>NC_090448.1:30217614-30523945 GCF_031143425.1 Pleurodeles waltl | reverse complement strand
AAAAAATAAAATATATATGTATATATATATATATATAACTATAATATTATATAAGGAACCAAGGAAATATCTATTGAGTTAAAACAGTTAACTATGGGTGATCAAAGTATGTCCTCGCCACCACCCTTTTTAGCAATTCCTGGGGAACCACCTATTCCGTGGAAACAGTGGAAAAAGGTGTTTTCTACCTACTTACTGGCAATTGGAGGAGATCGCTACAGTCCTATCAGAAGACAGGCGATTCTTCTTCATCATTTGGGTATAGAAGGAAGAAGAATCTATGAGGACCTACCTGAGGTTTCCTTAGGTATGGGTGATGGACAACCCTCCAATCTGTTTGAGATGTCCTTGCAAATGCTAGATTTAAAATTTACACCTAAGATTAATTTGGTTCTAGAGCGTCATACATTTTTCTCGAGGATGCAGAATGCTGAAGAAGATATAGCATCATATGTAGCAACCTTATGTGGACTCGCCCTGTCTTGCCGCTTCGAACAGTTATCGGATTCCCTGATAAGAGATCAGATAGTAAGGTGTGCTTATAATAAGAAAATAAGGGAGAAGTTACTAATGAAAGATCCTAATCTGGAGGAAGCGATACAAGTTGCTAAAAGAATGGAGCACACAGCTGTATGGCTACAGGAAATGGATGATTCAAATAAGGAAGGAAAACAAAATGTTATCAGTGAAATAAAGAATAGGAGCAAATTCATAATTAGTGAGGAGAAGAAAAAATCAACAAAGAATTGGGAAGACCCGAATCGGGGAAAGTTCGATTCAAGGGAAGTAAAATGCTATTGGTGCGGAGCACCTGGACACATTGCATCGAGCAAAATGTGTGCTGCAAGAAACGCAATATGTCGCAATTGCGGGAAAAGAGGGCATTTTGCCAAGGTCTGTAAATTTAAAAACAATGAAGGTAGTGGTCACACAATTCAAGATGTTCAGGATGTGTGTGGAAACTTGGAAGAAATAATTCTAACTGTGGAAGGAAACCCCATTGATCTGGCTCCTAACGAGAAAACCATGGGTATAGAAGATTCGACACTCAAGATTGATCTTGAAAGTACAAGTGTCTTGAAGAAACCTCATGCTCAAGTGTTACTGAACAACCTGCCAGTTAATCTGTTGGTAGATTCTGGGAGTCTATTCACCCTTGTTTAAAAAAAAACTTATGAGGAATTGTGGGTTAACACTGGAAATGAAAATCTGTTTGAACCGGATATAAAAGCTGTGGGATATGCAGAGAAGAGAATAGAAATGATAGGCATGATTTGGATGACAATTGTTTTCAAAGGGAGAGCAGTTAAAGGAAGGATATATATCACGGACTTTGGAACTAATCTATTGGGCTGGCGTCATCAGAAAGATTTGGGGATAATTTTTAACCCTAATGCTAAAGAGCCTGTAATGATTTTAGAAAAAGAAAGAATTGGTGAAGTAAATGACAACTCTCCTCATCCCTTGATCCAAAAGCATCCACAGGTCTTTTCTCCAAGATTAGGCATCTTGAAAGGGTTTTCTCACAAGATTGTGCTAAAAAGAGATGCGAAACCTGTAGTTCACAGGGTGCGAGGCATACCTAATTTGATGAAGGAACCTTTGAAAAATGAATTGGACAGGTTGTTGCAAGATGGTATCATTGAGCCAATAGAGTCTTCGGAATGGCTGGCTCCGATCGTTGTAGCTCCCAAGGAGGGAGGGAGGATTCGTCTATGCATCGATCTTAGAGACTTAAATAAGAATATCTGGGTGGACAGGCAACCTTTGCCAAATATTTCACAGATGTTGTCCATAAAAGGCAAAGGGTGCATTTTTTGTGTGTTGGATATGTCCTCAGCATATCATCAGATTAATCCACATGAAGAGTCTAGACATTTGACATCCTTTGTGACGTCTTTGGGGGCATTTCGCTACAAGAGGATGCCCTTTGGATTAGCTTCTGCCTCAGCCGTTTTTCAGAGGCTAATGGAAGAGATTTTTGGAGATATGAACAAAGTGTTATGCTTTCAAGATGACATTTTAATTGTAGGTAATGATGAAAGAGAGCATAACCTCTTATTTGAAGAAGTAATGTCCAGATTGGAGAAGAGAGGCCTGACCATTAAAGAGGAAAAATGTCAGATTGGGAAATCTGAAGTGACTTATTTGGGACATACTGTTAATGGAAACCGTATTAGACCTAAGAAGAGCATAGTGACTGCAATCGAGAAAGCGCCAGAGCCAACTAACAAAGATGAGTTAAGATCTTTCTTGGGTCTTGCGGAATACTGCACCAAGTTCGTAAGGAATTTTACAGAGATTGTAGAACCTTTAAGGAGATTGATGAAAAAAGGAGTAGCATATGAGTGGAATGAGGATTGCAAATGTGCCTTTGAATATGTGAAGAAGAGTATTTTGAGTGCTCCCACTTTAGGTGTTTTTGATGTGACAGCAAAAACTTATGTAACTTCAGATGTGAGCAATGTGGGAGTAGGAGCAGTTTTAACTCAAGTAAAGGATGGTGATGAGTACGTTGTAGGTTTCGCTTTAAGACTATTGCAGGGTGCGGAATTATCATATTCAGTAATTGAAAGAGAGGCCTTGGCTTGTTGCTGGGGAATCAATCATTTCAGGTTTTACTTATGGGGAGTGCCTTTTAAACTAAAAACTGATCATAAGCCCTTGATCTATATTTTCAAGGGCGGGCGTGGTTTGGAAAGGAATGTAACACCTCGAATTTCAAGGTGGCTATTATCTGTGATGGAGTATAATTTTGATGTGGAGTTTGTAAGAGGTAATAGAAATGTGGTGGCAGATTGTTTGTCAAGAATGCCTGTGATCGTGGATGAAGTTGTAGGTGAAGGAGTTGAGAATTTTGTGGGAACTATTTTAGGTGAACTGGCCTTGAGCGAGAGCGAGTGGGATGATGCTAAAGCAAACGATTCCGTCATGTGTAAGGTGGAAAGTAAAATAATTAATGGATGGACGCATGAGGACGAACGAAGTAGTGATGTGTCATGTTACTTTAGGATTAAGGATCAACTGAGTGTACTGGAGGGGAGGTTGTATAGGAAAAATCAAATTGTTCCCCCTGAGGGTGTAAGGAAGCACATAATTGATATAACTCACCAGGGACATTTAGGATGAGGTGTAATGAAAAGGAAAATAAGACAATTGTTCTGGTGGCCTGGAATAGATAAACAGGTGGAAGAGACGGTGAAGAATTGTGTGCCTTGTGGTAATAGTGACAAAACTAAGGTCCTAAGGCAAACTCCTTTAGCCCCTGTAAGATTTCCAGAAAGACCTTGGGAAAAACTAGCTGTGGATTTCATTGGTCCTGTATCCAAGTTGGGTGCTAGGAACAGGTTCATTATTGTGCTAGTAGACTATCACTCAAAATGGTTTGTGGTCAAAATTGTTGACCATGTGAATACTGCGAGAGTCATAGAATTCTTTGAAGAAGTTTTCTTAGAGGAAGGGATACCAAAAACTATTGTGTCTGACAATGGTGTACAATTGGTGTCACGTGAAATGGTGGAATATTTGCGGAAGATGGGTATTGGTCATGAAAGAGTTGCCCTCTTTCGACCACAGGCCAACGGCTTGGTTGAGAGGGTGAATTGCGTGATAATGGATAATATTCAATTGTCTTTGGCCAATCATCTCTCGTGGAAAAAAGAATTATGTAAAATGATGTGGACGTATCGCACAATTCCACATTCAGTTACTGGGGTGGCACCATTTGTAGCTCTTAAGGGAAGAATGCCTGGAGTGAAAGAATGTCCAGTGTGGTTAAAGACTGAAAGGAATGTGAGAGTGGACAGGGAAGCAATGAAAGAGAGAGTAGAGGAGATGCAGAAAAAAAATACCCAACAGTACAACAAAAGAATGGGTGTGAAGTATTTTCACATAAATAAGGGGGATTGGGTGGTGACAAGGAGAGGTGGAACAATTGTGAAGGGAGACAGCAAGTATTCTGCTCCTCAACTGGTGAGGGAAGTCAAAAGAAATGTAGTAATTTTAGAGTATGGTTCTTCCTGGAGTATGGGAAGTGTGTGCAAAGTTCATCGTTAAAATATTGAATTTCTGAATTATTTTGTTGAACTTGTATTGTGAACTAGGGTTAAGAGCTTTGTCTGATCTTCCATGTCTTATAGTACCTACTCTTGTTCTTTGTTTTGTTATTTGTTATATATTATATAAGGGGGAGAAGTGTGAAGATGGCTTGGTACTCTATGTACTGTAGGAGAGCCAATACTGGAATGTGATGAGGTAGATGGGTTCTGAAATGGAATGTGTGAGGGGAGTTGAGAGGTGGAAGGAAGAAAGAGACTGAAGGAGCTGTGCTGGAGATGCTGTATATTACATATGAAATAAAGAAGTGGAACTAAAACAAACTGAGAGACTCATCTTTACAGAATGGTTGCCACCCCCTCCCTGGGAATTGTTTTGGGGGCCTTTTGAGAGTTCCTTATCTGTGTTTATCTCCCCCCTCTTTCTTCTGTTGGGAACCCTGACCACCTTTGTGGGTGTCCCCCCCAGGTACCTTTTTGGACACTCTGGTGCTGACCCTGAGGTCCGCCTACTCAGCAAGCTTCCTGGCATCAGTCAGCTTACTATCTACCAAGTGCTGGCGCAACTCTGTATAGGTAACATTGAGTATATGCTCTCTCAGAATCAAGTCATATAGGTGGTCATTACAACCCTGGCGGACGGTGTTAAAGCTGCGGTAATACCGCAAACAGGCCGGCGGACAAAAAAATTGAATTACGACCCTGGCGGAAACCGCCAACAAAGACAGCCACTTTAACACATCGCCCGCCAGGGCGGTACAGACAAACAGCGTGGCGGTCACCGCCAACAGACAGGCGGAAGACAATGTACAGCCCACACTATCACAACACACCAATCCGCCACCTTTTCCGGGGCGGATTCACCGTGGATAAAAACACGGCGGAAACAGCTTTTGCTATGGGAAAACGCTCACCTCAACACATCCCACGAGGAACGAGGACTCCATGGACCCGGAACTACAAATCTTACCTGCCCTTGCATTCCTGCTCATCTACGACCAACAGCGACGTAGGCGCAGAACATACCGGTGAGTACTGCACCTACGACACGGGGGAGGGGGGAGGCAAAAGTTACGGGGACACCCACCAAACACCCCCACCCTCGCATATTACAACATACACACCAATGCAGTCACAAAAATCACAGTAACAACCCACAACCCCCCCGGAAGAATGCAATGACAAAGCGAATAGCGCCCAAACTTTGTATTTAGCCAATATACTACTCATGAAAAAATATACGGATATATATCACGAAATCTGTCAAAAATAAATGTACAAAACAAGAAGTAGTGCAGATATGTACACAACAATGTCCGTGCACCAACAGTCCAAAAATGCATGGGCGACGCCCACAATAGATACCTGACCAAAATCCGAGAGAACACTGCCGGGGCATCAGATAGAAACACTACAGGCACCTCAGGGGGAAGGGAAGGGGGGGCACCTCAGCCACATGAATGCGAAGCCAGATCCACGACGGGGCTCCATGCCCATTGATGTATCCTGGGGAGTGCAAAGCCACAGTCTCTCAAGTCACTACAGTGGGTGGTTTGCCCACTGTGCCATCCTGGGGAGTGCAAAGCCACAGTCTCTCAAGTCTCTACAGTGGGTGGGTTGCCCACTGTGCCATCCTGGGGAGTGCAAAGCCACAGTCTCTCAAGTCTCTACAGTGGGTGGATTGCCCACTGTGCCATCCTGGGGAGTGCAAAGCCACAGTCTCTCAGGTAGATGCAGGTCTCCACTGGTTCTGGAGGGGGACTGGTGCCCAGACTGGATGAGTCTCCCTGTGAAAGTACCTGTCCTGTCACTGTCCCAGCTGCACATGGGAGAACGATGCCTGATGTGCCGGACTATTCATACCCACACAGTCTTTGCCCTGTTCAGCGGTCTTCACCATGGCGGTCTTGGCCTTGTTCAGCGGTGCTTTGCCATGGCTGCCTATGGACTGTTCCGCGGTGCTTTGCCATGGCGGTCTTTGCCCTGTTCAGCGGTCTTCACCATGGCGGTCTTGGCCTTGTTCAGCGGTGCTTTGCCATGGCTGCCTATGGACTGTTCAGCGGTGCTTTGCCATGGCGGTCTTTGCCCTGTTCAGCGGTCTTCACCATGGCGGTCTTGGCCTTGTTCAGCGGTGCTTTGCCATGGCTGCCTATGGACTGTTCAGCGGTAGCCTAAGATGGCGGTTCAGATACTGACATTGGTGTATCGCATGACGAACTCCACACTGGACATTGGTGTGTGGCATGACGATCTCCACACTGGACATTGGTGTGTGGCATGACGTTCCATCATTGCCCAGCGGGGCTGTGAGATTCTGGACCCTCCTGGGCTGTGACTCCGGCGGTTGCGGTGGTCTCCTGACCAGTAATGATACTTGAGCCCTCCTGGGCTATGACTCCGGCGGTTGCGGTGGTCTCCTGACCAGTAACGATACTTGAGCCCTCCTGGGCTATGACTCTGGCGGTGGTCTCCTGACCAGTGACGATACTTGAGCCCTCCTGGGCTATGACTCTGGCGGTGGTCTCTGGACCAGTGACGATACTTGAGCCCTCCTGGGCTCTGACTCTGGCAGTGGTCTCCTGACCAGTAACGATACTTGAGCCCTCCTGGGCTATGACTCTGGCGGTGGTCTCTGGACCAGTGACGATACTTGAGCCCTCCTGGGCTATGACTCTGGCGGTGATCTCCTGACCAGTAACAATACTTGAGCCCTCCTGGGCTATGACTCTGGCGGTTGCGGTGGTCTCCTGACCAGTAACGATACTTGAGCCCTCCTGGGCTATGACTCTGGCGGTGGTCTCTGGACCAGTGACGATACTTGAGCCCTCCTGGGCTATGACTCTGGCGGTGGTCTCCTGACCAGTAACGAGGGTGCTGGCGGTTGTGTCTGGACCGCCGGAAATGATGGCACACTTCTCCGCCGTGACACTCACAACAGGTTGGGGTGACTTCCTCTGGACCTTCCCCACCTTCTTTTGAGTTACAGATGACTCACCAATCGCATTGGATCCCATTTCACTGTTTGTACCACCAGGAGTCTTGACACGGTCCCGTCGTCCAATCTCAAATTTCTGAGCCTTCACAGGGGGTGGGCTGACAGTGCCTTGGCTCTGGGTCCTACTGCCTGCCCTGGTGGACGGGGCACTCCAAAAACCTGGAACACGCACCACTGGTACTGGAGGCATATTGGCTGAGGCGCTACGACAGGACTGATGAATTGGAGGGGGGGAGGGGGGGGGCAAAAAGGTCAATTTGACATAGGGACAGTTTCTGACGTACACTGGGATGGGTAGTTGGAGGGGCTCTGGGAGTGGAGGAAGAGGAGATGGTTGTAGGAGGTGTCACTTTAGGTGTTTTGGGTGCAGGTACTGGAGGCTGTCGTGAGGTGGATGGATGTTGGGTAAGTGATTGCCGGCGTATGTGTACTTTGGGAGGGGGTGTCACAGACACACTGGGAGAGGACACAGGGGACGTGTATATGGCAGTGGAGGTGGTGAGTGCAGGTGAGCGGCTTGTGGTGCTGGGTGTCCTGGTGTGAGTCCTAGTGCCTGTAGATGTGGTGCATGCAGGTGTGTGTGTAGACGAGACTGGGAGGGAGGAGGGAGAAGAGGAGGAGGGGGACACAGTGGAGACAGTGGATGTTGCTGTGTCTGTATGGGTCTGATGCTTGTGTCAGTGCTTGTGGTGAGTGTGGTGCATATGTTTGCTTGAGCTACTTTTGTGTGTTGACTTGTGTGCATGCTGGTCTGTAGGTGTGCTTGGGATGGGCTGGGGTACAGGGGATTGGGTCTGGGTGGAGGAAGTTGGAGGGGGGAGGCTGGACACAGGGACAATGGCGGCCATCAGTGCTGAGGCCAGAGATTGCAGGGTTCGCTGAAGGACAGCCTGACCAGAATGAATGCCCTCCAGGAAATGCATTACCGTGTTTCAACTCTCGTTCTACACCCTGGATGGCATTCACAATGGTAGACTGCCCAACAGTGAGTGACTTGAGGAGGTCAATGGCCTCCTCACTGAGGGCAGCAGGGATGACAGGGGCAGGGCCTGAGGTGCCTGGGGCGAAGGTGATGCCCACCCTCCTGGGTGAGCGGGCACGGGGCGAACGCTGAGGGGCTGCTGGGAGGGCGGTGCTGGTAGGGGAGGTGGCGGCTGTACCTGTAGAAGTGGGGCGCACAGATGGTGCCGCCACCACAGGGGAGCTCCCATCGGCGGACGAGTCCGTGTCGCTGTTTGGTGATCCTGTGGCCGACGTGAAGCTCCCCTCGCCCTCCGTCCCACTGGTGAAATCAGAGTCTGTGGTGTGGCCCTCCATGGCCACGTGGGATGCAGCTCCCTCGTGCTCCGGTGCCACTGTACCTCCGCCTGATGATGCTGATGTACAGAAGGACAGGGAGAGCAGAAAAAGGGTGGAGACAGAAGAAAGAGAGTTTTAGTGCATGGCATACCGCTACCGTTGGCGGACAAGACAAACGCAGCAGCCCCCTGCATTACGCCATGCTCCTGCCCTCTGCACATGCAATTCCTGGGAAATGGCCTACATGGCAATGGTAGACATCTGCCCACATGGATGGCAAAGGGGCAACTATACATCAATTTGCCTTTTTTTTGAGCTGGGGTAGAGTGCCACATGGCCTACATAACGGAGGGGCCTTGCCTACCTAACTCGCCCTGGCCTAGGGACACCCACAGCCCACCACCCCCACCCAGACAGCCCCACAGCACGCAAAGTCCATTGCATGAGGTTGAACTCACCCCCTTGTGTCTGCTGTGATGTCCTTAAGCGCCCATCCAACTCCGGGTAGGCCACCGCCAGGATCCGGAACATCAGGGGGGTCATGGTGCGACAGGCACCCCTCCCACGTTGGGAGGCCATCCCCAGCTGAGCCTCCGCCGTCTTCTTGCTGCAGCGGCGAAGTCCTCCCATCTCTTCCGGCAGTGCGTGCCCCGTCTCTGGTGGGCACCCAGGGTCCGGACCTCCTTGGCGATGGCATGCCAAATGTCCCTCTTCTGGTGGGCGCTGACCTACATGACATGCACAAGGAAAGAGGAACAGTCATTACCTACTGCACCGTCGTTGTAATTGGCCCCCTCCCAACTCTATCCCTGTGGCCCATTCAGCCCCATGCATGACTGTTCTATGTACTCTGCCCTTCCCTCATCCACCCAGCCCTCTCCACCCAGGCCTAGCCCATACAACGTGCTCCCTGTGTACTAACCTGTTGGTCTGGAGGACCGTAGAGTAGCGTGTACTGGGTGAGGACCCCATCCACAAGTTTCTCCAACTCCTGTGCAGTGAAGGCAGGTGCCCTTTCCCCAGACGCAGCAGCCATCGTCGCTTCCAGACCGAGGCCACAGCAGCACTAGCAGTGTAGGTCTTCTCCTTTCGAAGGTCAGGTATCTAGTGATTGAATAGATAGAAAATGGTGGTGACGTCCGCGGCGGTGCGCATCATCACCGCCAGCGCACCTGTTCATTCGCTCCTGGGACCCATAGGGTCCAATGTTAACCAATGCAGCATTGTGCCGCGCTCTACGACCGCCTACCGCGACGGTGTGCAACGCCAGCGCAGTTACCCCACAATTCCATTGTCCCATTTTAGAGGTCAGGCAGCCGCCATTTCAGGGGCCCACATGGCTTCATTTACTACTGCGTCACACATACCGAGGCCTACACTCAAAACCTTTCCCGGATGGGTTAATTGTCTGGTGTAGTCTTGTGTATGACTGTGGGTACATACCTGGAGGAATGCTGACAGTTTTTTCGCTGCTGTCCTTCTTAGGCACTGTCAGTTGGGACATATTGGAAGATGGCGGAATCCGCCGGTGTACCGACCGCTGGTGGACCTGTTGACAATGGAAGAGCGACATGTCATCGTGACCTACCGGTTTGACCGTGCCACAATCCGGGAACTATGTACCCAGTTGGAGTCTGACCTGATGTCACCAATCCGCCATCCGACTGGAATACCCCCTGACGTGCAGGTGCTGTCAGTGCTCCATTTCTTCATTTCTTAGCAAGTGGGTCTTTTCAGACAAGAGTGGCCATGGCATCAGGGATGTCCCAGCCTATGTTTTCCAACGTCTTGTCCAGAGTGTTGGCTGCCCTGCTGAAACACGTAAGGAGATACATAATTTTCCCTGAGGTGGCGGATTTGCCTACAGTGAAAGGTGACTTCTATGCCCTCGGACATATCCCCAACGTCATAGGTGCCATTGATGGGACCCATGTAGCTCTGGTCCCGCTCCGCAGGAATGAACAGGTGTACAGGAACCGGAAGAGTTATCATTTGATGAATGTCCAGATGGTCTGTTTGGCAGACCAGTACATCTCGCAGGTAAATGCAATGTTCTCTGGCTCAGTGCATGACGCCTACATACTGCGGAATAGCAGCATCCCTGATATGATGGGTGAACTCCAGAGGCACCGTGTATGGCTATTGGGGGACTCTGGTTACTCCAACCTGTCCTGGCTACTGACCCCAGTGAGGAATCCCAGGACCAGGGCAGAGGAACGCTACAATGAGGCCCATGGGCGGACTAGGAGGGTAATCGAGCGGACCTTCGGCCTCCTGAAGGCCAGGTTCAGGTGCCTCCATATGACAGGTGGGTCCCTATTCTACTCACCGAAGAAGGTGTGCGACATCATCATCGCCTGCTCCATGCTCCATAACTTGGCATTGCGACGCCAGGTGCCTTTTCTGCAGGAGGATGATCCAGATGACGGTGTTGTTGCAGCGGGGGAGCCTGGGGAGCCTGTGGACAGTGATGAGGAGGAAGCTGATGAAGATGAAAACGATAACAGGGAGTCAGTCATACAGCAATATTTTCAATGAGACACAGGTGAGTACAATTTCATGTTTCACATTATATTACATTTCACACGTCTACCTCTATCCTGTACCTACATTTCACTCCCTATTTGTTAACTGAGTTGTCCCCTTCCATTTCAGTTTCACTAATGTGTTGACCTATGTGTCAACAGCTTGCACCCTTGAAAGGCTTGTGATGTGTGACATTGGTATGTTGACCTTCCAATGGCTAACCTTTTTTAACACTGTAATTGACAATACAAAGTTCACAATCATTGACTGACTCCAATATTATTGAGGTTTCAAGGGTGTTTATTGAAGTGCATACAAATGTAGGGGGGTTGTGAAATGGGGAGAGGTCATGGTGGAATAATGTCCATGGCAGAGTCCAGTCTATTAGTCTCACAGGTACATTGCACATCTGGCCATTGGAAGTGGAGCTGGGGCAGTTCCAATCTGGACAGGGTAACAAAGTGGGACAGTGGGGGGACAATCAAGGTAGTCTTATTTCCTGGCGGGGGTCTTGCCATCTTGCTGTGTCCTGTTCCTGGATCTCAGGGCCCGCTTGCGTGGTGGTTGTCTGTCTGCAGGGGGTGGGGTGCTGGTGTGGTGGTCCTATGGCGGGGCGTCCTGTCCACTAGCGCCGGCGGAGGTGGTGGGCAGTTCGTCGTCCTGGCTAGTGTCAGGGGCCCCTTGGAGTGCCACAGTGTCCCTCAAAGTCTTTTGAATGTCCGTCAGCACCCCTACGATGGTGCCCAGGGCGGGGCCGATGGACCTGAGCTCCTCCCTGAACCCCAAATACTGCTCCTCCTGCAGGCGCAGGGTCTCCTGCAACTTGTCCAGGACCGTTGCCATCGTCTCCTAGGAGTGGTGGTATGCTCCCATGATGGAGGATAGGGCCTCGTGGAGAGTGGGTTCCGTTGGCCTGTCCTCCCTCTGTCGCACATCAGCCCTCCCAGTTCCCCTGTGTTCCTGTGCCTCCGTCCCCTGGACCGTGTGCCCACTACCACTGCCCCCAGGTCCCTGTTGTTGTTGGGGTGGTGGGTTAGCCTGGGTGCCCTGTAGTGGTGGACACACCGCTGATTGACCTGTCCTGGGTAGGGAGGTATGGGTCCGCTGGGTGGGTGCTGTGCTGGTGTTCCCAGAGGGTGGCAGTTCGGTGTTGGCCTGTGGCTGGGCAAGGGGAACCGACTGTCCTGAGGCCCACGATGGTCCGGGCTGGTCATCAAGATCCAGTAGGGCAGAGCTGCTGTCGTCACTGTGGGCCTCTTCTGGGGGTGGAGTGGTGTTGTCTGGACCCTCTGGTGTGGTGACGGTCCTTCGGGTTCCTGCAGGGGTATGAGAACACGATTATTGCATGTGTGTGTTTCATGGTGTGCAATGGATGGGTGTGCGTGAACCCCAGTGCAGGCATTCCTGTGTGGGGGCTTGTGTGGTGATGGTTGGGGGGTGTTATGGGTCTGTGCAGTGGGCATGCTTTAGTGATGGGTGTCCATGCTTAGTTGTGTCATGCAGGTCTTGGGGTTGGGATGGGTGGTTGGTGTTATGGGTAGATTAGTGAGGAGTTAGGGTGATAGGGGAGGGTGTGAGGGTGGGGGTGTGTGATAGCATGCAGGTAGGGTGGGGGATATGATAGTGAAGATTAGACTTACCAGTGTCCGTTCCTCCGACGACTCCTCCGATGCCCTCAGGATGCAAGATGGACAAGACTTGCTCCTCCCATGTTGTTAGTTGTGGGGGAGGAGGTGGGGGTCCGCCGCCAGTCCGCTGTACCGCAATGTGGTACCTGGATACCGTTGAACGCACCTTCCCCCGTAGGTCGTTCCACCTCTTCCTGATGTCCTCCCTATTTCTTGGGTGCTGTCCCACAGCGTTGACCCTGTCGACTATTCTTTGCCATAGCTCCATCTTCCTGGCTATGGATGTGTACTGAACCTGTGCGCCAAATAGCTGTGTCTCTACCCTGATGATTTCCTCCACCATGACCCTGAGCTCCTCCTCGGAGAAGCGGGGGTGTCTTTGGCGTGACATGGGGTGGTGTGTGTGATGTGTGGGGTGGTGTATGTGTTGATGAGTGTGGTGGGTGTAGTGGTATGTGGTGTTTTGTGCGTGGATGTTGTGTGGGTGATGGTGTAGTGTGCCTCTGTGTGATGGTGTTATCTATTCTGTGCTGTCTCTCTCTGGCCTTCGTCTCTAATTTGTGGTCGTAGGGGTTTGTGGGTGATGTGAGTGTGTGTTTTATATTGTATTGGATGTGTGGGAGTGGTGTTTGTATGTGTATCAGGTGTGTGTATTTTGAATTGTCCTATGTGGCGGTGTTTTGGAGAGGTGTGTGTATTTTGAGCGCGGCGGTATGTACCGCCAATGGAATACTGCGGTTGAAAGACCGCCGGGTGGATTCGTGGGTCGTAATAGCATGGGCGTGTTTCTGTTGGCGTGGAGGTGGAGGATTTGTTTCCGCATATTTATCGCTGACCTTTGGTGTGGCGGACTTGTGTGGGTGTCTGAATTTCGGCGGATTCCGTGATGTGTGTCATAATAGCTGTGGCGGTCTCCCGCCGCCGCGGCGGTGTATTGGCGGTTTTCGGCACGGCGGTAAGCGGCTTTTATGTTGTAATGACCCCCATAGTCCTTGATAATTATCTACATTGTTGCCCCACACCCATCCATTCAGTGCCTTACTGGAAAAGTCAAAGAAATCTACCCATGTTTGTGTGGTTTGTTTGGTGCTGTCCCTGAACCTCTGACGGTATCCCTCAGGGGTCAGCCCAAACGTAGCAAGTAAAGTGGCTTTCTGAAGTGGGTATGTGTTTTGATCCGGTTGATCCAATGTGAGAAGTGTGTCCCTCCCCAATAGCAGCACATAACCCCACATAGCTACCCCCCATTGCACTTCAGGAACCTCATGAGCCCTTAGTGCAACTTCATAAGCAGCTAACCATTTATCTATGTCATCTCCCACCACAAAACTGGGCACCACATTTTTGGGTATACGAACCTTCTTTTCTCCAGCAGGTCCTGTCTGTATGCTGCCACCATTATTGCTGGATTCAGACTGTCTCGCCTTGATCTCCAGCTCCTTGAGACTCAGTTCATGAGCCAACAATAGTTTCTTTTCAGCCAAAGCTCTTTCAGCTTCCACCTGTTTGGCTGCTCTTTCAGCTTCAGCTTGTTTGGCTGCCCTTTCAGCTTCAGTCTGTTTGGCTGCTCTTTCAGCCTCAGCTTGCTTGGCTTCTCTCTCTGCCCTTCTTTCCTCCTGTTGAGCCTCAATTTTCAGTTCTGCCATTTGCAATTGGAACTCCCTTTCCTCTCTCCTTTCCTCTGCGGTCAGGCTTTGCACAGAGACACTGCTCCCTGGTCTGGAAGGGGGCACAATTGCAGTGGTAACACCATCCACAGATAGCAACAAATCCTCTGAGGGGCCATTTTCTGGCTTCTCTTCCTCATCATCCTCTGCTAAATGGGCTTCTGCCCAGGCCCTCAGCCCCACTTGAAAGTCCTCCTTTTTGGAGGCCCCTTGGGTGGGTACCCTCATTGCTCTGCAGAACCCTTTTAGTTGTTTGACCGTATATGTATCCAACAGGACTAGGTCAAAGTCTCCTATCTGAGACCCAGTCAGAGAGATGTTGAGTGAGGATTTAGTTTTTGAAAATTGTCAGGAAAAAAAACGAATTTGCAAAAAGAGATAAAAATCAAGTTGACCTTCAACTGTGGGTAGGTAGTGAAATACTTAGCTACTGTATGTCACTGCACAAATACAAGTCCTATCCTCACCGCTGATCACCAATGTTAGAAATGGGGTTTTTCGTTGGCAGTCAGGTTACCCTCTGTCCAAGCAAAACCCTCACTCTAGTCAGGGTAAGTCACACACAATCCAAGATTATCCTGTGCACACCCTCTGGTAGCTTGGCACGAGCAGTCAGGCTTAACTTAGAAGGCAATGTGTAAAGTATTTGTGCAATAAATCATACAATACCACCATATAGCACCACAAAAATACACCACACAGTGTTTAGAAAAATATATAATATTTATCAGAATAATTGTAGGTCAAAACGAATAAAGTTGCAATGTGAATTTGTAGAGATATCACTGAAAAGTGATATAAAGTGTCTTAAGTCTTTAAAAAGCAAACAAAGTCTCTTTCAAGCACAAAGTACCTGGTTTGGAGTGGAAAATCTCCTCAGAGGGCCACAGAAGAAGAGATACGTGGAAAAATGGTGTGTGCGTCGATTTCTCCCCAGCACACACGGACTTGCGTCGTTATTTTTCACGTGGGGAAGTCGTGCGTCATTTTCCGGCGTGCGGACAGTCTCTTTCTGTGGATCGCAGGGATTACCAGATGTCCCGGGTCTGTGCGTGGATTCTCCTGCTTGTTTTCTGGCTGCACGTCGTTCTGCGGGGCTGCGCGTCGAAGTTTCGCTCTCACGGCAGGCGTCGCGTCGATTTCTCCTCTGGAGGTCGGGCGGCGTTGTCCTTGCGAGGCCGTGCGTTGAAGTTCCGGTTGTCCCGAAGGCGTCGCGTCGATCAGCGTCGGTGTGCGGCGTTTTTCACGCCGCGGAACAAGCTGTGCGTCGAAAATTTTGGCGCACGAAGCGTCCAAGTGAAAAAGAGAAGTCTTTTTGGTCCTGAGACTTCAGGGAACAGGACGCAAGCTCTATCCAAGCCCTTGGAGAGCACTTTCACAGCCAGACAAGAGTTCAGCAAGGCAGCAGGGCAACAGCAAGGCAGCAGTCCTTTGTAGAAAGCAGTCAGGTGAGTCCTTTAGGCAGCCAGGCAGTTCTTCTTGGCAGGATGCAGGTTCTGGTTCAGGTTTCTTCTCCAGCAAGTATCTGATGAGGTAGGGCAGAGGCCCTGTTTTATACCCAAATGTGCCTTTGAAGTGGGGGAGACTTCAAAGAGTGGCTAAGAAGTGCACCAGGTCCCCTTTCAGTCCAATCCTGTCTGCCAGGGTCCCAGTAGGGGGTGTGGCAGTCCTTTGTGTGAGAGCAGGCCCTCCACCCTCCCAGCCCAGGAAGACCCATTCAAAATGCAGATGTATGCAAGTGAGGCTGAGTACCCTGTGTTTGGGGTGTGTCTGAGTGAATGCACAAGGAGCTGTCAACCAAGCCCAGCCAGACGTGGATTGTAAGGCACAGAAAGATTTAAGTGCAAAGAAATGCTCACTTTCTAAAAGTGGCATTTCTAGAATAGTAATATTAAATCCAACTTCACCAGTCAGCAGGATTTGGTATTACTATTCTGGCCATATTAAATATGACCTTCCTACTCCTTTCAGATCAGCAGCTACCACTTCAATACTGTATGAGGGCAGCCCCAATGTTAGCCTATGAAGGGAGCAGGCCTCACAGTAGTGCAAAACGAATTTAGGAGTTTTACACTACCAGGACATGTAAACTACACAGGTACATGTCCTACCTTTCCCCCACACAGCACCCTGCTCTAGGGGTTACCTAGGGCACACATCAGAGGTGACTTATATGTGGAGAAAGGGGAGGTTTAGGCTTGGCAAGTACTTTTAAATGCCAAGTCGAGGTGTCAGTGAAACTGCACACACAGGCCATGCAATGGCAGGCCTGAGACAAGGAAAAGGGGCTACTTAAGTGGGTGGCACAACCAGTGCTGCAGGCCCACTAGTAGCATTCAATCTACCGGCCCTAGGCACATATAGTGCACATTACTAGGGACTTATAAGTAAATTAAATAGTCCAATCAGGTATGATCCAAGATAACCATGTTTAAAGGGAGAGAGCATATGCACTTTAGCACTGGTTAGCAGTGGTAAAGTGCGCAGAGTCTAAAAGCCAGCAAAAACAGTGTCCAAAAAGTGGAGGGAGGGAGGCAGGCAAAAAGTTAGGGGTGACCACCCTAAGGCTGTCAGGTCTAACACCCGTCCTTGTGCCGGGCAGTCTTTCGGTGCATGTTCTTCTAGCCCACAATATGCGCAGCTTGCTCCTTGCAGTCTGCTTGTCTGTGTATTTATCTATACCTGCCTGCTGCCTTGAGATGTGCCTTGAGATGTGAAATAGCCCCTCATACGTTGCAGCGACAGCACTCCATAACACGTGGCATAATACACCAAACAGCTAAAAGCATGGAGTGAGAAAGGGATACTTTTCTGAGTGGAGCAGAGCCAACTCTCTGCATACTCCAGCAAACTCCCAGGATGATGGGACATACTCCTAGCTAATACCAGGGCTGAGGCTGCCCCTATACCTGGGACAGAGACCAGGAGTCCCATCCTCTCAACCACCTGGGCAGATTGCTGCAACCTGCCGTCCTTCATCCAATGAGCGATGGTGGAATCTGGGTCCTAGTGCCTCCTTCCTGACTCCAGCCAACACAGCAGCAGCAGCAACAGCCTGGTTCCAAGGATACCTGTTACATCTACAACCTCTGTTCTTTGTCCCTGCTCAGCCTGTATGACTGATGATGCAAACATGGAATGGCAAAAGTGGAATGTTGTCTCTGTGAGCCAGCTGGGATCTGTAGGCTGAGCGAAGAAGTCCTTGCTCCTTTTTGGGTGTCCTATTGAGCCATTATATCATGCATGCTTTTCTTCCTTGGAAGGTCCACGGAAATAACTCAATAACAAAGAGCCCTACATGAACTGGCGAGTCCTGTCTCGTGACTGTTCCAGATACTGCTTTACAACAAGATCCCATTGTAAACAGCCTAGTGGGACTCGAGCCAGTGTGGAGCCGGGCCATCCGACTCTCTCATCATTGAGGGCCCTGTCCCACCTTAAGGAGAGTCCCAACCAGACTTAGGCCCTACTGAAGGAATTTTACTCCGAACAGGCCCCCTCCTGGGGACATAGAGGACCCCATTATATCCTATGTGCTTTATATTTTGGCGAACGGAATATCCATCACCGTTGTGACAGAGTACCTCGTCCGACAAGATCTAAATCAGGCCCAAAATCAAAGCCCAGCGTCTCAGACTTCCAAGACCTCAAAAACAACGTCACTCAGTCCACAAGAATATTCTGCTCAGTCAGTCCCTCGTAGGGGAAAGTTCTGTCTGCCCAGGGCATTAAGTTGGCCGGGTCCTGTCGTTGCTCAGCAATGGTAGTTTTAAAAAACAGGTGCTAAGACGGTCCATAGCGGGCCCTCTATTTTTGCCCTAACCACCAGCATGAAAAGCACTCTGCAGTCATATCCCCCATTCCCGGCCTTTGATATACATTCAAAGAGATTGCTTTGTTATGTGTGCTGCTGCCAATGGCAGTCAATTGGAAGGCATGATCACCTGATAGTGGTCTGAAAGCGTACGCCACGGAATCCACAGGGGGTGAGAATGGTGGGCGTGGTGGCAGACCTCAGGTGATGAAGCTGTTGCATAGACTCTGCTGCCCAGTATTAGCAGCTTCTGGACATTCTAGGAGCCTAAAGTAAATATTTTCCAAGAGTTTCATTTAAGCTTCCTAATGGACCATTATCATCATACATAGCTGCCCTGTCAAGCAAGAGGAAACGTTCACTGTGATAAACTCTTTGCTCTAATGTCCTGTTTAAATGACTTTGGGCCTGATTACGATCTTGGCGCAGGGAAAACTCCATCACAAACGTTGTAGATATTCTGTCCGCCGTATTACAAGTTCCATAGGATATAATGGAATAATAGCTTAGTGGATGGAATACTCGTCACATTTGTGACAGAGTATCCCGTCCGCCAAGATTGTAATCAGGCCCTTTGTTAGCATACATACATTAACATTCCCAGCCTTTCACACTGTGCTGTCTTTCTCTGACTGAACCCTGAACGTTGGGTACTTTTTGTCGCTGCTGCTGTTCCTCGGGGAGAATTCTTGTACTTCATCCAGCATTACTGTTTTCTCTCTTTTCCATGGCTGCCAAGACTTTCAGAATAAAACAAAACCTGTGGGATATCTACGGGAATCATATTTCTGCATAATATTTTCAAATGGAAAGTGGAAATTTCTGCTCCCTTGGCTGATAAATAAATGCAATCCAAACAATCTCCGCGAGGCGCTTGTATGCAGTATGAAAATGGAAAGTCTTTAGTAACTAGTCCAGAAAATGAGCCAGCTGTTTAAAAATACCAGTATTTTTCCCAAAAATTTCCTTTTCAGGTTTATTCTTTCTAATGGCACAGAAAAATGTTTCTGTATAAACTTAAATGTATTGTTGCTTACAATTTTCAGCTTATGGCTTTGTGAAAGAACTGCATGTTTATGAACTTGTGCAAGGTTATATTCCCCTCTATTGGGCCACACCCTTCATTACATAGACCATGCCCTTTTGAGCCCCGCCCACCTTTTTACACGCCACTTAAAGCACTGTCTGCCCCTTGCAGGTACTGTCAGTCCAATCAGACTCTGCCCTGCACATGCACCCTGTCATGGGGACCCATGGTGATGCAGCTCCGACAATGAGTACAATGTTAGTGTCCTCCTCTGAAGGGCTTGTAGACATACTCCACCCTCACAGACACTGGAGGACAGATACACACACTCTCTTGTAAGAAATGGCCCTACATACATACAAGCCTGTTCAGGCAATCACACAAACATGACTGTTCTCTCCCTGTCACACAAACACACTTGTTCACTGTGGTACCATTGGCTTCTATAGTTGACCAGTAAAAATATATTTAGTTAAAGCCACATCCCAAAATAAAGGAAACTGATTATGGCCATCTTCCTCGGCTTTGAAACTACTAAGCACCGGGGCTAACTACAGATAATTTAGTAGTGAGTCAAAGGCCCTGATTAAGATCTTGGCAGATGGACTACTCCATCACAAACGTGACGTATTACCAGTTCCGTAGGATATAATGGAATTGTAATTTGGATGACGGGATAGCTGTCATGTTTGTGACAGAGTAACCCCGTCCCCCAAGATCGTAATCAGGCCCAAAGTCTCATATTCTGCATTCGGATATTTAAGATTAGATAATGGAATAATGAATCCAGAATGCAAACCCCTTGATGGAAGGACTTACGTCAAGCCTTCACTTCACTGCCAACACATTACCCACATTTTATACACTTCTCCAGTGTCCTGCCAGAAATTGCTAAGTCGCCGACATAAAAACCGGAGAGGGTCGAAAGTGGGTGATGCGCCGTTCCACCAACTTGCAGTCCCACCAAACTGTTACAAAATGGGGCAACTCCTAGTTTTCTAACACTGTAGACTCAGCCCAGCTGGCTTTGTCTGCAAAAATACTAGATCTGGAGGTCAATGTGCCACAGGACATCTGGGCCATACTGGTATTTGCTGCCTTGTTTAGGGTGGGAGAGCCACGACTTGTGTTCCCTACAAGGGGCTGTCATGTGAAACGTGGAAGTTCCGGGTAGGGAATTCAAACAATTGCCGCCACATATAGGGAGGAAACTCCACGTGTGTTGGGACATCCTTATTTTGTTCTTTAAAAAACAATCTTCGGATTTGAAAGTCTGTTCTTGCATGACAAAATATTTGTCAAGTGAGTGCATCAAACAGTTTCCTCGGCTAAGGATCATTGTCTTCCAAGGAACCATTGCAACAGCCACTCTACTGAGGGGAGAGACATCCCCCACATGGGTGGGGGTCTCTAAATCAGGCAGGCAGTCCTGTGCCAGGGGAGCAGAGCCCACTAGTCTTGTTTGATCTACCTGGCCACCAGCCATACGCTAAGTGAGGGCCTAGGCGTGCTCCCAGGTTTTCAATTCCGAGGCATGACATCCTAGGAGTCACAAAGTTGCTCAACTTAACTGTGGTGAAGTAAAAGTCAAAAGTGATATGATATGATATGATATGGTATGGTATGGTATGGTATGGTATGATATGGTATGATATGATATGGTATAGTATGGTATGGCATGATATGATATGGTATGGTATGGTATGATATGATATGTCAATTTTTAGAGCGCAGCGTTCACCTGCATAGGTTTCTTGGTGCTGGACCAACAGAGATTTATTAAAGGTATTGTTTCTGATCTAAACGAAATGTTTTTAAAGCCTTTCTATATGTGGGGTGGCGAGGCTGTTTTTGAAGATATATTGCAGCAAATTCTGATCAATTGATATTTTTAACTTTGTTTTTATGACTCATTGTGTGTAATTTTTAATCTTTATTTTTATTGTTGTGTCTATGTGGTTCAATGTCTGCTTTTATGGTATGTTACCGAACTAAAGCACTTTTGATGGTGATTAAGATATATTTGGATATAATTCCAACAGTTGACTGCAGCCATGGAGAAAGCCCTGTCTTCTTTTCTCAAAGTTTGAATTTTAGGTATTTGAAGGAGAAATTGCTGATTAGAGCTGACATTTTGTGGGGTGGCACACCAGTGAAATGTCTTTGCTAAAAATACAGTTTTTTGGTTAATGCATGCCATCATACACAATGTAAACAGCCTTATGCATCACCTGTAAATATTTCAAGCCAATGAAGGAGCTTCCTGGATGTTGTAATTGAATTGTGTTTTTTAGGCCACATATAAGGTGCGCTACAGCATTTTGAATTAATTGAAGATGGGCCTGTTGTTTCTTCGGGGCTCAGAAGAGAATGGCATTACAATAATCGATTATTGATTAATCAGTGCAGTAAAAATAGGTGGTCTGGCTGTTGAGCTCAAACGAGGGAATATTTGACAGAATATCTTGAGGAGGCAGAAGCACACTTTTCATGAGTGTGCAGCATGTGAGGCTGTGTGTAGACCTGAGTGAATGTGAGTGGCGAGATTAAACACAGGTTTTGCTGGAAGGGGAGGTGTGCCCTAGAGCTATGCCAGTGGAGGTCCTCCACTTTGCTATTAATAAATGAAAGCAGAGGATCTGGCTTGTTTGCATTGAATTTCAAGCAGTGCTTAATTTGAGCGGGTGGTTGCCAGTGGGGGACACCGACACTCATTTTTCAGGACCGGCACTTACTTCTTCACATCAGACATTTCCCGAGACCAAGAGAGGGAAAAGCAAACAAAACGAAAAGACAGAGGAAGAGAAATACAGAAAATCCGTCACTGAGGTACAAAGCAGAAACCTGTGCAATTGACATAAGGGAGCAGGGAATGTCTGGCAGTGAATTTAAGAGGCCTGAGGTGGATTCTGGACTGTGCGCTTTTACTATTCGTGCACTGACATTTTATAGCGCCAACTGCAGGTGTCTGAGCAGCGCTTTGGGCACCGGCACTTATGATTTTATAAATAAAGCACTGGCTTCAAGTAGTCAGAGGATAGCCACAGTCCAATAGTTGTAAGGCTTTCAGAGAGAATAAATACAGAGTTTGTTCTGGCGACACCCCAAAAAGAAGTTGAGTGTCACCTGCGTACATGAAGACCCCAGCTCCCATATAGCTTAAGATCAGTGTGAGTGGACCATTTACATATTACAAAGGATTTGGTAAAGGACAGACCTCTGAGGTACCACAAACATAACGCTTTTGGTTCGGATGAACAGGTAGGAAGAGATATTGTTTGTGTCCTATCGGGCAGAAAGGATTTCAGCCATGCCAGCGCCAGGCCTTCTGTAATGACATCTACCAATCTAGAGAGCAGAAGAAGGTGATCTACTGTACCAAACACAGCTGAGAGGTGCAGGAGCACCAAGGCCTTTATACTTCTAGGGCCAGATGTTCAAACCTTTTGAGCAGTCGCAAACAGTCCGATTCACAGAATCGGCCCATTTGCAACCACTAAAAATCTTTTTGGTATGTTCCAGCGTAAAATTGCGATTCAGTAACTTGTTACAAAATTGCATTTTGGCTTTGTGATTCAGTATTAGGATGTGGCGTGTTGAGGGCGTCCCTTCCTGAAACCGAATTGCTGTGGTATGTTTGAATGTTTTGCAACCGAAATGCGGTCGCAAACATTCACAGGTTACCACCAGTTTTAACTTTGTGGTAACCCATTTGCAAACCATCTCCCCAACAACAGACTACAACCCCTAAGTGTCATTTAGTAATAGGAATAAATCACCACACAAAAATGCCTCCAAGGTACTACCACTAAAGCATAAGCACGAACCATATTTACATATGTTTCTATATTTTGTTTTTATATGTTATATGTAAGAATTAAGGGCCAGATGTAGCAAACATTTGCGAGTCGCAAATGGCCCGAATCGCTATTTGCGACCCCGCAAAATCGGAAATAGGATGCAAAAATCCCAATTCCGACTCGCAAAATACGATGCGAGCCGGTACCGACTCGCAAAATTTGCGACCCGCTAATAGCAAGTCGCAATTTGCGAGTCGCAAACCTTATGCAATTGCAACTCGCAAATTGCGACTAGTCGCAAAAAGCCCAGTTTGCAAGTCGCATTTACCACTAACTCAGAGCAGGTGGTAACCATTACCAAAGTATAAAAGGGGACCCAGAAGGCATCTGGGTTACTCAAGATGGCGGAGATATACCTGATAGCAATGAGGAGGAGAGTCCACGCAGCCCAGCAGAGGAGGAGGAGGGGCCACAGACAGGAGAAGATGTATAGAACCAGGCAGACTCTTTTTCAGCAAACTGAGGAAGAGATATACGATAAATACCGCCTTAGCAGCGCAGCCATACTAGAATTAATAGATTTACTGAAACCACAGCTAGAACACAAGACTCTGCGTGGCTGCGCCATCCCTACGCATGTGCAAGTGCTATGCTCACTGCACCTCTTGGCCTCGGGTAGCTATCAGGGGGTCATTGCTGTGGCAGGTGGGGTATCCCAAAGTGCACTATCACAGTTCTTTAGGGCTTTCCTAGATGCCTTACTCACACACATGTCCCGATACATATACCTACCCAGGAATGAGGCAGAAATTAACAGCACCAAGTTGGACTTTTACCGGATTGCCAACTTTCCCCATGTCATAGGGTGTGTAGATGGGACACATATTCAAATATGCCCTCCTGCAAACCTGGAATATCTGTTCCGCAATAGGAAGTGTACCCACTCACTCAATATTCAGGTTGTGTGTGACGCACATTATGTCATCACTGACATGGTTGCTAAGTTTCCAGGCAGTACTCATGACTCCTACATTTTTAGGCACAGTGGGATACACCAACGCCTGGAACGTGGGGAGTTTGGAGACGGATACCTCCTAGGTAGAGCTGCATACACCTTGTAGACATGCACACAGATCAATGTGCAAACCAACCATGACTTGCTAACAGTGTACGTTTTGTGCCTAACAGGTGACAGTGCATATGCACTACGGCCATGGATACTGACTCCGTACTTAACACCCAGCAATGAATGTGAGAGGCGATACAACAGTGCACATAAGAGGACCAGGAACATAATTGAAAGAACCTTCGAACTGCTGAAAGCAAGGTTCAGATGCCTCCACCGAAGTGGAGGTGCCCTCCAGTATACCCCCATAACGGCTTTCAAAATAGTTGTCGCATGCACAACATTGCCACCCGACGTGGGCTACCTCTCACCCCTGCAGACCCAGATTCTGAGGATGAAGAGCAAGAGCAACCACATCGCCATCATGGGGATAGGAGCATTGCAAATCAAGGCAGACTGAGACGGGAACACATTGCAAACCAATACTTTGGAAGGTACGTGCCAACTTCTACCATACTCACCAATAGAACAAACACTCCATGTGTTAAATGTAACGAACAAATGATTTAATATGTGCAAAAAAACAAACTATATACAAGGAAAAACTGTGCAGGGACTTCAAAAGTCCACCTGGCATGGGACACATTGCCATCATGTGCCCCAACATCAGGGACAGTGTTTAGCTCACACCCTACGGCGTGCTCGCCCAGCCGGGCTGTTACTAGGTGGGTCAGCAGTACTCTGCCTTGTACTCCCACTCTGTAGCACACTGGTGTCACCGGCAGAGACACTGCTGACAGTGGAGCCCTCCTCACTGTCTTGTGGGGTGTCACCTGTACCCCTGGACACCTGCCGTGCCTCCATGAGGTCTATTGCATGGGTGATCCGGCCCAGTCCCCGTGCCACATCACCCGCAAAGTGGCCCATGTCAACCTGGAGGCTGACTGTTCTCCTAGACAGCCCAGTTGTGTTCACTGCCAGCCATACGATAGAGGAGGCCATCCTGTCCAGCCTTTGCAGCAGCTGGCGGTCCCTGCGCCACGCACCGTCACTCTGCGTTAGCAGTCCAGCCACTAGTTCGCGCATTGACAGGGCAAGGTCACCTGTGTTGTTCCCAATGACCTGCAGTTGTGAATGCACCTGCTGCATGCTGTTGGCATGGTTCCTCTCAAAGTGCTGCTAAACCCCACTAATCCTCCTTAACTGTTGGTTTTGCAGGCGCTGACCCCGTAGCAGTTGGGCCTCCGTTGGTGTTGTGGAGGGAAGCCCTGACTCTGCCTGCTGCCCTGCTCTCATCATCCTGCGTCGCCTGCGCAGCGGTGGAGGCCCTGTGATGTCTGATGTGGCACTCTGGCTTGTACCTGGTGCAGGCTCCAAGACCACTGTTGCAACAGGTGTTGCCAGAGAGGGGATGGTGTTGGTGGTGCAGGTGGGAGTGGTGGCTGGTCCTGTTGTCTCCTCTCGGGGCTGGCTGACCATTGGCACCTGGCTGCTTGGGCTGGTGGGGATGTCTTGTGGGAGACCTGTGGGACATGGGGAAAACACTGTCAGTGTCTACTATCAGTTAAAAACTTCCTAATAAACAATAGCCTATGACATGCCTACTTGCCTACATTGCACATAATGCATCATTCTGGTGTTTACTACTCTGAAATGGAGCTATCTTGGTTGAGCATGCCCATGTGTACATGGTGGGTGGGGGTATGGCATTGATGGGGGTACAGGCATATCACATGGTACTCACCGGTTAATGGTCCGGGCTCAGAGGTGTCCAGTTCTCCAAATCCAGTAACAGCCTCCGGCTCCAGGGTCTCCTCAACCCTTTCCTCCAGGGGTGTGGGTGGTGGTATGGTAGATGGTCCCCCTCCTGTGCCTCTCATCTCCCGGAGCCTTTCTGCCACCCTCTCCTTGGTCTGGGAGCGGAGGTCGTACCACCTCTTCTTTAGTTCGTCCACACTCCTGTGGCTGACCCCCAGGGAGTTTACCTTTTCCTGGATATCCTGCCAAATTAGTTTTTTTTCAGAGTCTGGCACATTGAGGGCTGCCTTGCCAAACAGCTCATCATGGTGCTGACAGCACTCATCCGTTAGCACCTCCAGCTCCTTCTCTGCAAACTTGAGCTTTCTCTTCCTGTGAGTGTCAGCCATGGTTGCTGGTGCTCTGTTAGCTGTGCTACAGTTACAAAGGGTGTGGTCCTCCCTCCTCCCAGGTGTATTTGTAAACTTCCTGGCTGTGATGTCATCATCATGTGCCAGGAAGTGTTTTCCTGAGTGTTCTGGAGTGGTTTCTGGAGTGTTCTGCAGCACCTGCTTTCAATTTTCAGCACAGTCACAATTTGCGACACCCACTCGCAAATTGCGAGTCCGTTTTTTGCGCGGTCGCAAAAGCGACCTCGCAAACAGCGGACTCGCTATCTGCGGTGCGACTCCGGGTGCGAGTCGCAATTTGTCCACACATTTTCTACCTGCATTGCAGTTAGCGACACACAAATTGCGAGTCGCAAACGCTCGCAAATTGGAGTCGCTATTTTTTTCCTACCTACATCTGGCCCTAGGTTCTTATGGGCCTGAATATATGTATTACAAAGGGAAAGGCATATAGGTGGTCATTACAACCCTGGCGGACGGTGTTAAAGGTGCGGTAATACCGCAAACAGGCCGGCGGACAAAAAAAGGGAATCATGACCCTGGCGGAAACCGCCAACAAAGACAGCCACTTTAACACACCGCCTGCCATGGCGGTACAGACAAGCAGCGCGGCGGTTACCGCCAACAGACAGGCGGGAGACAATGTACCGCCCACACTATTACAACCCGCCAATCCGCCACCTTTTCCGGGGCGGATGCACAGCGGATAAAAACACGGCGGAAACAGCTTTTGCAATGGGAAAACGCTCACCTCAACACATCCCACGAGGAAGGAGGACACCATGGAGCCCGAATTACAAATCCTACCTGCCCTTGTTTTTCTGCTCCTTTAAGACCAACAGCTACGTAGGCGCAGAAGATACCGGTGAGTACTGCACCTACGACACGGGGAGGCAAAAGTTAGGGGGACACCCACCAAACACCCCCACCCTCGCATATCACAACATACACACCAATGCAGTCACAAAAATCACAGTAACAACCCATAATCCCCCCGGAAGAATGCAAAGACAATGCGAAAATCGGGCAAACATTGTAATGTGCCAATATACATGTCATACAAAAATATACAGATATGCATATCTCAAAATCACTCTTATTTACCCATACAATCCGAGAAGTAGTGCAGATATGTACACAACAATGTCCGTGCACCAACAGTCCAAAAAAGCATGGGCGAGGCCCACAATAGATACCTGACCAAAATCGGAGAGAACACTGCCGGGGCATCAGATAGAAACACTACAGGCACCTCAGGGGGAAGGGAAGGGGGGGCACCTCAGCCAGATGAATGCGAAGCCAGATCCACGACGGGGCTCCATGCCCATTGATGTATCCTGGGGAGTGCAAAGCCACAGTCTCACAAGTCACTACAGTGGGTGGTTTGCCCACTGTGCCATCCTGGGGAGTGCAAAGCCACAGTCTCTCAAGTAGATGCAGGTCTCCACTGGTTCTGGAGGGGGACTGGTGCCCAGAGTGCTTCATCCTGTGCAGGACAGACAGAGTGGATGCAGGTCTCCACTGGTTCTGGAGGAGGACTGGTGCCCAGACTGGATGAGTCTCCACGTGAAAGTACCTGTCCTGTCACTGTCCCATCTGCACATGGGATAAGGATGCCTGATGTGGCGGTCCATTCATTCCTAGACGGTGCATGCCCTGTTCAGCGGTGCTTTGCCATGGCGGTCTTTGCCCTGTTCAGCGGTGCTTTGCCATGGCGGTCTTTGCCCTGTTCAGCGGTGCTTTACCATGGCGTTTCAGGACTGTTCAGCGGTGCTTTGCCATGGCGGTCTTTGCCCTGTTCAGTGGTGCTTTGCCATGGCGGTCTTTGCCCTGTTCAGCGGTGCTTTGCCATGGTGGTCTTTGCCCTGTTCAGCGGTGCTTTGCCATGGCGTTTCAGGACTGTTCTGCGGTGCTTTGCCATGGCGGTCTTTGCCCTGTTCAGTGGTGCTTTGCCATGGCGGTCTTTGCCCTGTTCAGCAGTGCTTTGCCATGGTGGTCTTTGCCCTGTTCAGCGGTGCTTTGCCATGGCGGTCTTTGCCCTGTTCAGCGGTGCTTTGCCATGGCGGTCTTTGCCCTGTTCAGCGGTGCTTCGATATGGCGGTTCAGGACTGTTCAGCGGTGCTTTGCCATGGCTGGCTATGGACTGTTCAGCGGTCTTCACCATGGCGGTCTTGGCCTTGTGCAGCGGTGCTTTGCCATGGCTGGCTATGGACTGTTCAGCGGTGCTTTGCCATGGCGGTCTTTGCCCTGTTCAGCGGTGCTTTACCATGGCGTTTCAGGACTGTTCAGCGGTGCTTTGCCTTGGCGGTCTTTGCCCTGTTCAGTGGTGCTTTGCCATGGCGGTCTTTGCCCTGTTCAGCTGTGCTTTGCCATGGCATTTCAGGACTGTTCTGCAGTGCTTTGCCATGGCGGTCTTTGCCCTGTTCAGCGGTGCTTTGCCATGGCGGTCTTTGCCCTGTTCAGCGGTGCTTTGCCATGGCGGTCTTTGCCCTGTTCAGCGGTGCTTTGCCATGGCGGTCTTTGCCCTGTTCAGCGGTGCTTTGCCATGGCGTTTCAGGACTGTTCTGCAGTGCTTTGCCATGGCGGTCTTTGCCCTGTTCAGCGGTGCTTTGCCATGGCGGTTCTGATACGGACATTGGTGTGTGGCATGACGATCTCTACACTGGGCATTGGTGTGTGGCATGACGATCTCTACAATGGGCATTGGTGTGTGGCATGACGTTCCATCATTGCCCAGCGGGGCTGTGGCATCCTGGCCCCTCATGGGCTGTGACTCCGGCGGTGGTCTCCTGACCTGTGACGATACTTGTGCCCTCCTGGGCAATGACTCCGGCGGTGGTCTCCTGACCAGTGACAATACTTGTGCCCTCCTGGGCAATGACTCCGGCGGTGGTCTCCTGACCTGTGACGATACTTGTGCCCTCCTGGGCAATGACTCCGGCGGTGGTCTCCTGACCTGTGACGATACTTGTGCCCTCCTGGGCTGTGACTCTGGCGGTGGTCTCTGGACCAGTGACAATACTTGTGCCCTCCTGGGCTGTGACTCTGGCGGTGGTCTCCTGACCTGTGACGATACTTGTGCCCTCCTGGGCAATGACTCCGGCGGTGGTCTCCTGACCTGTGACGATACTTGTGCCCTCCTGGGCTGTGACTCTGGCGGTGGTCTCTGGACCAGTGATGATACTTGTGCCCTCCTGGGCTGTGACTCTGGCGGTGGTCTCTGGACCAGTGACGATACTTGGGCCCTCCTGGGCTGTGACTCTGGCGGTGGTTTCTGGACCAGTGACGACGGTGTTGGCGGTTGTGTCTGGACCGCCGGATATGATGGCGCACTTCTCCGCCGTGACACTCACAACAGGCTGGGCAGACTTCCTCTGGACCTTCCACACCTTTGTTGGAGTTACAGCTGACTCCCCAATCGCCTTCGATCCCATGTCACTTGTTGTCCCACCAGGAGTCTTAAGACGGTCCCCTCGTCCACTCTCCATTTTCAGAGCCTTTACAGGGGGTGGGCTGCCAGTGGCAGACAAGACAGACGCAGCAGCCCCCTGCATTACGCCGTTCTCCTGACCTCTGCACATGCAATTTCTGGGACATGGCCTACATGGCAATGGTGGGAATCTGCGCACATTGATGCCACAGGGGCAACTATACCTCAACTTGGCACTCTGCTGAGGTGGGGTTGAGTGCCACATGGCCTACCTAACTCGCCCTGGCCTAGGGACACCCACAGCCTACCTCCCCCACCCAGACCCCTCCACTGCACGCAAACTCCGCTGAATGAGGTTGTACTCACCCCCTTGTGTCTGCTGTGATGTCCTCAAGCGCCCATCCAACTCCGGGTAGGCCACCGCCAGGATCCGGAACATCAGGGGGGTCATGGTACGATGGGCACCCCTCCCACGTTGGGAGGCCATCTCCAGCTGAGCCTCCGCCGTCTTCTTGCTGCAGCGGCGGATGTCCTCCCATCTCTTACGGCAGTGGGTGCCCCGTCTCTGGTGGGCCCCCAGGGTCCGGACCTCCTTGGCGATGGCACGCCAAATGTCCCTCTTCTGGTGGGCGCTGACCTACATGACATGCACAAGGAAAGAGGAACAGTCATTACCAACTGCACCGTCAATGTGATTGGCCCCCTCCCTACTCTGGCCATGTGGCCCATTCATTCCCATGCATAACTGTTCTATGTACTCTGCCCCCTTCCCTCTTCCACCCAGCCCACTCCACCCAGGCCTAGCCCATACAACGTGCTCCCTGTGTACTAACCTGTTGGTCTGGAGGACCGTAGAGTAGCGTGTACTGGGGGAGGACCCCATCCACAATTTTCTCCAACTCCTGTGTAGTGAAGGCAGGGGCCCTTTCCCCAGACGCAGCAGCCATTGTCGCTTCCAGACCGAGGTCACAGCAGCACTAGCAGTGTAGGTCCTCTCCTGTCGAAGGTCAGGTATCTAGTGAGTGAACAGATAGAAAATGGCGGTGACGTCCGCGGTGGTGACGTCCGCGGCGGTGCGCATCATCACCGCCGGCGCACCTGTTCATTGGCTCCTGGGACCCATAGGGTCCAATATTAACCAATGCAGCATTGCGCCACGGTCTACGACCGCCTACCGCGACCGCGTGCAACGCCAGCGCAGTTACCCCACAATCCCATTGTCCCAGTTTAGAGGTCAGGCAGCCGCCATTTCAGGGGCCCACATGGCTTCATTTACTACTGCGTCACGCATAGCTAGGCCTAGACTCAACACACATACAGGAAGGCTTTTTTGTCATGTGTAGTCTTGTGTGTAACTGTGGGTACATACCTGGAGGAATAGTGACTGGTTCTTCACTGTTGTCCTTCTTAGACACCATCAGCTGGCATATATGAGAAGATGGCGGAATCCTCCGGTGTACCGACCGCTGGTGGACCTGTTGACAATGGAAGAAAGACATATCATCGTCACCTACCGGTTTGACCGTGCCACAATCCAGGAACTATGTACCCAGTTGGAGCCAGACCTGATGTCACCAATCCGCCATCCGACTGGAATCCCCCCTGACATGCAGGTGCTGTCAGTGCTCCATTTCCTTGCAAGTGGGTCATTTCAGACAACAGTGGCCATGGCATCAGGGATGTCTCAGCCTATGTTTTCCAACGTGCTGTCCAGAGTGTTGTCTGCCCTGCTGAAACACGTAAGGAGATACATCATTTTCCCTGAGGTTGAGGATTTGCCTACAGTGAAAGGTGACTTCTATGCCCTTGGCCATATCCCCAACATCATAGGTGCCATTGATGGGACCCATGTAGCTCTGGTCCCCCCGCAGGAGTGAACAGGTGTACAGAAACCGGAAGAGTTATCATTCCATGAATGTCCAGATGGTCTGTTTGGCAGACCAGTACATCTCGCAGGTAAATGCAATGTTCCCTGGCTCTGTGCATGACGCATACATCCTGCGGAATAGCAGCATCCCTGATATGATGGGTCAACTCCAGAGGCACTGTGTATGGCTATTGGGGGACTCTGGTTACCCCAACCTCTCGTGGCTATTGACCCCAGTGAGGAATCCCAGGACCAGGGCAGAGGAACGGTACAATGATGCCCATGGGCAGACTAGGAGGGTAATCGAACACACCTTCGGCCTTCTTAAGGCCAGGTTCAGGTGCCTCCATATGACAGGTGGATCCCTATTCTACTCACCGAAGAAGGTATGCGACATCATCATCACCTGCTCCATGCTCCATAATTTGGCATTGTGACAGCAGGTGCCTTTTCTGCAGGAGGATGATCCAGATGACGGTGTTGTGGCAGCTGTGGAGCCTGTGGAGCCATTGGACAGTGATGAGGATGAAGCTGAGAATGAAGAAAACGACAACAGGGAGTCAGTCATACAGCAATATTTCCAGTGACACACAGGTGAGAACATTTTCTGGTTTAAAATTACATTAACTTTCACACATCTACCTCTATCCTGTACCTACATTTCACTCACTATTTGTTGATTGAGTTGTACCCTTCCATTTCAGTTTCACAAGTGTGGTAACCTACGTGTCAACTGCTTGCATCCTTCAAGGGCTTGTGATGTGTGACATTGGTATGTTAGCCTTACAATGGGTAACCCATTATGACACTGTAATTGATAATACAAAGTTCCAAATCATGGACTGACTCAAGATTTTTTGGGCTTTCAAGGGTGTTTATTTAAGTGCTAAAAAAATCAAGGAAGGTTGTAAAATGGTGATGGGTGATGGTGGAGGAATGTCCATGGCAGAGTCCAGTCTATTCGTCTCACAGGTGCACTGCCCATCTGGGCATTGGAAGTGGAGCTGGGGCAGTTCCAATCTGGACAGGGTGACAAAGTGGGACAGTGGGGGGACAATCAGGGTGGTCTTATTTCCTGGCGGGGTCTTGCCATCTTGCTCTGTCCTGTTCCTGGATCTCAGGGACCGCTTGCGTGGTGGTTGTCCGTCTGCCGAGGATCGGGTGCTGGTGTGTTGGTCCTGTGGCGGGTCGTCCTGTCCACCAGCGCCGGCGGAGGTGGGGGGCCCCTTGGAGTGCCACGGTGTCCCTCAAGGTCTTTTGAATGTCCGTCAGCACCCCTACGATGGTGCCCAGGGCGGAGCTGATGGTCCTGAGCTCCTCCCTGAACCCCAAATACAGTTCGTCCTGCAGACGCAGGGTCTCCTGCAACTTGTCCAGGACCGTGGCCATAGTCTCCTGGGAGTGGTGGTATGCTCCCATGATGGAGGATAGGGCCTCGTGGAGAGTTGGTTCCCTTGGCCTGTCCTCCCTCTGTCGCACAGCAGCCCTCCCAGTTCCCCGGTGTTCCTGTGCCTCCGTCCCCTGGACCGTGTACCCACTACCACTGCCCCCAGGTCCCTGTTGTTGTTGGGGTGGTTGGTTAGCCTGGGTGCCCTGTAGTTGTGGACACACCGCTGATTGACCTGTCCTGGGTAGGGAGGTTTGGGCCCACTGGGTGGGTGCTGTGCTGGTGTTACCAGAGGGTGGCAGCTCGGTGTTGGGCTGTGGCTGGGCAAGGGGAACCGACTGTCCTGAGGCCCACGATGGTCGGGCCTGGTCATCAGGATCCAGTGGGGCAGAGCTGCTGTCGTCACTGTGGGCCTCTTCTGGGGGTGGAGTGGTGTTGTCTGGACCCTCTGGTGTGTTGACGTTCCTTCGGGTTCCTGCAGGGGTATAAGCACATGATTATTGCATCTGTGTGTGTAATGGTGTGCAATGGTTGGGTGTGCGTGATCCCCAGTGCAGGCATTCCTGTGTGGGGGCTTGTGTGGTGATGGTTGGGGGGGTGTTCTGGGTATGTGCAGTGGGCATGCTTTGGTGAGGGGTGCCCATGCTTAATTGTGTCATGCAGGGCTTGGTGTTGGGATGGGTGCTTGGTGTCATGGGTGGATTGGTGAGGATGTGGGGTGATAGGGGAGGGTGTGAGGGTGGGGTGTGTGATAGCATGCAGGTAGGGTGGGGGATGTGATAGTTAAGATTTGACTTACCAGTGTCCCATCCTCCACCGACTCCTCCGAGGCCCTCAGGATGCAAGATGGTCAGGACTTGCTCCTCCCATGTTGTTAGTTGTGGGGGAGGAGGTGGGGGTCTGCCGCCAGTCCGCTGCACCGCGATGTTGTGCCTGGAGACCGTTGAATGCACCTTCCCCCGTAGGTCGTTCCACCTCTTCCTGATGTCCTCCCTATTTCTTGGGTGCTGTCCCACGGTGTTGACCCTGTCCACTATTCTGCGCCATAGCTCCATCTTCCTGGCTATTGATGTGTGCTGTACCTGTGAGCCAAATAGCTGTGTCTCTACCCGTACGATTTCCTCCACCATGACCCTGAGCTCCTCCTCGGAGAAGCGGGGGTGTCTTTGGCGTGACATGGGGTGTTATGTGTGATGTGTGGGGTGGTGTATGTGTTGATGAGTGTGGTGAGTGTAGTGGTATGTGGTGTTTTGTGCGTGGATGTTGTGTGGGTGATGGTGTTGTGTGCCTCTGTGTGATGGGGTTGTCAATAGCTGTGCTGTCTCTCTGGCCTTCTCCCAGAATTTCTGTTTGTAGGGGTTTGTGTGTGATGTGGGTGTGTATTTTATATTGTGTTGGGTGTGTGGGAGTGGTGTGTGTATGTGTATCAGGTGTGTGTATTTGTAATTGTCCAATGTGGCGGTGTTTTGGAGATGTGTGTGTATTTTGGGCGCGGCGGTGTGTACCGCCAATGGAATACCGTGGTTGAAAGACCGCCGCGTGGATTCGTGGGTCGTAATAGCATAGGCGTGTTTCTGTTGCCGTGGAGGTGGAGGATTTGTTTCCGCCAGTTTATCTCTGACCTTTGGTGTGGCGGTGTTGTGTGGGTGTCTGAATTTCGGAGGATTCCGTGATGTGTGTCATAATAGCTGTGACGGTCTACCGCGGCCGCGGCGGTGTATTGGCGGTCTTCTGCACGGCGGTAAGCGCTTTATACCGCCAATGTTGTAATGACCCCCATAATGTTTTAATGTTTGTAACAGTTATGATGTGGATTTCATGTGAAATATATTGAGTGTTGGGATGAAATAAACACAGATATAGTTTTTGCGCATAACAAAAATATCTTTGATTTTTTGGGCATATATGGTTCTGCAGTGTTCACATTCTTGCTATCCCGCAGTCCCACTTATTGTCAGCAAGGAGATTCAACCCCATGTAATTGTACAAAATTTAGTTTTTTTTTCTTTGCTGCTTAAAACTTCTGCCCAGCCACTGTCTCAGATATCTCTGCCTCATCGTGGATGTCTCTTAGGAAATAACACATTACCAGGGGAATTGTTGATTCTGGTTGTGATTTTCCTAGTTATTCCTCATTCCCCTCTCGACTTTTACCCAGTGACTCCCATCTGGCAGGTAGAGTCTCTGGGTGAAACACTCCCCCTCTGAAGATTTATCAAGGAGTTTGCACCGGGGACCTTTATCTCATCCCAACTTCCTTGTGCATCAGAGGCAGTTTTAGTGAAGGTGCGTTTTAGTGAAAGTGCCTACCATTAGAAGAGAGACAATTGGTGGGCTCTCTCTCCTGCCTATGCTTCCACAGCTGTTGCCTGCCAGAGTTTGTGGTCTATCATCTGGACTTCAGAAGGCAGATGAAGCCCTTTCTGATCCTGGCTGACCATATATACTTTACTTCATTGGCCTTCTGGTCATTCTCTCTCTAGCACCAAGGTGCCCTTTGAATGCAAAACTAAGGTAGCGTAGTGTAACGTACAATAAAACACAACATATATCATATAAACATAACATATATCATAACATCTGCTTAGACATCACACAGGATTCTCTTCCCAACCTGGATGAAACCAGAAACCAATAATTGTGTTTCCCAAAGAAGCTTTGTGAACTATCAATGGGAACATTTACAAAAAAAGTTAAAAGAGGGCATAATTCCCATCCAGATAATGTTTACCCTCTCAATTAGTGTCATTGGAAGGTTGTGCCGTAGTTTTAAAAAACCTCTCTTTTTTATACAAATTCTGCAAACAACTCTGTAGGCTCATGGGTGATGAACCCCTGAGACAGTGGACCTTTTATCCTTCTACTTGGGTTACTATGAGTTAATATGAGCTGTGATCCTGCTCATTGCCTCGAGTTGAAGTTTGTGGATTCTATAACCGGACAACACTCAACCTGTTCTGACTCTTTTAATTCTGCCCATGAAGGATGCCATCAGTGTACAGTTCAACCCTTAGACAAGTTCCTCTAAACATGAATGCTTTGACATTGGTTTCTCAGCCAGTCGCTGATAAGGTTTAAAAAGTTGAAGGAATTGGGACAATCCTGACTCGTCCAACCTGAAATAAAAAAAATCCGGGATAACAGCCTGATAATTAGGGGAGACTGTAAAGTTGTACATATTTCTTGTCTTGCATCAACGAGAAGCACACAGAAATCAATAGATAAGCAAGTGCAGTGGCACCAGGGCCCAGTGTGTGAGACACCAACTTTACCCCCAAATAGTGTCTATTTATTAGTACCAAACCCAGGAATGGGAGGCCCAAATTATATGCTTACATCAGGTCCTGAGAAACTTGCTAGCTCAACTGATCTACACATGTATTTTAAAATAACATATTTGATGCAATTGTCCTTGGATCCTCCCAATTAATAGTTCAGACACTTTTTTCCATACAAACAGGCACAACATATAGCCCTTATATATGTGTAATTGAAAAGAAATAGCTTAGAGACCTCCAGTTGTCACATATACACACACTCACACGGCCGTGTGTACTCATTCTTTCACAACGTCCCACAAACTAGCCCTTTTACTCTGTCAAACATACACACTCCCCACACTATACTCACTCTTTCACACTGTCATTCACTCATACACATACTGACAATCAGTTTGTACTGTACATATACATCAGTTCACTCTGTCCTACATACACAAGGGTTCATTCACTCTGTCACACACACACAAGGGTTAATTCACTCTGTCCTACATACACAAGGGTTCATTCACTCTGTCACACATATACAGGTATATACTCTTTCAGATACACACTTGTTCACTGTCACACACTTGTTTACTGTCTCAAATAACATTTTTCACTCTGTGCCACACATACCCCCATGACACATGTACATTTGCTGACAGTGTCATACATTCATACTTTTCACATGACCATGCTCACGCAGCTGTTCACTTTCTGCAACCTACACAAGCTTTTTCAATCTTGATCATACTGTCACACATGTAAACTTTTCCACATGCTCTCTTTGTCTCTCACTCTCTCTCTCCCTCACACACACACACATACGGGACATCTCTCTCTCTCACACACACACATCACCTGGATCAGTCTCTGTCACACATTGACTTATGTTCACACAGTAGCATTTAACAATATCAACCAAAATATTGACTTCCATCATTTAGTAAAGGTAAGTATCTATTGCTAAGTATAAATTCACTATTCTTAAGTCCGCATCTATATAGCTTGAAAATACATGTATTGCTAAGGTAGATAATTTGAAGTTAGAGTGGGTTGGGATTGCAATGTGATGTCTATCTCTGATGTTATAGACTCAGCCTACATGACATGTTTGGTGCACCCTTCCAGGCCGTCCAAAACTTCAAATAGCGTGACCCTAGGGGCAAAATAAAAGTCAAGATACCAGATACACATGCAGTCGGGCACTCAGGGCAGGGGAACACGCCCATCTTCCATGCACTGGGCTTCCTTTTTTCAAAAGGTGTGTATCAAATTCCTTTGAGCGGCCCATGTTAGTACTTCCCTCAACAAAATAAATGTGAAAAGTAGCATTAACATGCAAAACCCAGAAGAGGTGAAGCTCTGTCCTTTAAGGGGAATTGCAGAAGTTCCGGGAGCTGTGGTGTGCCTACTTGCAGACGATATGAAGTTCTGTCCTATAATATGAATTGCAGAAGTTCCGGGAGCTGTGGTGTGCCTACTTGAAGATGATACGAAGTTCTGTCCTATAGTATGAATTGCAGAAGTTCCGGGAGCTGTGCTGTGCCTACTTGCAGACGATATGAAGTTCTGTCCTATAGTATGAATTGCAGAAGAGCCTGGAGCTGTGCTGTGCCTACTTGCAGATGATATGAAGTTCTGTCCTATAGTATGAATTGCAGAAGAGCCTGGAGCTGTGCTGTGCCTACTTGCAGACGATACGAAGTTCTATCCTATAGTATGAACTGCAGAAGTTCCAGGAGCTGTGCTGTGCCTGCCTACTTGCAGACGATACAAAGTTCTGTCCTATAGTATGAATTGCAGAAGTTCCGGGAGCTGTGGTGTGCCTGCTTGCAGACGATATGAAGTTCTGTCCTATAGTATGAATTGCAGAAGAGCCTGGAGCTGTGCAGTGCCTGCTTGCAGACGATATGAAGTTCCGTCCTATAGTATGAATTGCAGAAGTTCCGGGAGCTGTGCTGTGCCTGCTTGCAGACGATATGAAGTTCTGTCCTATAGTATGAATTGCAGAAGAGCCTGGAGCTGTGCAGTGCCTGCTTGCAGACGATATGAAGTTCTGTCCTATAGTATGAATTGCAGAAGAGCCTGGAGCTGTGCAGTGCCTACTTGCAGACGATATGAAGTTCTGTCCTATAGTATGAACTGCAGAAGTTCTGGGAGCTATGCTGTGCCTACTTGCAGACGATACGAAGTTCTGTCCTATGGTATGAACTGCAGATGTTCTGGGAGCTATGCTGTGCCTACTTGCAGACGACACGAAGTTCTGTCCTATATTATGAACTGCAGAAGTTCCGGGAGCTGTGGTGTGCCTGCTTGCAGACGATATGAAGTTCTGTCCTATAGTATGAATTGCAGAAGAGCCTGGAGCTGTGCAGTGCCTACTTGCAGACGATATGAAGTTCTGTCCTATAGTATGAATTGCAGAAGTTCTGGGAGCTGTGCTGTGCCTACTTGCAGACGATATAAAGTTCTGTCCTATAGTATGAATTGCAGAAGTTCCGGGAGCTGTGCTGAGCCTACTTGCAGACAATACGAAGTTCTGTCCTATAGTATGAACTGCAGAAGTTCTGGGAGCTATGCTGTGCCTACTTGCAGACGATACGAAGTTCTGTCCTATATTATGAACTGCAGAAGTTCCAGGAGCTGTGGTGTGCCTACTTGCAGATGATGTGAAGTTCTGTCCTATAGTATGAATTGCAGAAGAGCCTGGAGCTGTGCTGTGCCTACTTGCAGACGATATGAAGTTCTGTCCTATAGTATGAATTGCAGAAGTTCCGGGAGCTGTGCTGTGCCTGCTTGCAGACGATATGAAGTTCTGTCCTATAGTATGAACTGCAGAAGTTTGGGGAGCTGCGGCGTGCCTGCTTGCAGACTATATGAAGTTCTGTCCTATAGTATGAATTGCAGAAGTTCCGGGAGCTGTGCTGTGCCTACTTGCAGACGATATGAAGTTCTGTCCTATAGAATGAATTGCAGAAGTTCCGGGAGCTGTGCTGTGCCTACTTGCAGATAATATGGTGCCCTGTCCTTTGTCCTAAAAATTTGAAGTTCAAAAGAGAAGGGAGCTTTTGGGGTGCCTAAGAGTAAATGATTTGACGGTGTCTTGGACTGATACCCCAGAGGGAACGGAAACAGTTCAGAAGAGCTGGAAGAAAGGCCCAGCAGTGATAGAATGGCATTCACTGAGGGCACAGGAACCCCGCGGCCCAGTGCAGGCTGGGAGGAGAGGTCTCTAATGTCACCACACAGATCATCAGTGGAAGCATGGACTTGGGTTGTAGGGAGAGGAGGAGCAATTTTGGAGAGGTTCTGCTAAGCTTGTGAACCCGCAGGGCGCGTCTATGACTTTTAGGGATATGGGTTCCATCTCAGGGTAATAGGTCATTTCTCAGATCATTTATATATCTTAATATTACACGCCTTTCTTTATATTTAAGGTTTTGGTTCTTCTGTTCATTCTTCATCAAGTACAAGGTGTTCCCCGAGAACCATTTATATGTTGTATATGGAGATCAAACAGCATATTTGAGACATCTTAAGGTGGACGATACTGGACCAGGATGGCAGAAGAGAAGCTTGGTCTTCAGTACATGTAAGAGACTGCAGACCATACAGAACTCAGCGACCATCCTCGTCCTCCCTAAACATACCCATATCACTCCCCACCTCAGGAAGCTCCACTGGCTTCCCATTCAGAAGAGATGCCAATTCAAGATGCTAATTCATACCTACCAAGCCCTTCACAATCAAGGACCAGCTTACATCAACCACCGCCTGAACTTCCACCAACTCCAGACTCCTGCGCTCCGCCTCCCTCGCGCACACACCCCGCATCCACCGAAGCAACAGTGGAGGACGCTCCTTCTACCTTGTGGCAAAATCCTGGAACCACTTCCCCTTCACCTATGGACCTCATCCTCCCTTCTGAATTCAGGAAAGGACTCAAGACCTGGCTGTTCGAATGATCTGAGCAGCTATGCTCCCAGAGCCTATATACCCTCGTGGGTGATTAGCCAAGGTTTACAGATCCGGTTTGAGTTAATTGATAAGTACTGGCCCAGTGTGATGAGACTGGGCACAGTCACACAGTTTGCTGGGCCACTGCATGAGAAACCACAGAGTGACTGAACACAACAGATTCTCAGATCTGAGCAGATGGAAGGTTGTATTATCACTGCGTAAACACACCACTTGTCTTGCCTCATCCGAAGTACTGTGTCCAGTTCAGAAGTTCAAATCTCTCGACATCCCAGAAAGGAGTGACCAAATTTGTGGATGGTTTTACCTAAAGTCCTTTCCGCAGAGGATCACACATGTAAAGTTTGTGATGGAGAAAATCAGTTCATCTGAAACTCTATCAGCTCCCCCTAGGTTTACCACTGGAAGGGTCCAAGGGCCCCTGATGTGTGTATGAGATTGTGCAATTTGTGTGTATGATTGTACCGCACACCCCTCTCTGGTGTTTAGGCGTGCGGTACACCCATATGGAAGTGAGGGCCTTCCAGGACCTCTAGAAGACGATAAGAGAAAAGGGATGGGGTGTCTGGAGTCGCTAAGCAAAAAGTATATCCCAAGCAGAGCAGCAATGGATGGAACAGTTTTCTAGCAGTAGTGGGGGGAGGCAAAGGCACTACTTGTGATTTACTCCTAACCAACACCTGTTTTTCCAGGGGTAAGTCACACATAGTTAAGGAGCAAATATTTGTGGAATCAGGCCTCTTGTTTCTGGTAGGTAACATAAGGTGTGTTTACAAAGGCAGGTGGTTATTGTTACCAACTCAACAGTAGATCCTTAGTGGATATGACAGGATCCCAACCTGTGACCATGAGATCCAACCCAGATCTCTGCAGCGGATGCTTCTCTGAGCCATCAGATCTCACCTGGACATAGTAGGGGTGCTGCAGCACCCCCAAGATGACCTTGCAGAAGGTCAGATGGTGAGTGAGCAGAAAAGAGACCATCCAAGCTTGCTTCTAACTTGACTTCTGCTTTAAACTAATAACAAAGAGACAAGAGGCAGGGAATGTCTCCTGACAAACTGCTGCTCATTTAACATGAAAATGTGTGTTTACTTTTCCTTTCCTGGGTTTTGTGTTTGAAATGTTATAGAGTGAACCAAGTGACCATCTTGCTGGGGAGTAGAAGGTGTGAAAGGGAAGGCAGCCAGAAGTCAAATATTTTCCAACACACCAAGCTGTAAATACTTGAAAATGTACTAAAAAGGTTTCAAAATATATCTGCAGTAAAGTACATACACACTAGGAGCACTATTTTTTTTGTAATTCTTAAGTGTGATGGAAAAAAAGATTTTAATAGGGTCAAAAAAACAAACCAAGACAGTTTGCTTGTGTCGTGGGCAAATAATAAATATAAACAGAACTGTGATTTTCATAGTTTATCATTTGTGCAACATATCAGTTTGGGGGTGAAGCTGCATGTCTGATGGTATTTCAGGGGACATTTCAAGAGGTAATTCCAGTGGAAATTGTGCTTTCTGTTAATGGGGGCATCCCAACAGACCATACTTTAGTCACATAGTTGGGACAGTGTTTTGCACAAATGCACCACTGGACACACACTGCTACTGAAGTGAACTTGTTACACTTGCTCTTTGTGTCATGCCTGGATTTTCCACCAGCCTGTTGACTTCACTGAGGTATCATGATGGCAGCACCCCCACTCTGAAAATGTTTCCAGCACCACTGCCTGGCCATCAGTGCAGCTTGCCCTCCGGGGAGAGAGACTTTGGACAGAAACTCCGGGGACGGCGTTATCGCCGCTTGCCTCAGATCACACTGACAATAGCAAGACTTTCCAAGAATAGATAGCGCCTTATCGCCTTCTTTCTGCAGCTCTTGGCCGGAACTGCTTCATCGAGTGCGTGGGCCACAAAGCCCAACAGCTAAATGAGAAAGTGGAACCGCTGCCGCCAGTAAGTTTATCGTTTTATTGCCCTTTAATTGACTTCCAGGAAGGAGCAGGGTGTTGTGAAAGAGGAGGGGGCGCCATCTTGTGTGGGGATAAGCATCATTTATAAGTTCTAAAGTCTGTGTCACCTGAAGTGCAGGGGGTAAGGTTTTAATTCGAGGTGCCCAGGCCTACAGGGAACTCTGAGGTGCCCCTACAGGCCAGAACACCCCAAAGGTCCCTGAAGTACTTAGGAAGCTTAGGAAGGGGAGTGCCAGTGCCCTCTAGTGGCAGGGCAGAGTCAGTCACGTGTTAAGCAGACCTTTCTGGGGAGTGGCCTAATGGTGCAAAGACTGCTGGGTATAAATGGTATTCTAGGTGCGTGGATGTCCTAAGAAATGTGTCAAGACGTGGGGACCTTGGAGACAAGCCATGGAGGACATGTCCTGAGGGAGACATGAGGTCAGGGGTATAGGTCGAGCCTGGGTGGCACTGGAGTTTTGTAATCAGCAACATAAGCTAGGGGTCTCTGGGATGCCTGTTCTTAAGAATTAGCTTAATATATCCAGATGGGAACCTTGTGAAAGTCATTCTGAAATATGATATGTAATAAACGCCTCAAGTTTTTCTATGTTTGTTGCACTAGTGATGTCGCTTTCCACTCAGCTGTACAAAAGTCAATAAAGATACTTTTATTAAAAAAGAATGGTAGGTATTGGGACTAAACTACGACCAGTCTGGTCCCTTATAATTTTCCGCTTGGCAGGGCCAGGCTTCAGGGTCCATGCGCAAGGCATCACAGTTGTGCCTGTCAAGGACTGCACCTCAAGCGGCGTTTCTCTCCGCCACCCTCATTCAAACCCAGGGCACCTGGACCGCTCTCCGGAGCGAAGCACATCTGAGGGTTCTACCATATAATTCCTAAGAGACACACAAGCATATCCCAATTCTTCCCGCATTACTCAAATTGAGCAGCTTAGCCAAAGCACTGCAAAAGAATGAATAAATTATTCTTATACCAATTGGAACTGTACCATTTGGTCATATTTTTTAGTAAGACAAAAACAACATATTTTTAAAAATCCGCGTGGAGTCCTTTTTGCGGTGATATCTTTGCACTGCTGCATGTGTGTGTTGCATAAATACTTTACACATTGGGGGTTATTACAACTTTGGAGGAGGTGTTAATCCGTCCCAAAAGTGATGGTAAAGTGACGGATATACCACCAGCCGTATTACGAGTTCCATAGGATATAATGGACTCGTAATACGGCTGGTGGTATATCCGTCACTTTACCGTCACTTTTGGGACGGATTAACACCTCCTCCAAAGTTGTAATAACCCCCATTGTCTCTTAAGTGAAGCCTGCCTGCTCTGTGCCAAGCTACCGGAGGGTGAGCACAGATTAATTAGGTTGTGTAGCTGACGTACCCTAACTAGGTTTGAGATCCGTACTTGAACAGAGGATATACCTCTGCCAAGTAGAGATCCAATTTGTGATACTGTGCCTGCTAGCCTTGTACCAACTACCAGTTTGGCCACTTTTCTGAGGTCATAGGTGGTCATTATGACCCTGGCGGTATTACAACCGCAGGGCCAAAACGACGGGAGCACCGCCAACAGGCTGGCGGTGCCTCCCGGCGTATTATGACCGCGGCGGTAGCGCCACGGTCGCACCGCCGGGGCCGGCGGTTTACCGCCACAATGGCCCCGGTGGATGTAATCCGCCAGGGCAGCACTGCTTGCAGCGCTGCCCAGGGGATTACGACTCCCCGACCGCCAGCCTTTTTCTGGCGGTCTGAACCGCCAGGAAAAGGCTGGTGGTACGGGGAGTCGTGGGGCCCCTGGGGGCCACTGGCATGGGCAGTGCAGGGGCCCCCTGACAGGGCCCCATGCTGCTTTTCAATATCTGCTGTGCAGACAGTGAAAAGCGCGACGGGTGCAACTGCACCCGTCGCACGGCCGCAACACCGCTGGCTCCATTTGGTTCCGCCGGCCGGCCCAGCGGGGATGTCCAAATGGGCACCGCAGGAGTGCGGCCGCATTGGCGGCCGCACAGCGGTTACAGCTGTAATGAGGCCCATAGTATTTAATTGTGGCATCGTGTAGGAGCACCATCTTGATGGTCAGAAATGAAGCCTGAAGTTAGTTTCTCCATTCACATACTGCCTGAGCTTTGGTAAGCGCTCGCAGCATCTCCGTCAGGAATGCCAGGGTGGTATAAACTGACCACAGTGGTTGGCTATGCCTCAGGCTTGTTGAGTAGCTGGTGTGTTCCTGGTGCCTTCTAACTGTTTGTGGTCTGCACTGATGCATTCTTTGGAGAAAACACAGCAGAAAAACTGAATTTTTGGATCTGTGTAGTGTATGAGCACTCTGACACCCTCTCGAGGGCGATGTTCTGGGACTGCGTTTTGCAGATATCAGTACGTCCTTCCCGATATTTAGGGCACTGTCCGGTCCTGCGAATGCCTTACAGATCATGTTCTTGAATGCATTTGCTGTACAGTTTCATCCCCCTTGCCAGGGTAGAGATAAACAGGAGGAGGCTGTGTATTCATGGCGGTGCCAGTCGGCACCCAGGGGTCTGGGATGACATCCTCACTACTTGCCTGGTGCACCTGCTGAATCTCGAAGGCAGCAGTGGGGCCACATGGCCCCAGAGGAAGTTAGCCGTGCCAGGCTGTAGTTCCCCTGGTTTCATAAAAGAGTAGCTAATCCAGCCCTGGGTTTTCCTTTGCTTGTTGTCCTGTTTATCCATAAGGAAACCATCACTACAAGTCCCAGAATACACCGAAAATCCTGGACTAGGTAAGCTACTCTAGTCTGGTCCTGTGAAGTTTAAGAGTTCAATTTCATTCTCAGGGCTGTGTCCCCTGACCTGTCAAGCACAAAACAAACACTTCCTTTGCTGAAAGACCTGCGTGGAAGGGGCTTGTGGATAAAATAAATAAAAAAACAAGCCAATGTGGAATAGAAAGGAGTGGGTGTGGCTACTTCGGCGCTTGCTGTACTCGTCTTGGCCTCTTCCTTCCCACCTGTGTGCCCCTAAACCAAGCAGGAAGCTTTGGCCTTCTGGTCCATGCCTCTTGGCTCTCTCTGCCACCTATTTGACCCCAGGAAGGTGACAGCTGGTTAAGGAATGTTTCTTGGAGGGCTCACTCCCTACTTTTTTCCTTTTGGCAACATTTGATGATGTGCAGAAAATGCACGAGTGGCTCTTTCGCAGTTTACTATCATTTTATTTTTCAGCTGCTGGTTCAGCCAGCATGTGCTGGGAGTGGCGGACTGGACCATGGGAGGGGGAAGAGGGGAAGAGGAGTCGAGTCGAGTGCACGAAGTGCGCATGTCAGTTTGCCGGGCTGACATAGACCATCCAAACACACATGCGCACTTAGGTTTCTCCAACCCATCTGTGAGAAACTGCACAGACTCCCAGGCAGTGTCTGAGAGGCAGAACAAGCCATTAAGGCCAATCCTGACGCTGATCTCACGCTAGGTATAGCATGAGAGGAGCACCGGGATTGCTTGGGGAGCCTGTGCACTGACGTCCCAGGGACTGCTGGGACACCAACACCATTGAGAGGGAACAGGAGCAAGGCGGCTGGCATCAGAAAGGTACGTTTTTTTGTTTTTTTTTAATGTTGCGGATTTTTTTTCACCCCCCAATGCCGTACCCCGCCTCCCCCTCCCCTGCCCCTCACTTTGAGATTTGCTGTGGCCGCCGCTGGATTTAAGCTGTGAACTGAGTGTTTTCTGGTTGAGCTCTTATCTACATAATAAATGAGTCCCTGGCCTTTTGCATGGACTATTTAATTCAGTGTGTTAGGGGGCCAAGTGCTTTTGGGCAGACCTCTCCCTCATCCGGACTGGAAATCTGCTAAACAGCATAATCATTCTGTAGACGTTTGCGAAAATGATGTGAAAGTACATAGAAAAACTGAAATGTGATTTGCTTGTATCACGTATGCAGTTTTCATGTGAGAGCACATCTTACAGAAAGAAACGTCACAATCTATATGGGCAAGAGAATGTTTTGATGAAAAAATGTGTTATGGCATAGCACTTTCTTATTCGGAAGACATCTATCAGTGAGAAGTTTTCTGCTCAAACCAGTCTGCTGCAAGCAACAACAAAAAATGCCGAAATACATAATGCAACATTTTGTGAATTTCACGAAATTCCTAATTTCCAAATTCTCACCTGGCTCCGTTGTAGGTCCTCTTATGTACATATTTGGAAATCAACGACTTACTTTTGCATCTAATGCGTGCACTTAAACTCCTGGCAGAGTGAGGGCATGTTTGCATTCCAGCAGCTGTCAAACAAAGACGCCGATTTTGGGAGCAGAGTTTGCTTTCCTTGGTAAATTGGGATAGGCCAGGTTTAATTTGTAAATAAAAACGTGCGGGTGCCCAAAGCCCTCCTCTTAAACATGCGGCTGCTGCAATTAAATGTGTGAACACGGAATACAGAGACACCGTAATCCTGAAGCCATCTCAGGCCTCTTCAATCCATTTACAGCCACTCCCTGTCCCTTCAGCTCACTCTTGCAGCTTTCTGCTTTCTCCCGTTGTGACGCTTTTTCGTTTTTCTCTTCCTCCGTCTTTCCCATGTGTCTCTTTTGCTCGCAGTAAATGCTTGCACGGAAAAATAAGCCCCGGCCCTCAAAAATAAGTGCTGGTGCCCCGCACCGGAAACAACAAGCACAAATGAAGCACTGACTATACAGACGCTCAAGAGAATGGGGGCTTGAACACAAATCCAACAACGGACTTTTCAGCTGCATAGATATGTTCCAAAGGGTTTAGTTTTCCAGCCACTGTCACCTCTGAATTTTGCCATCTTTGCTAACGTGTGGTTGATGGGAGTGCAGTATCTGCATAGAGAACTCACTCCCAGTTCCCAGGTTGCAGTGCGGGAAGTGAGTACATTTCTTGGGATGCTCATTTCATTAGCTGCCCGTTTCTCACCTATGTAACAACATTTCCCATTATAAAATGTATCTGGGAACGCAGGACGCCATTACTAGAAACGACGCAGGACCTCTGGCTGCCAAAAGTGGCCACTGGTCTCGTTTATCGAAACTAACAGCTCCCTGCATCCCTGCTCAAGGCCTTCAGTGTGGCATCCATTCATGTGCCAGGCCTCTCAGCGCCCCATGTCTCCGGCCTCGCTAGCTAAGGGGGCTTATATACCCTATACACCAAAGTACCCTATAGAGCTGGTGGGGGCATCTTCCCAACAGAACCCTGTGCTGAGCAAAGCGTAAAAAGTAAAGTTTGAAGGACACAAGTCTTTCAATGAAAACACTGGAGATGTTTGTCTATGTCACAAGGGAGGCGAGCAGCAGAGAAACCGAACTCCAAGGCCATTGCAAGAACAAAAGTTTTACCCCCGTGCTGCAGTTAGTAATGAGCAGAGTGGAACCAGGGGGCATGTGGCAATATGCACACAAAATAAATCTATATTTTCTGCAATACTCTGCACAAGCAGAGCAGAGTTGTGTTAAGTGAAAGCACTTGTGTAAGCAAATGCACACAGTTGCTATAAAGTTAATGTATGTTAAGAGCACACAGGGCAAAACACACAAGGTCACAGAGTCACACTTAACACCAGAGTTCAGTATTATGTTCATTTACCGTGCCATGTTGTGGAGCTGGTATGACTCAGGGCACTCTCCGGTTTTTGAATGTATTATACTTTTCTGGTTCTTCGGGTTTCTATTGTAGTGGCCACCTGCATCACCGAGGGGTGGTTTGTGTTGTAAAATAACTCACATACTAAAAATAGAACCCAAATCACATTTTAAGAGTTTAGTGATTTGGAACAGCAAATACACACCTTTGCTATGCTCGTGAGATGGAAAGAACTTGGCAGATCTTTGCATGTTGAAGCAAGCCTGCAGATACAGCTTTGGAAACTCCTGTGAAAGTGGCACGCATATTTTCCCTGCTCAATAATTCATGTTTTGCATTTCTCGTGATCGCAGGAGCCCAAATAAAACCCTGATAGAAAACTGAATTTGTACATTTTGGGTGAACCTTCTAGAAACTCTAGAACGCATTGGGCCTGACCCACAAAGCCAAATGAGAAGTGACTAACTACATATGAAAAGCACATTATTCCAGTTGGTGGCCTCAAAGCACTACAGAATGCTAGGAATTGTCTCAAGAGATTAGAATACCCCCTTCGGATTTTCCCAAAGGCTATGGATGTTGATAATGTGGTGTAATCTCGGTGGGCTTTGTGACTTGAATTACAAACAAGCATTTGCAATCCAAAGTGTCTGGCGTTTGCTCGTGTTAGAGCTGATAGTGTTGTAAACTCATAACCGGACTTTTCACTCGTCATGAAACCTATCGGCAAAAGTGCAATAACCAGAAAAAGTGCAGCTAAGTGTGTAACATGGTCAATATTATGTAAAGCGCTCGACTTCTGCCAAGCGAGATCGCGCTGGGAAAATAGAGAAAAAGTAGTCCACGAACCGGACGGAAAACATGGAGCCTCGTATGTTTTCTGTACTTGGTCGATGCGCTCGAGGAGGGCTAGCCACCGGAAAAGGCATGACGTATGCGTGCCTTCTACTAATGAAATCAAGTAGATTCTAACAGGCAAGCCCACGAGCCAATGAAAGACACTGAAGTGACATAGTCGGGGCTCCAATCCCTTTTTAATTTCTAAAGCGTCTCGCTCAGCGAAATGCATGCACAAGCGCATGCGACGCAGGCTCGACCCTAAAAATTACTCCCCCTTGGTATGGATTACGAGCAGCTGCAAAGCACACATATTTTGATCTAAAATCTAACGGGCCCCTATGTACTCTGCAGGAGTAGCACCAAAATGTTTGCGCTTGTCCCGCAGAGTACATAGGGGCCCGTTGTAAACAGTGGAAGCCCTGTGAGCAGGCGTTAAAAGTGCCGAAACAAATAGTGCAAGAAAATCTCTTAGATTTCCATGCGCCATTTTTTCGCCTCCCCCTAACGTGGGATACATTATGCCTGGCGCAGGTGTAATGTGGCGCAAGGGTTTACAAAGTAGCACAATGCATGCATTCCACCCTTGTAAATATGGCACGCGTAAAAAGCCTCTTTAGTACCATCTTAATGTCAAAAACATTACGCTATGGTGGCGCGAGGGCCTTTAAAATCAGGTCCTTGAAGTGTAGTCTGGTTTGAGAGAACAAAAATCTCCCATAAAAATGCTTCTTTTGCTGGAAGTTTCACCTGATGGCAGTGTTTTGCTTAGGTGACACAGTCTGCAACTTTTGTGAATAGGGATGTTGGATTTATTTTTCAAGAGAAGTTTTATGCAGCTGGCTCCTTCAAGGAGGTTATGCAGAACCCTGCTTCATCTTCACCTGAGCTGCTTATCTGCATGTAGTAAGATCATTTTCTTCAAATAATTGCCAATGTTGCACTCTAATTGAAGCCAGCCAAAAATTAACTTGGACGCTGAATATTTCACTGCAAGTGTACCACGTTTTTCAAAAGGTTTCCTGTGCACAGTAGCAAAAGGTGTGCAGAATTTGATGATTACCTGTCAGGTATTGCCAAAAACGTCAAAAAACGCACGAGGCAATTTTCTGCACTGCTTATATGCTGAATCATTCTGCTACTGTTAGACAAGGAAGTGAGCAGTGCACTATAAATTGTAGCAAACATCATGATTTTCGCTTTATACATACATGCCAGCATTTCAGAAGAGGAAAGTGGGAGATAAAAAAAAAAAAACAGGAGAATGTATTTCTCCCATTGACGGCAATTTCAGGCGGGATAAAGCAAAAACAAAGCCATTTTGGCAAAGAAAATCGAGTCTCCCGCCTGAATCGGGTCTATTATTATGTATCTTTATAGAACTTTGTGAGCAGTCGACTGCACACTCCAGCTTGTCAGTCACCTTCCTAAAACTGACCCACCCCTGATGGTCATCCAATGTGGCCCTTGGCCTCTGCAAATTACAGCTTGTAATGTTAGCCATCTTCCCAAAACTCAAGCACCCCTGATGGGCATCCAATGTGGGCCTTGTACTCTGCACATTACATCTTGTAATGTTAGCCACCTTCCCAAAACTCATGCAACCCCTGATGGTCATCCAATGTGGGCCTTGGACTCTGCACATTACAGCTTGTGAAGTCAGTCAATTTCCCCAAACTCAAGCACCCCTAATGGGCATCTAGTGTGGGCCTTGGACTCTGCCCATTACAGCTTGTGAAGTCAGTCAATTTCCCCAAACTCAAGCACCCCTGATGGGGATCCAGTGTGGGCCTTGGACTCTGCAAATTACAGCTTGTAATGTCAGCCACATTCCCAAAACTCATGCACCCCTGATGGTCATCCAATGTGGGCCTTGGACTCCGCACATTACAGCTGTAATGTTAGCCATCTTCCCAAAACTCAAGCACCCCTGATGGGCATCCATTGTGGGCCTTGGACTCTGCACATTACAGCTTGTGTAGTCAGTCAATTTCCCAAAACTCAAGCACCCCTGATGGGCATCCAGTGTGGGCCTTGGACTCGACATTACAGCTTGTGATGTCAGCCACCTTCCCAAAACTCATGCACCCCTGATGGGGATCCAGTGTGGGCCTTGGACTCTGGACATTTCAGCTTGTGATGTCAGTCACATTCCCAAAACTCATGCATCACTGATGGGGATCCAGTGTGGGCCTTGGACTCTACACATTGCAGCTTGTGATGTCAGTCACATTCCCAAAACTCCTGGAGCCCCTGATGGGGATCCAGTGTGGGCCTTGGACTCCGCACATTACAGCTTGTGATGTCAGCCATCTTCCCAAAACTCAAGCACCCCTGATGGGCATCCATTGTGGGCCTTGGACTCTGCACATTACAGCTTGTGTAGTCAGCCATCTTCCCAAAACTCAAGCACCCCTGATGGGCATCCATTGTGGGCCTTGGACTCTGCACATTACAGCTTGTGTAGTCAGTCAATTTCCCAAAACTCAAGCACCCCTGATGGGCATCCAGTGTGGGCCTTGGACTCGACATTACAGCTTGTGATGTCAGCCACCTTCCCAAAACTCATGCACCCATGATGGGGATCCAGTGTGGGCCTTGGACTCTGGACATTTCAGCTTGTGATGTCAGTCACATTCCCAAAACTCATGCATCACTGATGGGGATCCAGTGTGGGCCTTGGACTCTGGACATTGCAGCTTGTGATGTCAGTCACTGGTCAGCTCATGTGCCCTGTTGGCACTACCCCCTCCTGCCCTTCTGTGGGGCCACATACACTGGGGACTTGTAAGGACTCAGGGGATACACAGGATGCTGCGCCGCTTCCGGTGACCTGTGCGTGACCCCGCGCGCTTCCGGCAGGCTGATTACCAGTAAAGGCACGCCCCTTACTGGAAACACTGCCGGTTTACCCAGGGCGGGGGCAGGGGGCAGGAGCATCAATGGCTGTGTCTGTCAAAGTGAAACCGAAAGAAGAGTGCGGGAGAGAGGAGTGGGCCCTGCAACAGATAAGAGGTGCTCTGCAGCTGCCAGGGCGGAAGAGCTTATCTGTCTCTTTGCAAAAAGTCATTGCAGGTGCTGGGAAATAAGGGATGGTTGATGTTATCCAGGGCACACATTCTAAAAAATAGAAGTGGGGAACTAACCAAGGGTATGCAAGTGACATCACAGCTTGTGGCATCGCACGTGGACTCACAGGAAGTGGCATCACAACCCTTGACCTCACAGGAACTGACATCACAAGTAATGACATCAGCTCTTAAGACCGCACACTGAAAATGTTTCTAGCTTCCACACGGAGGCAAGGATTATGCTTCTCTTTCTATGCTTTATTTTTTACAGCAGCCAATTAGAAAGAACTTAAAAAAAAACTAAATATCTCATGAACCCATGTACAACACATGATCAACCATAGATACAAGCCCAATAATACCTTGAGTATGACAACACACTTCCTCTTTCTTTGCGAAACAGACATAGTTAATACACTGGATCCGGAAGTCCCACAAGAAAAACAGAACCTTAGAGTCCAGAAGAAAACCATTTTCTTGAACCAAGATGCAGGACCAGACCATCGATGATCTGGGCGAAGTATGAATCCCATGAAGAAGATCCCAGAGGCACTTGAGGGTATAAGATCAGTTGCCCTCTTGACCTAAGAGCAAACAATGCAGAAAAAGACTAGCCGTAAACATTGTTCTAAAGAATAAGACAATCAACTTTATAATACGTAACATCATTATATACAAGGTAGGAAAAAAGAACAGACATCAGTGTAATACACATTGCAAAATTAGAATCACTGATAATCGGTCACTGGGTGGGATAATCCTCGCCTCCATGTCCTTAAGGAAATTGAAAATTACAGCTGCGAAAGCTAGAAAATGTTTCATTCTATGTCAGGACCGGAGGCTCCGATTATGCTAGATTAAAGTCATGCCATAACAATTGAAGATATATCTAAAATAGGTTTATAATAACATTTTTTTAAAGTAGAATCAAAAGACCAATATGCGGCACCTAGTATATCCTCTAAACAAGAACCTAGAGAAAAAGACTTTAATGCCATAGCTCCTCTCGTTGAGTGAGCCCCAAATTTTGACACATCAATACCCACTTTTGACAGGAGCCATCGCATCCATCTGGCTACAGTCACCGAAGATACTGGACGAATTGGTTTCTGGAGGGATATTAAAGGTTGACCCAACATATCTGAACGAAATTCGGCTGTATTAATCTCATATTCCTTCAAACATTGCACCACACAAAGCTTGGTGTTATCCAGGAATGCGGGATAAGATACCAACCTGGTGTTACACTTTGGGGGTCATTCTGACCCTGGCGGTAAAAGGCTCTTACCGCCAGTCAGAAGACCGCCATCATACCGCCGCGGCCGCGGTAAACCGCTACGGTCATCCTGACCCACAACTGCCAAACCGCCAAAAACCCGACATCCACTGAAGGCCGCCTCATCAGCGGTCAGCGATAAACTGGAGATGACCAAACCTCCACCGTCACGCCAACACAAACACGCCCATGCCATTACGACCCACGAATCCACGCGGCGGTCTTTCAACCGCGGTATCCCATTGGCGGTACACACCGCCGCGCTCAAAATACACACACATTTACAAAACACAGCCACATTTGACAATTCGAAATACACACACCTGATACACATACACACACCACACCCACACACCCATCACCATATAAAACACACACCCACATCACCCACAAACCCCCACAAATCGAAATTCAGAGACAAGGCGCAATACACACAGAGAGAGCACAGGGAACACAAACCACAACACACACAGGAACCCAACATCATCACCCACACCACATCTATGCACAAAACACCACACACCACCACACTCATCACCACAAACACCACCCCACACCTCATCCACACCACCCCATGGCACCCCAAAGACACCCCAGGTTCACGGACCAAGAACTCAGGGTCATGGTGGAGGAAATAATCAGGGTAGAGCCCCAGCTCTTCGGCACACAGGTGCAGCACACCACAATAGCCAGGAAGGCGGAGCTATGTCAAAGGATCGTCGACAGGGTCAACGCTGTGGGACAGCATCCCAGAAATCGGGAAGACATCCGAAAGCGCTGGAACGACCTACGGGGGAAGGTGCGGTCGATGGTGTCAAGACACAACATCGCTGTACAGAAGACTGGCGGCGAACCCCCACCCACTCCACCCGAATTCACAGCATGGGAGCAAGAGGTCTTGAACATCCTGCATCCTGAGGGCCTCGCTGGAGTAGGCGGAGGAATGGACTCTGGTAAGTCTAATCTCAACTACTTCACCCCCCCCCCAACCACCAGCAAGCCAACCCACACCCCCACCCTCACCCCTAACCCCCCAGCACACATACTCCCTGTTAATGTCTCACCAGCACAACCCACCCAACCCACCCCAAACCCCTGAATGCCAACACAAACCATGGACACCCATCACCTAAGCATGACCACTGCACATACCCATCCCCCCCCCACAAACCACCCTCACAACTCCACACACATGGGACTGCAAGCACTGGGGGACAAGGGCACCCACAAATCGGACGCCACGGCACACACAAAAGCAATAACCATATTCTTTTACCCCTGCAGGGCCCGAACGCCAACACACCGGCCAGGAGGGTCCAGATTTGTCCATCCCACCCCCAGAACAGGCCCCCAGTGATGACAGCAGCTCTGTCGACCTAGAACCTGATGACCAGCCCGGACCATCGGGGACCTCTGGACAGTCGGTTACCCTCAGTCAGCCACAGGCCACAGCAGACCTACCCCCCCCAGGAAACACCAGCACAGCACCCACCCAGCGGGCCCATGCTTCTGTCTCCAGGACAGGTCAAGCAGCGGTGTGTCTACCAGTACAGGGCACCCAGGGTAACCCACGACCCCAACAACAACAGGGACCTGGGGCACTGGTAGTGGGCACACCGTCCAGGGGACAGAGGACCAGGAACAAAGAGGAACTGGGAGGGCTGCTGTGCGACAGAGGGAGGACAGGCCTAGGGAACCCACTGTCCAAGAGGCCCTCACCACCATCATGGGAGCCTACCACCACTCCCAAGAGACGATGGCGACGGTCCTGGCCAGGTTCCAGGAGATCCAGGCCATGCAGGAGGGCCAGTACATGGGGTTCCGGGAAGAACTGCGCAGCATCAGTTCCGCAATGGGTACAATCGTGGTGGCACTCAACCAGATTTTCACCACATTGCGGGACCATGTGGCCCCCCAAAGGGCCCCTGCCACTAGCATGGAGGAAGAACAGCCCACCACCTCCGCCGGCGCTAGTGGTCAGGAGGCCCCGACACAACAGCAACGGTCCTCCCGGACCCCACCCCCTGCAGAACAAGAACCACCCCGCAAGAAAGGCCTGAGATCGAGGAAGTAGACAGAGTAGGATGTCAAGACCCCCGCCATGCATGGAAACCCCCGGATGTCATCCCACTGTCCCACTTGTTTACCCTGTCCAACCTTGAACTGCCCCTGCTCCACCTTCCACAGGCATATGGACAATGGACCTGTAGGAACGACAGTCTGGACACTGCCATGGACATGCCTCCATCATCACCCTGTTTGAACTATACACCTTTTTTAAAACTTCAATAAACACAATTATTGCACATTAACCAACTTGATTCTGCTATCTATTTATTTAAACCAAATGTATTCGATATAACCAACAAAACATTTCTAGTTACATTGTGATGACAACATACCAGTATCACACAGCGGTAGTCCATGGGGAAAAAAACCAGAGGGCACTCCGTGGGGATCAGATCACTGAAATAGGAAGTGATATACACAACTGAGTTACCATACATTGGGGTGAAAGGTCAGACAGTAGAAAGCCACTACAGTTACAGATATAATACAATGCAGGAGTAGATTCTTACCTGTGTGTCACTGGAAATACTGCAGTATCACTCTGTCCCTGTTGTCTGTGTCGTCCTCTTCGTCTTCCTCCTCTTCACTCTCCGCAGGCTCCACAGCGACCACAACACCACCATCTGGACCATCCTCCTGCAGGAAAGGCACCTGGCGTCGCAAAGCCAGGTTGTGAAGCATGCAGCAGGCCACGATGATATGACACACCTTCCTTGGTGAGTACATTAGGGATCCACCAGTCATATGCAGGCACCTAAACCTGGCCTTCAGGAGGCCGAAGGTCCGCTCAGTCACCCTCCTAGTACGCCCAATGGCCTCATTGTACCGTTCCTCTGCCCTGGTCCTGGGATTCCTCACTGGGGTCAATAGCCAAGGCAGGTTTGGGTAACCAGAGTCACCAATTAACCACACACGGTGTCTCTGTAGCAGTTCCATCACATAAGGGATGCTGCTATTTCGCATGATGTACGCGTCATGCACTGACCCTGGGAACTTGGCATTTAAATGGGAGATGTACTGGTCAGCCAAACAGACCACCTGGACATTCATCGAATGATAATGTTTACAGTTCCTGTACACCTGCTCATCGTCTTTTGGGGGAACCAAAGCCACATGGGTACCATCAATGGCACCAATGATATTGGGAATGTGTCCAAGGGCATAGAAATCACCCTTCACTGTAGGCAAGTCACCCACCTCAGGGAAAATGATGTAGCTCCGCATGTATTTCATCAGGGCAGACAACACTCTGGACAACACCTTTGAAAACATAGGCTGAGACATCCCAGATGAAATGGCCACGGTAGTTTGAAATGATCCACTTGCCAAAAAATGCAGTACTGACAGCACCTGCACTAGAGGCGGAATCCCTGTGGGTTGGCGGATGGGTGACATCAGGTCTGGCTCCAGCTGGGCACACAGTTCCTGTATAGTGGCACGGTTGAGTCTGTAGGTGAGTATGATGTGTCTTTCTTCCATTGTCGACAGGTCCACCAGCGGTCTGTACACGGGAAGATTCCTCCGTCTCCTCGCAAGTCCCAGCGGACGATGCCTAGGAAGGACAACATGGAGCACAGAGTCAAGCAACCCACAGGTAAGTGCCCACAGCATGCACAGTACACGAATCTCTCGGGATTGAATGGCTAGTATGATTGTCGGTGCAAGGCCTAGGTATGTGTGACGCAGTAGGAATGAAGCCATGTGGGCCCTTGAAATGGCGGCTGCCTGACCTGTGAAGTGTGACAATGTGAAGTGAGGTCATTGCGCAAGCGTGGCGGTAGGCGGTCGCAGTCCGCGGCGCAAAGCAGCATTGGACAACATTGAACCCTATGGGTTTCAGGAGCCAATGGCGGTGAGCGCCGGCGGTACGCTCCGCCGCGGTACGCACCGCCGCGGCATGCACCGCCACGGCCGTAACCGCCATTTTCTCTCGGCTTGATCACACAAGACCTGAGCATCCACAGGAGAGGACCTATACTGCAAGTGCTGCTGTGACCTCGGTCTGGAAGTGACAATGGCTGCTGCGACTGGGGAAAGGGCCCCCGCCTTCAGTTCCGAGGAGTTGGAGAAGCTCGTGGACGGGGTCCTCCCCCAGTATGCGCTACTTTACGGGCCTCCAGACCAACAGGTGAGTACACGGGGGCAATGCATAGTGCCCAATGCCTGGGCTGAGTGGGGAGGATGTATGATGGAGGGGAGGGCAGCGAATGACGAATGCATGGCACGACAGATGAGAGCATGTGCCACATGGCAAGGTTGGGGAGGGGGGGCCACTCACATTGAGCATGCAGAAAAGTGATGATGTTTCTCTTCCCCCCCTGTACATGTCACATAGGTCAGCGCCCATCAGAAGATTGACATTTGGCGTGCCATCGCCAAGGACGTCCGGGCCCTGGGGGTCCACACCAGAAGGGGCACCCACTGCCGCAAGAGGTGGGAGGACATCCGCCGCGGGAGCAGGAAGACCGCGGAGGCTCTGCTGGGGATGGCCTCCCAACCTAGGAGGGGTGCCAGTCGTACCTTGACCCCCCTGATGTCCCGGATCCTGGCGGTGGCCTACCCCGATTTAGATGGGCGCTTGAGGACATCACAGTAGACACAAGGGGGTGAGTACCAGCACATTCAGCTATTTTGCGCGCAGTGGAGGTGCCTGGGTGGGGGAGGAGGGCTGTGGGTATCCCTAGGCCAAGGCGATTTCTGTAGGATAGGCCCGTCCGTGAAGTATGGTCCTGTGCCCCCGCCCCCCACCTCTGTAGGGTGCCTAGTAACGCGATTCATGGACCAGTGTATACTGTGTGGGCAGTTGTCGCCCATAGGCTTGTAGGGCATGTCCCAGTGAATGAGTAGTGTACCCCAAGTGCGCAGCGTAGTGCAGTGGGCTTCTGTGTCTGTCCTCTCCGCCAACGGTGTCCCCAATGCATGCACTGAACTTGTCTTTATGTTTTCCACCCCCCCCCCCATTTTCTTTGTTTTACTGTGAATGTGTGCATTAGCATCATCAGGCGGAGGAGAAGTGGCATCGGCGCAAGAGGGAGCTGCATCTCACATGGCCCCGGAGGGCCATGCAACGGACTCCGACATGACCAGTGAGACGGAGGGCGAGGGGGGCTCCACCACGGGGACCCGTGGAGACGGCAGCGACACCGACACGTCCTCGGAAGGGAGCTCCCTTGCGGTGGCGGCAACATCCGTGCCCACCGATCCTACAGGTACAGCCGCCACCCAGCGCACCAGCTCCGCCCTCCCAGCAGCCCCTCGGCCTTCGGCCCGTGCCCGCAAGGCCAGGAAGCCGGCCATCTCCTTCGCCCCAGGCACCTCAGGCCCTGCCCCAGTCACCCCTGCTGCCCTCAGTGAGGAGGTCATTGACCTCCTGAGGACCATCATTGTTGGGCAGTCTACCCTTTTGAATGCCATCCATGGTGTGGAGAGGGAGGTGCATCAAAGCAATGCATACCTGGAGGGCCTTCATTCGGGTCAGGCTGCCCATCAACGATCATTCAACGCTCTGGCCTCAGCACTGACGGCAGCAATTGTCCCTGTCTCCAGCCTCCCTCTTCTGACTCCCTCCGCCCAGTCCCACTCCCCTGTTCCTCTGCCTATCCCATCCACACCTACAGACCAGCCTGCACACACCTCAACACCCAAGGGAAGCTCATCCAGACATAAGCACCACAGGACACACAAGCATTCACCCAAGCAACATCCAGATGCAGACATGCCAACAGCCACTACCTCCTCTGTGTCCCCCACCTACTCGTCTCCCTCCTCCCTCCCTGTGACGTCTCCACACACACCTGCAAGCACACCACCATCAGCCATTGCACCCATCACCAGCACACCCTCCACACCAGTCCGCACACGTGCAGTCACCACCCCCACTGCCATGTACACGTCCCCTGTGTCCTCTCCCAGTGTGTCTGTCACCCCCGCTTCCCAACCACACAAACGCAGGCAGGCACCAAAACAACAGCCATCCACCTCACGTCAGCCTCCTGCCCAAGCACCTGCACCCAAAGACAGCACAACTGACTCTCCTACAACCACATCCTCTTCCTCCACTCCCATACCCACTCCAGCCACCCTTCCCATGGCTCCAAAGAAAATTTTCCTCGCTAAAGTGGACCTCTTTTCCTCACCTGACCCACCCCCTCCATCCCGTAAGAGTTCCACAAACACCTCAGCCACCACCAGCCCAGCAACTCCCAAGAACGTCGTGCCTGGTTTTTGGAGTCCGCCCTTTCCTTGGGCTGGGACATCGTCCAGCAGCAAAGGCACAGCCAGCCCCCCCCCTGGGAAGAGGACCAAAAAACTGAAGGGCAGGCGCGACAGGCCTGATACGCCTGCCCCCAAGGAGGGTAGCCTTGCACCGTCACCTGCCACATCGGGTAAGGGAGCCAAGGGCCACGGACAGTCTGCCAAGGAGGGCAAGGGCAGCAAGGAGCAAAAGGCAGGGAGCAGCCGACTTGGCCATGAGGGCCCCACCAGCCCCATTCCGGGGGTATCGAAGGAGAGCCAGGGCCCCAGGACTCCATCACAGGAGGGCCCCGCAACGGAAAGGTCCGATGAGGACTGAGCGGCAAGTATTGGCCAGGTGTGGTTCACTGGAAGCACAAGACAGGCACCGCTGAACAGGGCCCCGCCGTGAGAAGCACCGCTGAACAGGGCCCCGCCGTGAGAAGCACCGCTGAACAGGGCCCCGCCGTGACAAGCACCGCTGAACAGGGCCCCGCCGTGACAAGCACCGCTGAACAGGTCCCCGCCGTGACAAGCACCGCTGAACAGGTCCCCGCCGTGAGAAGCACCTCTGAACAGGGCCCCGCCGTGACAAGAACCGCTGAACAGGGCCCCGCCGTGAGAAGCACCGCTGAACAGGGCCCCGCCGTGAGAAGCACCGCTGAACAGGGCCCCGCCGTGTCAAGAACCGCTGAACAGGGCCCCGCCGTGAGAAGCACCGCTGAACAGGGCCCGCCGTGAGAAGCACCACTGAACAGGGTCCCGCCGTGACAAGCACCGCTGAACAGGGCCCTGCCGTGAGAAGCACCGCTGAACAGGGCCCTTCCTGTCAAGCACCGCTCTGCTGGGCCCTTCATCTCAAGCACCGCTCCGCTGGGCCCTTCATCTCAAGCACCACTCCGCTGGGCCCTTCCTGTCAAGCACCGCTCCGCTGGGCCCTTCCTGTCAAGCACCGCTCCGCTGGGCCCTTCATCTCAAGCACCGCTCCGCTGGGCCCTTCCTGTCAAGCACCACTCCGCTGGGCCCTTCCTGTCAAGCACCGCTCCGCTGGGCCCTTCCTGTCAAGCACCGCTCCGCTGGGCCCTTCATCTCAAGCACCGCTCCGCTGGGCCCTTCATCTCAAGCACCGCTCCGCTGGGCCCTTCCTGTCAAGCACCGCTCCGCTGGGCCCTTCATCTCAAGCACCGCTCCGCTGGGCACCGCCGTCTCTGACCTGCTCCGCTGGGCCCTTCATCTCAAGCACCGCTCCGCTGGGCCCTTCATCTCAAGCACCGCTGAACAGGGCCCTTCATCTCAAGCACCGCTCCGCTGGGCCCTTCCTGTCAAGCACCGCTCCGCTGGGCCCTTCCTGTCAAGCACCGCTCCGCTGGGCCCTTCATCTCAAGCACCGCTCCGCTGGGCCCTTCATCTCAAGCACCGCTCCGCTGGGCCCTTCCTGTCAAGCACCGCTCCTCTGGGCCCTTCCTGTCAAGCTCCGCTCCGCTGGGCCCTTCATCTCAAGCACCGCTCCGCTGGGCCCTTCATCTCAAGCACTGCTCCGCTGGGCCCTTCATCTCAAGCACCGCTCCGCTGGGCCCTTCCTGTCAAGCACCGCTCCGCTGGGCCCTTCCTGTCAAGCACCGCTCCGCTGGGCCCTTCCTGTCAAGCACCGCTCCGCTGGGCCCTTCATCTCAAGCACCGCTCCGCTGGGCCCTTCCTGTCAAGCACCGCTCCGCTGGGCCCTTCATCTCAAGCACCGCTCCGCTGGGCCCTTCATCTCAAGCACCGCTCCGCTGGGCCCTTCATCTCAAGCACCGCTCCGCTGGGCTCTTCATCTCAAGCACCGCTCCGCTGGGCACCGCCGTCTCTGAACTGCTCCGCTAGGCCCTTCATCTCAAGCACCGCTCCGCTGGGCCCTTCCTGTCAAGCACCGCTCCGCTGGGCCCTTCCTGTCAAGCACCGCTCCGCTGGGCCCTTCATCTCAAGCACCGCTCCGCTGGGCCCTTCATCTCAAGCACCGCTGGCCCATTGGCAGTCCCGGTTCTGTGTCAGGCAGGCCTTCACGACGCACTCTGCCCACCATGCCTCCTCCATGACCAGTGGTCTCTGTAATCCACCTGATGGACTGTGGCTTTGCACTCCCCAGGATGGCACAGTGGGCAATCCACCCACTGTAGAGACTTGTGAGACTGTGGCTTTGCACTCCCCAGGATGGCACAGTGGGCAATCCACCCACTGTAGAGACTTGTGAGACTGTGGCTTTGCACTCCCCAGGATGCCACAGTGGGCATGGAGGCCCTTCGTGGATCTGGCGTCGTTCACTCAGGTGCCCCCCCTTCCCTTCCCCCTGAGGTGCCTGTCTTTTTATTTTAGTGATGCCCCAGCAGTGTTCTCTCCAATGGACTCGATCTTGTGTGTGGGCTTTGCCCATGTGTTGCTGAACATTGGCCCACGGACATTTGGACTTTGAATGACTGGGCCGGACTTTTGCTACTGGTATGGATAGAGTTCTAGATGTTGATTCATTCTTCATATATTGCTATTGTCGCTATAATTTATTGTTGCAATAATATGGTTCTACTTTTACATTCATTGCCTTTTGTCTTTGTTTTGGGGGGGGGTTGGGGGTGTCACTCTGACTTTTTTATCTGCATAGGTGTGTAGGTATTTCGGTGGGGGTGAGGGTGGGGTGGGTGTGTGGCGTATGTGTGTGCCCGTAACCTTTCCTCCTCCCCCCTCCCCTGTGTCGTAGGTGCAGTACTCACCGTTGTCGTCTGCGGCGAGGTTTGTGATCCTGGAAGAAGAGCAGGAAGGCAATGGCTGGGAGGATGTGGAGTTCGGGTTCCATGCTGTTCCGATTCCGCGTGGAGTGTGTCGAGGTAAGCGTTTTCCATTGGAGATGTCTGTTTCTGCCGTGTTTTTATCGGCGGGGCTCCCGCCCCGGAAAAGGTGGCGGATTGGTGGGTCGTGATAGGGTGGGCAGTACATTGTCTGCCGCCTGCCTGTTGGCGGTGACCGCCGCTCTGTTTGTTTGTACCGCCGTGGCGGACGGAGTGTAAAAGCGGCGGCCTGTGTTGGCGGTTCCCGCCAGGGTCAGAATTCATATTTTTAGGCCGTCAGCCTGTTGGCGGGTTGGCCGCCGCTTTAACACTGACCGCCAGGGTCAGAATGACCCCCTTTGTTCTTTGGGAGATAACAAAAGATACCCCTTCAGGAGGAAAATGTCTCCCTGCCGAATCTAAAGCCTTGACGTCAGATACTCATTTACAAGAGATAAGGCAGAGTAGCATGGTGAGTTTAGCAGATAACTGCTTCCTAGATAAATATTTATTGGAGGGCCAGGAATCTAACAATCTGAGGCCAACATCAACATCTTAAAGTTCTGAATACTTGGGGAGGGGAGGATTCAACATTCTAATGCCTTGAACCAACTTACATACAATGGGCAATTGTCCCACAGGTTTCCCTTCAATAAAGACATGTCCGGCCGAGATATCTGACCGGAAATTGTTGATAGAAATGCTAGCCATCCCAGATGCTGCTAGGGAAGAAAGAAAATTCAATATTGTGGTGCAATCAGTGTTAAAGGGATCTGCACCTCGTGAGTTGCACCAATTACATCAGCGCCTCCAAGTGGAGGAATATCGCTTGTGAGTACTAGGAGCCCAGGACTGATTGATGAGTTCCTGAGATTCATTTGAAAGGCCTGGGAGATTCCAACTTTGCCTGAAAGGCACCAAGCCAGTAGAGACAATTACACTGTTTGACTCAATGGATGAGGTGACCCCGCTGGTTCCAGGAGGAGATTCCAACACCAGGGCAAGAGACTGTGAGGAGCACAGGCTAGTTCCAGAAATGTTGGAAACCAGGGTTGAGCTCTCCAAAACAGGGAGATCAACACCATCTCTGTTTCCTGTCTCCGCAACTGTGCTATAACCCTGGGAATCATCACAAAGGGAGGAAAGGCATAGGAAAGGAATGGACTCTAGTCCTGGAGGAAAGCATCCGTTGCTCTCGCTCCCGGGCACCAACTGAAATAGGTCAGAAGTTGAGTATTCAACCAAGAAGGAAAAGGTTGACATTGCAAGGACCCCATTTCCGTATGATGGCTCTGAACATCCGTGGATGAAGTCTCCAATCGCTGGCATCCTTCAAATGACGTGAAATCCAATCCACTACCACATTCCGTTGACCCGGCAGATATCCCGCCGTTACTGATATGTAGTTCTGGAGACAAAAATGCCAAAAATCCTTGGCAATTTCTGTCAGTAATTTGGATCGCGTCCCTCCCAGCTTGTTCACATAGCGAACTGCTAAAATATTGTCCATACGGAGGAGAATGCAGCATTTCGCCGTGCCCGCCGTAAAGCTTCGAATTGCAAAGGAGCCCACTAACAGCTCCAGGCAATTGATATGAAGAGACAACTCTTTCCGGGAACAGCAACCCCTGTGGAAATCTGACAGCAACGGGCACCCCAAGCCCACAGGCTCTATGACCAACTCCGGAGAGGAGGTGTTAGAAATGCGGTTTTTGGTTGGCAGTCAGGTTACCCTCTGTCCAAGCAAGAACCCTCACGCTAGTCAGGGTAAGTCACACATAATCTAAATTATCCTGTGCCCACCCTCTGGTAGCTTGGCACGAGCAGTCAGGCTTAACTTAGAAGGCAATGTGTATAGTCATACAATAACACAATATAGCACCACAAAAATACACCACACAGTGTTTAGAAAAATATATAATATTTATCTGGGTATTTGCAGGTCAAAACAATCAAAGATGCAATATGAATTTGTAAAGATATCACTAAAAAGTGATATGAAGTGTCTTAATTCTTTAAAAAGTAAACAAAGTCTCTTTCAAGCACAAAGTACCTGGTTTGGAGTGGAAAATCTCCGCAAAGGGGCCGCAGAAGAGGAGCTGTGTAGAAAAATGGTGTGTGCATCAGTTACACCCCTTCACACACGGACTTGCGTCGTTATTTTTTACACGGGGAGACGTGCGTCGTTTTACGGGAGGAAAAATGGTGTGTGCGTCGGTTTCGCCCCTTCACACACAGACTTGCGTCGTTATTTTTCACTCGGGGAAAACGTGCGGCGTTTTCCAGCACGCGGACCGTCTCCTTCTATGGATCGCGGGATTACCAGATGTCCCAGGGTCTGTGCGTGGATTCCTTGGCTTCTTATCCGGCTGCGCGTCGTTCCGGGAGGCTGTGTGTGGAATTTTCTTTCTCACGGCAGGCGTTGCGTCGATTTCCCCTCTGGAAGTCGGGCGGCGTTGTCCATGCGAGGCCGTGCGTCAAAGTTCCGGTCGCACTGCAGGCGTCGCGTCGAGCGGCGTCTTTCTGGATTGGCGTTCAGTGAATTTTTCACCGCGGAACAAGCTGTGCATCTAAATTTTCGGCGCACGAAGAGTCCAAATGAAAAAGAGAAGTCTTTTTGGTCCTGAGACTTCAGGGAACAGGAGGCAAGCTCTATCCAAGCCCTTGGAGAGCACTTTTGCAGCCAGACAAGAGTTCAGCAAGGCAGCAGGCCAACAGCAAGGCAGCAGTCCTTTGTAGAAAGCAGACAGGTGAGTCCTTTGAGCAGCCAGGCAGTTCTTCTTGGCAGGATGTAGGTTCTGGTTCAGGTTTCTTCTCCAGCAAGTGTCTGATGGGGTAGGGCAGAGGCCCTTTTTATACTAAATTGTGCCTTTGAAGTGGGGGTGACTTCAAAGAGTGGCTAAGAAATGCACCACGTCCCCTTTCAGTTCAATCCTGTCTGCCAGGGTCCCAGTAGGGGGTGTGGCAGTCCTTTGTGTGAGGGCAGGCCCTCCACCCTCCCAGCCCAGCCCAGGAAGACCCATTCAAAATTCAGATGTGTGCAAGTGTGCCTGAGTACCCTGTGTTTGGGGTGTGTCTGAATGAATGCACAAGGAGCTGTCGACTAAACCTAGCCAGACGTGGATTGTAAGGCACAGAAAGATTTAAGTGCAAAGAAATGCTCACTTTCTAAAAGTGGCATTTCTAGAATAGTAATATTAAATCGAACTTCACCAGTCAGCAGGATTTTGTATTACCATTCTAGCCATACTAAATATGACCTTCCTACTCCTTTCAGATCAGCAGCTGCCACTTCAACAATGTATGAGGGCAGCCCCAATGTTAGCCTATGAAGGGAGCAGGCCTCACAGTAGTGTAAAAACGAATTTAGGAGTTTTACACTACCAGGACATATATACTACACAGGTACATGTCCTGCCTTTTACCCACACAGCACCCTGCTCTAGGGGTTACCTAGGGCACACATTAGGGGTGACTATTATGTAGAAAAAGGGGAGTTTTAGGCTTGGCAAGTACTTTTAAATGCCAAGTCGAAGTGGCAGTGAAACTGCACACACAGGCCTTGCAATGGCAGGCCCGAGACAAGGGGGAAGTGGCTACTTAAGTGGGTGGCACAACCAGTGCTGCAGGCCCACTAGTAGCATTTAATCTACAGGCCCTAGGCACATACAGTGCACTCTATTAGGGTCTTACAAGTAAATCAAATAGCCAATCATGGATAAACCAATCAACAGTACAATTTACACAGAGAGCATATGCACTTTAGCACTGGTTAGCAGTGGTAAAGTGCCCAGAGTTCAAAATCCAACAACAACAGGTCAGAAAAAATAGGAGGAAGGAGGCAAAAAGTTTGGGGATGACCCTGTCAAAAAGCCAGGTCCAACATGAGGGAAATATGGCTCTGCCGTTCCATGCTTCCATATGGGCTAGCCACCAAGAAATCTCAGTTCTCGCATCTATTGAGAGCGGAATTAGTTTGTAATATGAGAGGCCCTTGTTCAGATGCATGATCTTCAAATGTTGGAGTGCCCTGTAATGTAGAGGTCCTGGGAAAATTGCCTGAATGGATGAGGCCAGAAGCCCCACTAGGTGAGCCAGCGATCTCAATGATATATTCCTCTTGGATAAGGCTAATTTCAATTCTCTCTTGATGTTCTTCACCTTCAGGGGAGGGAGAATTAATTGGGTGATTGGGAATTCACTACGGATCCTAGGAATTCTATAGATTGTGTAGGAATTAGGAAAGATTTTTGGACGTTGATGACAAACCCTAACTCTTGAAGAAGAGAGATCGCCCATTCCAGATGAAGAATTGTTGTCTGAGGGAATTTAGACAAAATGAATGTCATCCAGGTATATGAAAAGATGAACACCCATGGATCTTGGGGATTCCACAACTGGTTTCATTAGCTTTGTGACGCACCACGGAGCTGAAGACAGGCTGAAGGGAAGAACTTTAAACTCATAGGACTTTCCTCCCTATAGAAACTGGAGGAAGCATCTGCTGGGAGGAAAGATGAGCGTCCTTCAAATCTAAATGTACCATCCAATCTCACACTTGAAGGATGTCTCGTGACAAATGGATCCCCTCGATCTTGAAACGATGGTAAAGGATCCATTGGTTGAATTCCCTTAAATTGAGGACTAACCGGCAGCCGCCCCCTTTTTTGTTGACCAGAAAAATTGAACTTACGAACCCTAGGGGGTGAAGATCGTTTCCTCTATCGTATTTTTTTGACAGAAAAGATTGCATTTCTGCTTGAATTAAATTCTGATCTAATTGGGAAAAATACTTTGTGATGGGGAAGGACAACTGCAGGGGACTCTGAAAGAATTCTATCTTGGACCCCTGCTCAGATTCCTGCACCCAAGGATCATTGGAAATCTTTTGCCAATTGTGAGAAAAGAGCTGGGTGCGCCCCCCCCAAAAGTGAGCTCTGTCCATGGGATTATTCTCACCTGAGGGGTTAGAGTCCTGTATGGCGGCAGCAGCACCTCTGAACCTTCCTCTACAGAAGCACCCTCTTAAGAAACGTCTCGAGGGGTAGAAGGTGGATGCTTGGTCTTGATAGCCACCTCTACCTCTGTGGCTTTGGAAGCCGTTCCTTGTCGAGCCTTGATAAACGCAGCCGAATGCTCGCCCCCTGAAGCATCTGGCCTGTGCAAAAAGTGGGAGTAGTGCTCTTTCAATCGTACCTTGGGCTTTATCTAGGTTGGGCAAAGTGGTGACGAATTTAGAGAGTTCTTTAAGGAAAAGAGCCCCAAGTAAAAGGCCTTGTCCTGCTGGGTCTGCCTCGGACGAAGCAAGATCCGCCAGTTTCAGAGCTAGTTTCATCAGAATCGAGCGGCGTCGCTCATTGGAAATCGCACAGTTAGTATTGCCTAATTGAGAAAAGGCACGTTGGGCCCATCCCACTAGGGTCTCTGTATCAACCAGGATATTAGACTCCTTTGCCTGAGAGGCTAATTCGAGAATTTTGGTCAAGGGACCTGTCGTGTACAGTAGCTTATCCTGGCAAGCTTTCCACGCTTTATCAATCCCTTTCTTCGGGTCCTTAGTGTATTTCCTTAAGTAGGTTACCATAGAGGGATCTACCTCTGGAGTTTCTGCCTCTTTGTCTGGAAGGTCAGGTCTGGGACACTCCAAGCGTAAGCGAGCTCGTACTTCTTTATCAAAATCCTGTCTGATGTGAGATTTGACATAATCAACCACTTCAGGAGGGCGCACCCAAGCTGTTGACCTGAGGTGGATGATTTCCCCTGGTTCAAAAGTTAAGAGTTTTGGTTGCTTACCGGAGGAGGTATGATGGATTTTCGCCTTATGCTTGTGTGGACCCTGTGCGTCTTCCTGTGAAGAGTTCTGTGAGGAAGTTGCATCAGAGTCCTCTGCGAATGCTTCCAAGCGGGGCTCTGATGGGATATTGTAAGGGTGTTTGTTAGCTAAAGAGGCTGCGAGCTTCTCAAACACCTCGGAATGAGCTTCTTTATTTGGCAGAGTCGCAGGAGCGACTTTGGTCCCCTCTATCATGCCCCTGGAGGGAGGAATCCAGCCCTGCTGTTGAGCAAACCCATAAAGGTGATGTTTCAAAGGAGTAATAGCCTTGGCTTAGGCTTCATTAACAGTCTGGCGCACTCCTGTGTCTAGAGCTTGAACTAGATTTTGTTCAAACAAGCTTGATTGCCCATCATCATAGTAATAACTCTCATCACCCTCCTGGTATTTGTCATTCATGATGGTATTTGCAATACGGAATTATATAAAATGAATAAATTTGCCAAGACCCCAAAAGGTCACCAACCAGGGTCAGAGAGCCCCAAAGGGGAGTCAAGGGGGAGCTAGGCAGGGCACACAGACAAAGAACCCCTACATCAGGTCAGAAAGATAGTTCAAGTGTGGAGGGAGGACCTGGTAAAGAGCTCTTGGCAAAGCCTCTGAATTATTTATACAATTGGCAGAACTCAGTCTGGGACACTGGAAACAGAAGGGCCTCGGGGGAGCCACAATACAGACATACATGCGTGAGTCAGCGAGCTGACACAATGAAAGTCATGCTTGCCGGATCGCGCGCGCACTGAGGCGTATCCAAAAGGCTAAAAATAGAAAGAGGACTGCACGGCAAAAAGCTGCGTGGTTCTCACTCCCAAACTCTCGCTTCACATACAGGGCGGCAAGCCGCTCCCGCGATAGGCAAAACAATTAGCATACAATTGAAAAACAACACAGTAGCAGTATATAGCCGTAAACTTGTAGTCGTGCATAAATGCGCTCGCAAAGCGGTACACCAAATATCATAAATAGTTACAATCACAATAAAATATAAGGAGACTTAACTGGCTGCGGAGCAGCAAAGAAAGAGGAAGTACGTTGTTATACTCAAGGTTTTATAGGGCTTGTCTCTAAGGTTCATCACATGCTATACATGGGTTCATGGGATATGTAGTTCTTTAAATAAGTTATTTCTAATTGGCTGCTGTAAAAAATAAAGCATAGAAAGAGAAGCATAATCGGAGCCTCCGGTCCTGACATACAAATGTGTTTATCCGGTCCAACATGAGTACATTTGAGCACCTTACAATATTTAACAAATGAGATTTTGTATCAGGGTTGTGCCGAAAAAGTAAAGCAATTGCAATACAAAAACTGGGCCTCAACTTTTACATTTATTTTTTAAGAGTCTGCCAAAAAGAAATTGGAAACAAGGACAAATGTGGCTATGAATCTGTTCTGCTTAATTGGTTGCAAAGTGTGTATTTTTAAAATATCTTATGGGGTTGAAGTACCTGCTGCAGAGATCTTTGTGTGCCAACTAAATCTCAGGGACTAATGATAATGGTAAGATACCTCTGGTGGTTAACGTGTTTGCTGGAGAGACGTGTGTTTTGTTTAGTCCCAGCTTTGAACCAAAGTAGCATAGAGAGTTAGTACGACTCCTGCAAAACACATTTTGTAACACGCAGATAACAGATTTTTATTTTATGTAAATAGGTCACTGCTTTAACACTGAGTTCCTGTTACTTGCAGTTCATAAATTGTACGTCACTGGGAGCTGTGAAGGACATGTCACTCCTCACTGTCTCATGTAACACCTCCTCTACATTGATTTACAAACACGATTTATTGTCAACGCATGATATGTATGTGTGATGTAAAGCGCTCTTACACCCTGCATTGGGATGAGTAGCGCTGAACGCTATGAAATAAATAAAATAGTTGCATTTCAATCTTTCTTTGCGTAAATACTGGGGCAGACCTACACATCTGACGTTCTTACAGTGCATGCTTTTGTGTTATATACAGGGGCTGAACAAAGCCAAAAACATCTCTGTCACATACCCGTGGAGAGATAAGGTGTGTGACTTTGTTTCCCGACCCCTCCATTGCTTCAAGGTGTGAGGCTCCCGATAGCTCCCAGCCAGGATACTTCAACAAAAGGAGGCCTGATGGCCATTTAACTTTGGCCTTTGCTATGGGCCGAGCTGGAGTCTGACAAGCCTCTTCCCTGCGTGCACATGAAGTGCAGCAGCCAGCACAAGACCCCCCTACTGCCTGAAGCGTGCCGCACCAACACTGAGTCACCCCCCCAACACATGCAGCGGTCGCATGAACAATAAGGCCCCAAGTCTAAAGAAGGGTTTGCATGACTACCAACCCAACCAAAAGGACACCACACCAGTTTTAGAAAAATAGCCAATATTTACCTGTGTAAAAAAAGACCAAAACGAGAAAAATCCAACATACAATAATAAAGATATTAATTTTGGCAGAATTAACTTAAAAATACAGTTCCTTAAAGTTGATAGCTCCGTCTGGGGCTATCACAGCATCCTGAACAACAAATCCAACAGTTCAGGCCTGCCGCGGGCCAGCTACGGTGTTGGGAAGACCCGCAAACAGTACCTTGGAAATGTAGGGCATTGTGATCCTCGTGATGAGATTCGGAGTGCAGCTTTGCTGGTGTTGCAGGCGTCGGTTCCAGGGGTCGGTGCGGGGATCGTTGGGCTCCTAAAGTCACACTTGTTGCAGATCGAACCGCGGGCTGATGATGAAGTCAGGAGCCCTGGCGTGGATGGCGTCGGGGCTGCTGTGCCAAGCAGGACGATGCGACGTGCGGTGCCCACAGGTGAAGGTGCAGGCAGGGGTTTGGTAATGGCGTCCTGTGGCATCGGTGAGACCAGGGCTGCGGTGTGAAGTAGGGCGGTGCGATGTGCGGTGTCTCCAGGTCATACTGCAGGCAGAGTCGTTGTCATTGCTGAAGCGTTGTCATCGGTAGGCCCAAGGCTACGGTGCGGGGCATGCTCTGTGCGGCACCCACGGGTCGCGGTGCAGACAGGGGCGTCTGTTGACAATGCTGGAGTCACTGGACCGGGCTGTGGTGCGGGATGGGACGGTGCTTTGTGTCCCTCACGAGCGGTGTCCACAGGCCACGGTGCAGGTAGCGGCGTCGGTGTCAGCGTAGAGCGTCGGGGATGTCAAGGCTGTGGTGTGAGCAAGGCAATGCGGAGTGCGGGGCCCACAGGCGATGTGCAAGCTGCAGCTCGGTGACAGCGTCAGGTGGCGGCGTGGGTGAGGCCAGGGTTGCGGTGCGTCATGGGGCACGGCTACTTGTGGTGTCCTCAGGTCTCGGTGCAGTCAGCGGCGTCGTTGACTGCGTTGCTGTGGTTTTTCGTCTGTTGCAGCACAAAACACACATTTCCCAGTGCTGTAGGCAGATGAAGCTGAAGTCTGTGAGATCCCTGAGACTTCCAACAGGAGGCAAGCTCCACTCCAAGCCCTTGGAGACACTTCACAAGCAGGAAAGGGCAAAGTCCAGTTTTTGCCCTCTTTAAGGCAAAAGCAGCAACTGCAGGCCAACCTAGCAAAACACACACAGCAAAAGGGAAGTACTCCTTCTCCAGCTCTTCTTCTTGGCAGAAGTTCCTCTTGATCCAGAAGTATTCTAAAAGTCTGGGGTTTTGGGTCCACTACTTATACCCCCTTTTGCTTTTGAAGTAGGCAAACTTCAAAGGAAAGTTTCTGTTGTTCACAAGATCCTGCCTTGCCCAGGCCTGGCCCCAAACACACTCCAGGGGGTTGGAGACTGCAATGTGTAAAGACAGGCACAGCCCTTCCAGGTGTAAGTGTCAACTCCTTCCTCCCCACTCTAGCCCAGGAGACTCATCAGGATATGCAGGTTACACCCCAGCTCCCTTTGTGTCACTGTCTAGAGGGAATTCACAACAGCTCAACTGTAAGTCTGTCCCAGATGTGGAATACACAAGCAGGCAGAGGCACAGAATGGTTAAGCAAGAAAATGCCTACTTTCTAAAAGTGGCATTTTCAAACTGACAATCTAAAACCCAACTTTACCAAAAGATGTATTTTTAACTTGTGAGATCAGAGACCCCAAACTCCAAATCTATCTTCTCCCAATGGGAAACTGCACTTAAAATATATTGAAAGGCAGTCCCCATGTTAACCTATGAGAGGGACAGGCCTTGCAACAGTTAAAACCGAATTCGGCAGTATTTTACTGTCAAGACATGTAAAACACATCAGTACATGTCCTACCTTTAACATACACTGCACCCTGCCCATGGAGCTACAGAGGGCCTACCTTAGGGGTGCCTTACATGTACAAAAAGGGAAGGTTTGGGTCTGGCAAGTGGGTACACTTGCCAGGTTGAATTTGCAGTTTAAAACTGCACTCAAAGACACTGCAGTGGCAGGTCTGAGCCATGTTTACAGGTCTACTAATGTGGGTGGCACAACCAGTGCTGCAGCCCCCCTAGTAGCACTTGATTTACGGGCCCTGGGCACACATAGTGCACTCTACTAGGGACCTCTGAGTAAATCAAATAAGCCGATCATGGATAAACCAATCACTAATACAATTTACATAGGGAGCACCTCCACTTTAGCACTGATCAGCAGTGGTAAAGTGCGCAGACAGAATAAACCAGCAAAAACAGAGTACAGCATACCATAAAAACAGGAGGTCAGAAGGCAAAAAGACAGGGGAAACACGTCAAAGGTGCCAGGCCTAACAGGTCCCATCAAGATCGCAATCCATGAGGTGTAGGTGACACAACTCCCTATAGCTGCAACATGAGTCCACTGTTTTACTGGGATTTGATACTGAGGACTGCAGGATACACACAGAGATCTATACAGCAGGCGCTCAACCCACTGAGACTTCTGAACAACACCCTTTTATAACCTCCTCTTGGTTTGGAAACCACAGTTCAGTTCCCCAGAGGACTTCTATAATAATGAAAATACGAAACCAGTTGTTCTCCAGCTTTTAAATCCCGTGCCTTAAGCCAGTTTCATTTCCAGCCAGGACACAGTGATAGTGACATTGTTTTGAGTTTCTCATTTGAGCCATCGAAGAACCAAACTTTGTCAAAGCCAGTTAATCTGGCTTTAAAGTGTCAACGCATGTAAACACTGGCATTCACATGCTGCATACATTCGTTGAATGCACAAATGCTTTTATCACGTGAAAGCCTGCCAAGCTGGCTTTTTCAGTGGTCAGAAAAAGTACAAAAAAGGATTGTTTTCTGTACAGTATGCATGTAAGAGATAAACAACTGAGGCCCATATTTATACTTTTTTAGAGCCGCATTTGCGCCGCTTTTTGACGCAAAAACGGCACAAACGTACAAAATACAATTGTATTTTGCAAGTTTGCACTGCTTTTGCATCAAAAAATTACGCAAATGCGGCGCTAAAAAAGTATAAATATGGGCCTGAATGTGACAAAAAGTGTAAAGATTTAAGGCCAGATTAAAGAAAAGTGGCACTGCACCCAGTGCAACGTCACTTTTCCTGCGCTCATTAGCGCCCCTCCTAATGCCAGCACGTGTGCATTCTATCTAACATACTGCACACCATGGCGGTAGTTAGGGAACTAGCATCATAATTTTTTACGCTAGTTCGGAGCTTTGCAGGATTAGCATAAATTTTTTTGATGCTAATGCTGCAAAGCCCATCGAGGCCCATTGTAAACTATGGTGTGCCTCCTTTTAACTCCTGCTCTGAGCAGGCGTCAATAGTGCCGAAAAAATTGACGCAAAGAAATCTCTTAGATTTTCTTGTGCCATTTTTTTTGCCCCCCTTAACAGGGGAACGCCCCCTTTGCATATATTATGCATGGCAAAGGCATAATGTAGCTCAAAGGGTTACAAAGAGGCGCAATACATGCATTGCGCCTGTAGGAAGTTGGCTCTGTATGTACTATTTCAAAGTAAGAAATAGCATGCACAGAGTCCAAGCGTTCACCTTAGAGGTAATATAGTGGTAAAAAGAGATAATACTAATGCTCTATTTTGTGGTAGTGTGGTCGAGCAGTAGGCTTATCAGAGGGTAGTGTTAAGCATTTGTTGTACATACACACAGGCAATAAATGAGGAACACACACTCAGAGACAATTCCAGGCCAATAGGTTTTTGTATAGAAAAATATATTTTCTTAGTTTATTTTAAGAACCACAGGTTCAAGATTTACAAGTAATACTTTAAATGAAAGGTACTTCACTTAGGAACTTTAGGAACTTTGCATTAGCAAAATAGCATATACAGTTTTCACACAAATGACATATAGCTATTTTAAAACTAGACACAGTGCAATTTTCAACAGTTCCTGGGGGAGGTAAGTGTTTGTTAGTTTTTGCAGGTAAGTAAACCACCTACGGGGTTCAAGTTTGGGTCCAAGGTAGCCCACCGTTGGGGGTTCAGAGCAACCCCAAAGTTACCACACCAGCAGCTCAGGGCCGGTCAGGTGCAGAGGTCAAAGTGGTGCCCAAAACGCATAGGCTTCAATGGAGAAGGGGGTGCCCCGGTTCCAGTCTGCCAGCAGGTAAGTACCCGCGTCTTCGGAGGGCAGACCAGGGGGATTTTGTAGGGCACCGGGGGGGACACAAGTCAGCACAAAAAGTACACCCTCAGCGGGACGGGGGAGGCCGGGTGCAGTGTGTCAACAGGCGTCGGGTTCGCAATAGAAATCAATGGGAGACCAAGGGGTCTCTTCAGCGATGCAGGCAGGCAAGGGGGGGGCTCCTCGGGGTAGCCACCACCTGGGCAAGGGAGAGGGCCACCTGGGGGTCGCTACTGCACTGGAGGTCGGATCCTTCAGGTCCTGGGGGCTGCGGGTGCAGTGTCTTTACCAGGCGTCGGGTCTTTGAAGCAGGCAGTCGCGGTCAGGGGGAGCCTCGGGATTCCCTCTGCAGGCGTCGCTGTGGGGGCTCAGGGGGGTCAACTCGGGCTACTCACGGTCTCGTAGTCGCCGGGGAGTCTTCCCTGTGGTGTTTGTTCTCCACAAGTCGAGCCGGGGGCGTCGGGTGCAGAGTGCAAAGTCTCACGCTTCCGGCGGGAAACGTGTGTTGTTTCAAAGTTGCTTCTTTGTTGCAAAGTTGCAGTCTTTGTGGAACCGAGCCGCTGTCCTCGGGAGTTCTTGGTCCTTCTAGATGGAGGGTAGTCCTCTGAGGCTTCAGAGGTTGCTGGACCCTGGGAACGCGTCGCTGGAGCAGTGTCTTTAGAAGTGGGGAGACAGGCTGGTAGAGCTGGGGCCAAAGCAGTTGGTGTCTCCGTCTTCTCTGCAGGTTTTTCAGTTCAGTAGTCCTCTTCTTCTTAGGTTGCAGGAATCTAGTTACCTAGGTTCTGGGAGCCCCTAAATACTCGATTTAGGGGTGTGTTTAGGTCTGGGGGGTTAGCAGCCAATGGCTACTAGCCCTGAGGGTGGCTACACCCTCTTTGTGCCTCCTCCCTGAGGGGAGGGGGGCACATCCCTAATCCTATTGGGGGAATCCTCCATCTGCAAGATGGAGGATTTCTAAAAGTTAGAGTCACCTCAGCTCTGGACACCTTAGGGGCTGTCCTGACTGGCCAGTGACTCCTCCTTGTTTTTCTCATTATCTCCTCCGGCCTTGCGGCCAAAAGTGGGGCCGTGGCCGGAGGGGGCGGGCAACTCCACTAGCTTGAGCGCCCTGGGGTGCTGTAACAAAGGGGGTGAGCCTTTGAGGCTCACCGCCAGGTGTTACAGTTCCTGCAGGGGGAGGTGAGAAGCACCCCCACCCAGTACAGGCTTTGTTACTAGCCACAGAGTGACAAAGGCACTCTCCCCATGTGGCCAGCAATATGTCTGGTGTGTGGCAGGCTGCTAAAACTAGTCAGCCTACACGGGTAGTCGGTTAAGTTTTCAGGGGGCACCTCTAAGGTGCCCTCTGGGGTGTATGTGACAATAAAATGTACACTGGCATCAGTGTGCATTTATTGTGCTGAGAAGTTTGATACCAAACTTCACAGTTTTCAGTGTAGCCATTATGGTGCTGTGGAGTTTGTGCATGACAGACTCCCAGACCATATACTCTTATGGCTACCCTCCACTTACAATGTCTAAGGTTTTGCTTAGACACTGTAGGGGCATAGTGCTCATTCACTTATGCCCTCACCTATGGTATAGTGCACCCTGCCTTAGGGCTGTAAGGCCTGCTTGAGTGGTGACTTATCTATACCTATAGGCAGTGTGAGGTTGGCATGGCACCCTGAGGGGAGTGCCATGTCGACTTAGTCATTTTATCCCCACTAGCACACACAAGCTGGCAAGCAGTGTGTCTGTGCTGAGTGAGGGGTCCCCAGGGTGGCATAAGACATGCTGCAGCCCTTAGAGACCTTCCCTGGCATCAGGGCCCTTGCTACCAGAGGTACCAGTTACAATGGACTTACCTGGATGCCAGGGTATGCCAATTGTGGAAACAAAAGTACAGGTTAGGGAAAGAACACTGGTGCTGGGGCCTGGTTAGCAGGCCTCAGCACACTTTCAAATCATAACTTGGCATCAGCAAAGGCAAAAAGTCAGGGTGTAACCATGCCAAGGAGGCATTTCCTTACAGCGCCACTTTGTAAATTTGGCGCGGCGATTTAGGCCTCGTTGGTCCACATTAACGTAAAAAAATGACACTAATATGACGGAAGGAGGCACTAGAGGCTCCTAAATCGGCCCCTTACTGTACTTTTCAGTTGTAAAATAGCCCCTCATTCTTTCCAATGAAGCTGTTCCTGCCAATGCGGGATGATACACCAAAAATCCAATAGTCCGTTGACATGAGAAAGTAATACTTCTCTCAGTTGACGCAGCGCCACTCTATCTTTTAAGGAATTGTTAACAATATATCTTGCAAACAACTGTGCTGTCAAGCCAGACTTAGAAAAGTTGCACTGCTCGATGAAAATAATGAAATTTGAGTGGCCCCTCTGCAAAGTACCTGGAGGGGGCCCCCTCCCACAAATAACGAAATTTGAGTGGGCCCCCTGCAAATTATGTGGTAGTGCCCAGTCAGAGGCCTGCAGCCTGTGCACAATGTACTGTGCTGAGGGGGCCCCCTGGAGCATGGGGGCCCCACGGAGCTCAGGGCTGCCCTGCACCACAGGGGCTCCGGCGGCCTTTGTTATGCCACTGTGTTCAGTTCTGCTTATGTCTGGAATCTGGAGTCGAAGCTCCTGATGATGTGGTGATGATCTCTGGGAATGTACATTTTTTTAATGCATTCTGCTGCAGAATATGTTTTCACAAACCATAACTTTAATACAAAAGTTTGGTAAAAGCAACTTAGACAAAATCAAGTGATCAGTGCACTTTTTGAACTGAGTTGTTTGATGGTGCTAATACTCTGTGTTACTTTCAGTCAAGTATCTAGTCACTTCTTTCATGTCAATGAGATCTGTTGTGTAGGTGCATTATGTTTTTTTGGGAATCAAGCATTCCCAGTGCAGTGACACCCCGTTGGGGATGATTGATGTGCTCTACAAAAGCCATAAGCAACACCCCTGTATAATTGTCCAGAGTGGTATCCCTGTAGGTCAGTGACTCCCAACCTTTTGACTTCTGTGGACCCTACTTTATCATTACTGGAACCTGGGGATCCCCACTGAATCATCATTGGAATCCGGGGACCCCCACTGAATCATTATTGGATTCCGGGGACCCCCACTGAGTCATTACTGAAAGCTGGGGACCTAATCTGTTAATATTATTGAATTTTTTAAGCAGTCGCGGACCCCCTGAGGAGGCTTTGCGGATCCCCAGGGGTCCCTGGACCACAGGTTGGGAACCACTGTTGTAGGACATACCAGCCTGGCCCATTCTCAGAAGCTCGGTTTTACTAGGCCAAGCATTACTGGATCTGCAAATTCGGGGCCTGATATTTCTAGCATGGACTTCCTTTAGGAGCTGCCATGGGTCGCTAGTGAGACCCCAGGCTTCCCCCTTGCAACCACTGGCACTGCTTTTGTGATCTCTAGCACCTAAGGAGGCAAAAGCAGTGACAGAAACACTGGGGCAACTCATCCTTACGTAGGTTAGTTGGGGCTCCACTTTGTTTTCTGTCAATGTTTCATTACACTAATAGTGAATAATAATCAGGGCCACTGGAATTATGCGATTGTGCGGCCATGGCGATTTTTGCATAGTTATAGATTTGCCGCAATTGCCATGTAATTCATCATGTGCCACATACTCTGCGGATTTAAACAAGAAAAAAAAAGTCTGGCCCAAATGGTTAAAAAGTTACTAAAAATGCAGCAACACGTGTTGACTCCGATGGCGGCTCCTCCGCTAAAGTGGAGGAGCGTCGCCCCACTGCATTAAGTAAAAGGAAAAATAAAATGATAATAACAAAATGTTATCATCCTTGTATGTTACATTGTGAGCCATGTTACGGCAGAGCGGGGCAAGGCTGGGCTGGAGGAGGGCTGGAGGAGGAGGGGTATGTGCACCATAAGTGCGCATGTCTGTTTTGCCAGCCGTGTTGGGCCGGCCAAATAGACATGCGCACTTTGCATTTCTCCACTCGGCTATATTGCACAGCCAGGAGGAGAAAGTGCATAGGGTCCCACTCCTTGTGTGAGCTCCAAACCAGGCTGCTCACACCAATCACAATGCTGCTGTCATGCTGGTGACAGCAGTGTCGTGATTGGCTGAGGGGAGTCTGGAGCCTGTGTGCTTTCGGGAAGAGGATGAGGACGGAGGAGAGAAGAACGCGTCTCCCAAAGGAGAAGGTAGATGGGTTTTATTTATTTATTTTAACTCTACCACCCCGCCCCACCACCCCCATTCAGTGGCAGCCACCACTGGTTGCCGCACAATAGAAGGTCCTTTACCCCTTTACCAAAGATGAACTGGTCAACCTTCTGAACAGGTACTGAGGTGCAGCCAATATCCAGACAGTATTACCAAGTTAAAATATGATGAACTACTGAAGTAGTACTTTGTGATGTTGTTTGTGATGTCATTTCTGCTACCCCTGGCATTTTGGTGAAATGGCGTCCATGATTTCTAGGCCACAACACCCATGTGCAGGGACCACAGCTAGATGCTGTGCTTAGACCCCACCAACGCTTATCCTGCAAATATTAATCCTGCAAATGCTCCCAAAAAGTGGTCTCTCTCCCAGAAGGAGGGACATATGCAGATTTTGACTGGTAGGCCCAGGTCAGCATGTTCATGCCTTTTCTATGGAAAGTATCTTGTAACCCAGGATTTTAATTCTGGGGACACCAACAGGAATCTGAGATTTTCATTTTATGATCCCAGCACCCTAAATCCAGTGAACCCCAAATGTGGCCTAAGTAGCAGTAATGTAACAAAACTTGGGACCCCCCACCCCACTGCAAAGTCCCTTGAGAGTGGCCCACTCCCACCTGGACCCAGTCAGGGGCTTGAAGCCTGTGCACAGTGTACTGTGCTGAGTGGCCCCCAGGAGCTCGGGGTCCCCCAGCACCGCTTGGGCTTTGGGGGCCTTTGTGACATCCCTGGAAAGTGGTATCAAACAGTCATTTCTAAAGCATGGCTAATCACCCGTAGGGTCTCAAGGCGCTGGGTCTCAAGTGGTATTCATTTTATCAGCCTTGAAAGCATCGAAGGCTGAAGCAGATCATTGAGCTTCATTCTACACATGCCTGATATAGAGAATCTTTGCATTAGAATGAGCAGTATGGGTATACTGCCTTCTTTGATAGAGCTTGAGCACCTCTGAGGCTGCAGAAGATGCTGTGTTACAGGGACTCTGCAGTTTCGCTCACTGATTGAAGCTATTGGTTTGTGCTGAACCATCTTCTATTGGTCAGGTGCATACAGTGTCCCTCAGAGATGAAGGGTACCGGCTCCACCAGGACCAGGATGGAGCTATCAGAAGCCTTTCCGCTTTGGATGCCTTAGGTTTCTGGAACACTTTAGGGAGAGGGAAAAAAGGCAGGCTTGATCCAGATAATCGAAGGAATGCTCATAAGAGCCTCCTAATCAGTGAAACTGGGGTTGACTCTTGGCATTTTGCATTTCTTCTTGTGTAAAATTCTAACCTGGCGAGTTCCCATTCTCTGGAGATAATGTGCAGTTCTCTCCTAATCACCCCCCAGATCTTGTGGCCTTCAAGGTGTCTGATTAAATCACCTACACATTCAATATTTGTCGTTCCTTAAAGCTTCTCCTCCAGGTTTTTCACACTGTTGTAACAGTACAGACTTCACGATCGCCTTTATCTTTCACCTTAATTTAAAACTCCATCGTGGTGGTGGCCCTGGTGAGCATCCTTCTTAAACTGAGTCTGAGTCCCTGGGAAGGCTTCATGACCGGTCCATCGGCAGTGATTCCTAATTGGCTGATATGAAGGATTGGCTGTCCACTACCATCCTTGAGTCAACAGGTACCCTGCTAGAGCCCATCATGCCTAAAAGAGGCATCTTAGACCACAAACCCTTCCAGGACCCGCTTTCTGATGGAAATGGAAGAAGTATCTCCGAACCGCCCCCTCAGGTAGGAGCAGGGCTGATGCCAAATGGAGGTGCTGTCCACTCTGGGATATTCACTTGGGTTTCATGGCCACTCCTGCGGTGGGCTCATGTGGGGCAAGCATCTGGGACCCACAGTCGTGCACAATAACATGAGTCTCAAAAGAGGCTTCAAGGTCATGACCCCCAGAGATGTTGAATGACAGGACACACATGACCACTTGAAGGGAATGAAGCCCTTTTGTTGAGGCATTGTTGAGGTTTCTTCTTCGAAAAAAACTGCTTCTTCAAACCCATAGATACTTCCAGAGTTATGCAGCATAATAAAAAAATATTAGTTAACAATGGCTGACCTACAAATAAACAGAGACCGGGGAAGAATGAGATTAGCTGATTTTGATGCTTACCAAACCACAATAATAATAGGGGGGTGCAACATTTGAGTAATTTGCTTTTGGGTAAATAAGCAAAATTTTGGGAAAATTGCATGAAATTATATGTGCTTTTATTAAATGCAAATCTATCATTTAGCACTATATTTTGGTGTAAGACATGTTCCCACCTCAATGTTTGACACAGACTCATTTTGCATTAAACTATTGGTGCAATAACACAATTTCTGCAACACTGCTAGTATCCTGCCTGTTCTGTTTTTTTTCCACAATATATTTTTACTGTGAAGGTGACGTAATTGTGCAATTGGGATAATATTGGGAATTTCATGTGAAAAGCATAATGCAACATGTTGGACTTTTGCTTATGCAGGGTCATCCCCAGACTTTTTTGCCTCCTGCCTCCTATTTTTTTCTGACATGTTGCTGTTGGCTTTTCAACTCTGAGCACTTTACCACTGCTAACCAGTGCTAAAGTGCATATGCTCTCCTGTTTAAATTGTATGTAAGTGGTTCATCCATGATTGGCATATTTGAATTACTAGTAAGTCCCTAGTAATGTGCACTAGAGGTGCCAGGGCCTGTAAATCAAATGCTACTAGTGGGCCTGCAGCACTGGTTGTGCCACCCACATAAGTAGCTCTGTAATCATGTCTCAGACCTGCCCCTGCAGTGTCTGTATGTGTATTTTTACACTGTAAATTCGACTTGGCAAGTGTACCCACTTGCCAGGCCTAAAACCTTCCCTTTCCTTACATGTAAGGCACCCCTAAGGTAGGCCCTAGGTAGCCCCAAGGGCAGGGTGCAGTGTATGGATAAGGTAGGACATATAGTAATGTGGTTTATATGTCCTGACAGTGAAATACTGCCAATTTCGTTTTCACTGTTGCAAGGTCTGTCTCTCTCTCATAGGATAATATGGGGGCTACCTTTAAATATGATTAAAGTGTAGATTCCCCTAGAGAGTAGATGGACATGTGGAGTTTGGGATCCCTGAACTCACAATTTAAAAATACATCTTTTAGTAAAGTTGATTTTAAGATTGTGCGTTTGGAAATGCCACTTTTAGAAAGTGAGCATTTTCTTGCTTAAACCATTCTGTGACTCTGCCTGGGTTGTGGATTCCCTGTCTGGGTCAGTTTGACAGTTGGGTTGTTTTTCACCTCACACCAGACAGTGACACAAAGGGAGCTGGGGTGTGATCTGCATTTCCTGATTAGCCATCTCTGCTAGGAGGGAGGGGTGGAGTGGTCACTCTCATCTGAAAGGACTGTGCCTGCCTCTGACAATGCTGTCTCCAGCCCCCTGGTGTGTGTCTGAGGCCTTGCCTGGGCAAGGCAGGATTTCACAAGAAGGTGTGAGTCCCCTTTGAAGGAAGGTGACTTCAAAGACTAAAATGGGTATAAGAAGGGCACCCAAACTTACAAACTTTAGAAACACTTCTGGAATCAAGGGGAACCTCTGCCTGGAGAAGAGCTGATCGCTGAGGAACAAGTGCTGCCCTGCCTGTGACTGTGCTTTGTAGAGCTTTCCTGCAGTGCTGCTTCTGCCAGAGTAAGAGGGCAAAGACTGGACTTTGTGTGCCTTCCATCTTGAAGAAGAAATCTCCAAGGGCTTGATGTAGAGCTTGCCTCCTGTTGTTGAAGTCTCAGGGATAGCAAAGACTTCTTCCTGCCAGCACCTGGAGTCTCTGGAGAGACCCCTACTCTGCTCTGTGGTGCCCTTCCAGTTCCTGGGACCCTGAAAGGAGAGGCTGGCAGCCCAAGGACAAAAATACACGCACCGAGCGCCGTGCGGAGAAAAGATCGACGCGAATCCGATCGCGGCTGAGAAAACGACGCGACGCCGGCTCCGCAGCTGAGAAACGACGCCGCAGGAAACGCGACCGGAGAATCGACGCCCGGAGCAGGAGAAACGACGCGCAGCATCGCTGACGAAGGCTGAGAGATCGCAACCTGCGCCGCGGGACTTTCGGACCGTCGCGTGGCTGGCTGTTTCGACGCGCATCGCCGTGCCGAGTTGTTTTCGACGCATATAACCGTGCAGGGTTATTTTCGACGCGCACAGCCCGTGCGGGGTTATTTTTGACGCAAACCAGGTACATTTACACGCTAGCAGCGCTAGTGTGTTGTTACAACTACCTAAAGACTCTTTTTATTTTAAACCTTTAAAAAATCATAACTTGACTTGTGTATGTTGGATTTTTGTCGTTTTGGTCTTGTTTTGTCTAGATAAATATTTCCTATTTTTCTAAACTGGTGTTGTGTCATTTTGTAGTGTTTTCATTAAGTTACTGTGTGTGTTGGTACAAATACTTTACGCCCAGCACTCTGAGGTTAAGCCTACTGCTCTGCCAAGCTACCAAGGGGGTAAGCAGGGGTTAGCTGAGGGTGATTCTCTTTTATCCTAACTAGAGTGAGGGTCCTTGCTTGAACAGGGGGTAACCTGACTGTCAACCAAAGACCCCATTTCTAACATTGGTGACCAGCGGTCGGGATTTGGACTTGTATTTGTACTTGACATACAGTAATTAAGTGTACACTACTGTTTTGATCTCAGACCACTACGTGACCACATACTACTTGTCTTGTGATTCTGCTTTTTGTTCTCTGATGTCCTCCTGGAAGTATTGATAATATTTTTGGACTTTGGTTTTTGGTTGTGAAGCCTTTGCAGAATGGAAGTCAATTTCTGGCACCTATTTATGTATAAAAAGTGGCAGCTTAAAGCATTTTGCATGGAAAGGGGACTGGCTGTGAACAGGAAATCCAGAAGGGAGGATCTTGAGTCAGCCCTGTTTCAGTATGAATTGAAACGTTGTCAGGCAACACCACCAAATGAGTCTGAGGAGGATGACTACTCCGAAGAGGAGGAAACAGAAAGAGATGAGTGGCTCCTAGCTCGAATCCGGAGTCTGGAAGAGCTAGATGCAGAGCTTGAGAGGGCTGAGGAGGAGAGAGCCTTAGTCCTGGAAAAAGAAAGGATTGCAGCTCAAGAGCTGAGCTGTGAAGAGCTGAAGCTGGAGGCCATGAGGGCTGAGTCCAGTTCAGATGGTGGCAGCAAAAATCTTGTATCCAGTACTGCTGAAGAAGTGCACATGCCCAGAGATGTGGTGCCCTACTTGAAGGAGGGAGTTAACACACGCCAGGAGGTTCAGGGGTATGAGGTAGCTCCAGTGATGCACAGGGTCCCTGAGGTGGATTGGGGAACTGGCATGGGGAGTCATATTCCTACTGGTGGGAGGGACACTCTACTGACTCTAGGTGAGAGTGACAGGGAGAGGGGTTCCCCCCAAGTAGAAGTCCTGGTTATGGAGTGTGAAAACATCCCAGAAGAGTGTGGGTTGAGTGTCAGGGACAGTCAGGTACTGTCTCACCAGTCTCAGGAGGGTGATGTGGGGTGCTTTGTCAAAGCAGAGTCACTGGATGGTTGGGTGAAGGGTACTTTGGTTAATTCATGTGAGGGGCTGAGTGATGTAATTGCTGGAGAGCATATGTCTAGTCCTTATTTTCCAGAGCTATGCCAACACCAGGTGGAGTGTGAGTTCTCTGACCCCAGGGAGCTTACAATGGAGGCAGACTTCTGGGTGAGTACCAGAGAGTCTGAAGAGGCATTTGGGGGTGCTCCTGAGAGGAGTGGTCTAGGTAGTTCCCAACCAGGTGAGGTAGGGAAGGATTGTAGTGTCCCAGGTAGGTCCCAGTGTAGTGGGATGGGTGAGGGACCCCATGTCCAGTCTCAGAGGAGAGGGAATGGGGATGGGTTGAGGCCCAAGGTGCCCGAGATCCGGTCCCAGGTCCTGGAGGGTTCCCTGCGGGAACCCCAGGAGGGGAGCCTAGCCTGTACCATAGGGCCATCTGTTGAGGGAGACCCCACAGTGTCAGGAGAACTTGGGGGGGCGGCTGTAGCCAGCGTCCCACCAGTTCTGGTGTCTGGCAGTACCACTCCTAGTGAGGGGTTGCAGAAGTCCAGACAGAGGGCTGAGAGGGGGTTGCGGACCCCAGTGGAGAACCTGGAGGGTCAGGGGTCAGCTCTGAGTGCAGAGCCCCCCAGGAATGACCTTGGTGAGACCATTTCTGGGCTGGGGGGAATCCAGACTCTGTCAGATGGGCAGAGGTCAGGAGACCTGCGCCAGCCAGACTCTTGTATGGCCCTTGGGGAAAGTGTTTCCCTTGTGGGGGGTAGGTGTGCCCCCCAGGAAGTCCTGGTGCGCCAGGCAATGATTCAACCGCAGGATGGTGACTCTGGGTTGGATGATCAGGTTCAGGGGGTAAACTCTGACCTGATGGGGAGTACGTGTGCTCCCAAGGAAGTCCTGGTGCGCCAGGCAATGGTTCAACCGCAGGGTGGTGACTCTGGGTTGAATGATCAGGTTCAGGGGGTAAACTCTGACCTGATGGGGGGTAAATGTGCTCCCCAGGAAGTCCTGGTGTGCCAGGCAGTGGTTCAACCGCAGGGTGGTGACCCTGGGTTGGATGACCAGGTTCAGAGGGTAAACTCTGACCTGGTAGGGGGTAGGTATGCCCCCCAGGAAGTCCTGGGTTGCCAGGCAGTGATCCAGTCTGTGGGTACAGACCCTGGATTGGGAGGCCAGGTTAAGGGTGTCCCCCCTGACCTGGAGGAAGGGGCTACTGCTAACAGTGCCCCTACCATGTTGTCTTCTGGGGGGGCCGCTCCTAGTTGGGTGGTTCAGGACCCCAGAAGAGAGGGCAGGGGGAGGGAAGCCTCACCCCTGGCCCTGGTCCAACCTGAAGGTACAGACCCCAGGTTGGAGGATAAGTTGCAGGTTAACATCCCTGCACTGATGGAAGAATTGTGCAGGACTGCTTCTACAAGCACCCTGACAGTTTTGGACTCTGGGGGTGCCGCTTCTGCAGGGAGGGTACAGAGCCCCAGAGGGGAGGACCAGGGTCAGGTTAACATCCCTGACCTGGTGGAAGAGAGAGTGGTCAAAGGGTGCCAGGCACCTGGGGCTACCACCCCCCACTCTCCACAGTCACAGTGGTTAGAGAGGCCTGAGGTCGGGCTCTCATCCCTGACAGTTGTCTGGGGCCACTGTGGCTTGCTGTCCTGGTGGACAGAGTTGCCCCTGGGGGGGGGAGGACGAGAGTCACACCCCGGGGGTGGAGTGGGCAACACCACTGTGTTGGCCCTGGTGGTACTATCTGCCCATTGCAATACATCTGTGAGCCAAGTAAAGTTAGGTGTTGCACAGATGGTGTCTGTAGATGTGGAGAAGGGTTCCCCATGGGTTAGCTTAGTGGGCCCTGAGAGTATGGACAGAGGGATCCAACTGGAGTCAGGAAGGCGTAGAACTGGAACATGCCCCTGCTGTTGTGGGCCTGGGTCCCTGTTCTATCGCCCCAATCAGGGAAGTACATCAAGGTATTGATTGTTCTCCCCTGGCTTTAGGCTGGTAGGGGGTCGTGTTGGACTTTTGCTTATGCAGGGTCATCCCCAGACTTTTTTGCCTCCTGCCTCCTATTTTTTTCTGACATGTTGCTGTTGGCTTTTCAACTCTGAGCACTTTACCACTGCTAACCAGTGCTAAAGTGCATATGCTCTCCTGTTTAAATTGTATGTAAGTGGTTCATCCATGATTGGCATATTTGAATTACTAGTAAGTCCCTAGTAATGTGCACTAGAGGTGCCAGGGCCTGTAAATCAAATGCTACTAGTGGGCCTGCAGCACTGGTTGTGCCACCCACATAAGTAGCTCTGTAATCATGTCTCAGACCTGCCCCTGCAGTGTCTGTATGTGTATTTTTACACTGTAAATTCGACTTGGCAAGTGTACCCACTTGCCAGGCCTAAAACCTTCCCTTTCCTTACATGTAAGGCACCCCTAAGGTAGGCCCTAGGTAGCCCCAAGGGCAGGGTGCAGTGTATGGATAAGGTAGGACATATAGTAATGTGGTTTATATGTCCTGACAGTGAAATACTGCCAATTTCGTTTTCACTGTTGCAAGGTCTGTCTCTCTCTCATAGGATAATATGGGGGCTACCTTTAAATATGATTAAAGTGTAGATTCCCCTAGAGAGTAGATGGACATGTGGAGTTTGGGATCCCTGAACTCACAATTTAAAAATACATCTTTTAGTAAAGTTGATTTTAAGATTGTGCGTTTGGAAATGCCACTTTTAGAAAGTGAGCATTTTCTTGCTTAAACCATTCTGTGACTCTGCCTGGGTTGTGGATTCCCTGTCTGGGTCAGTTTGACAGTTGGGTTGTTTTTCACCTCACACCAGACAGTGACACAAAGGGAGCTGGGGTGTGATCTGCATTTCCTGATTAGCCATCTCTGCTAGGAGGGAGGGGTGGAGTGGTCACTCTCATCTGAAAGGACTGTGCCTGCCTCTGACAATGCTGTCTCCAGTCCCCTGGTGTGTGTCTGAGGCCTTGCCTGGGCAAGGCAGGATTTCACAAGAAGGTGTGAGTCCCCTTTGAAGGAAGGTGACTTCAAAGACTAAAATGGGTATAAGAAGGGCACCCAAACTTACAAACTTTAGAAACACTTCTGGAATCAAGGGGAACCTCTGCCTGGAGAAGAGCTGATCGCTGAGGAACAAGTGCTGCCCTGCCTGTGACTGTGCTTTGTGGAGCTTTCCTGCAGTGCTGCTTCTGCCAGAGTAAGAGGGCAAAGACTGGACTTTGTGTGCCTTCCATCTTGAAGAAGAAATCTCCAAGGGCTTGATGTAGAGCTTGCCTCCTGTTGTTGAAGTCTCAGGGATAGCAAAGACTTCTTCCTGCCAGCACCTGGAGTCTCTGGAGAGACCCCTACTCTGCTCTGTGGTGCCCTTCCAGTTCCTGGGACCCTGAAAGGAGAGGCTGGCAGCCCAAGGACAAAAATACACGCACCGAGCGCCGTGCGGAGAAAAGATCGACGCGAATCCGATCGCGGCTGAGAAAACGACGCGACGCCGGCTCCGCAGCTGAGAAACGACGCCGCAGGAAACGCGACCGGAGAATCGACGCCCGGAGCAGGAGAAACGACGCGCAGCATCGCTGACGAAGGCTGAGAGATCGCAACCTGCGCCGCGGGACTTTCGGACCGTCGCGTGGCTGGCTGTTTCGACGCGCATCGCCGTGCCGAGTTGTTTTCGACGCATATAACCGTGCAGGGTTATTTTCGACGCGCACAGCCCGTGCGGGGTTATTTTTGACGCAAACCAGGTACATTTACACGCTAGCAGCGCTAGTGTGTTGTTACAACTACCTAAAGACTCTTTTTATTTTAAACCTTTAAAAAATCATAACTTGACTTGTGTATGTTGGATTTTTGTCGTTTTGGTCTTGTTTTGTCTAGATAAATATTTCCTATTTTTCTAAACTGGTGTTGTGTCATTTTGTAGTGTTTTCATTAAGTTACTGTGTGTGTTGGTACAAATACTTTACGCCCAGCACTCTGAGGTTAAGCCTACTGCTCTGCCAAGCTACCAAGGGGGTAAGCAGGGGTTAGCTGAGGGTGATTCTCTTTTATCCTAACTAGAGTGAGGGTCCTTGCTTGAACAGGGGGTAACCTGACTGTCAACCAAAGACCCCATTTCTAACACAACATCAACCAAATTGAGCAGATTACGCCATTGTAATTTAAACTTTGCCAGAGCCTTTTTACATTGAGTGCGCAAACAATTTGACCTGTTGTAGCACTTGTGGACTTTTAACCACGCTAAACGCACACCCATCACTATCATTCGTTCATGGGCTTGCCTTTAAAAAATCACTTGATGTCATTGGTAAATGCTTTACTTTCGTCCCGCCTTAGGCTGCTTTGTTACCGCCTTGGCCATAGACCCTGACACATGGATAATTGCACGTTTGCAGATACGTTTGACTGCGAGCAAACTTCTTTTTCCTTTTGTGTGTCTCATTTGCGCTCATGGCTGCTGTGGCGCTTTGAATCGGCTCGCTTATATCAACTGTTTTACTTTTCATTTTCAATTTATGTGGCAAGAAAAGTCCAGATAGGAATTTACAACGTTAACAGCTCTAACTCGAGCAAACGCGAGACCCATTGCATTGCAAATGCTTGTTTATTATTATAATTGGAAGCAAAGACAAAGAGAGATCAACGTGGCTTTCAATACAGAAGGAACTAGAGGTCTCTGATATCTCTAGTGAATCCAGGTACCACATTTAAAAACACTATTTAAAAAATATCCATTGCACAAAGTTTATGGGAGTACGCATGAAGAATCACATTACACGAGTCCTAAAACACTCACCACTATGGAATAATCAGTCAATGAAAACTGATGAACAAGAGGTGCAGTGGAAGAACTGAAATGAGGAAGCTGTCACTCATGCTAGGGGGTAGGACCGGTGACTTTGCCTTCACAAGCCTCCAAGTTCCATCTAAATTTGGTTTACCTAATATGGATTTTGATGATTTGGTCAAATTTTATCTTCCATCTAAAAATTAAAACTGCTGTGAAACACGAGGCAGTATATTCGCTCAAGTGTATATCGAAAAAGACTGTCAGGCATCAACAGAAAAGCAAAGAATCCTTATTTAACAAAAAATGAAAAACTTAAAGAGGGCTGTAAATCAACTGAGAAGAAACAGACAAGAGTCACTCTGAGACTGAATGTGTTGATATGATTAAATCAGACATCAACATAAAGGCCCTCATTACAACCGTGGCAGATGGTGCAAAAGGGGCGGTAAGACCGCAAACAGGCCGGCGGTCATTACCGCCCCATTATGACATTGGTGGTTTGGCATATGCCAAACCGCCAATGTCCCTCACCGTTTGCCGCAGCGGTAACGACCGCCAGGCTGAAGACAACAGTCTCCAGCCCGGCGGCCGTCACTAGACCGCCGGCGGTATCAGGACCCTGCATACCGCCATGGACTTCGTGGGGTTTTCTACCACCACGAAATCCATGGCGGTATGCACCATCAGCGCCAGGGAATTCGTTCCCTGGCACTTATTGGGGTCTGCCCCTCCCCCTTCCCCTGAGTCCTCCCCCAAACAACCACGACCCCCCTACCACACCCCAAATGTAGTAGGAACCACTACACATACCCCCTACACCGCCCTACACCCACGCTCACACTACTCACACACATACACGCGCACATACATGCACATACATACACGTTACATTTCCCTTACACACTTTACACCCCCGCATGCATACACGCACTCACACACCCCCTCTACACACTCACACGCACACACCACACAACGCCCCCCCACCCCCTCCACTAACGGACGATCACCTTACCTGTTCCGGTGATCCTCCGGGAGGGAACGGGATCCATGGGGGCTGCTCTGCCACTAGCACCCCGTCACCAGAACACTGCCACGCCGAATACTGAGTCGTATTACGGTGGGCGGTGTTCTGATGACGTGGCAGTGACGGTGGAGCAGCCTCCACCACACCGCCGACCGCCAGTATGGCTGCTGGCGGCTCTCCGTCCAAAAAAGGGCGAGGGTTGCCAGCAGTCATAATATGGTTGGCGGAAGACTGCCAACACTGGCAGTCTTCAGCCCGGCGGAACCTCGGCGGTCTCTGGAGGAGACCGCCAAGGTTGAAATGAGGGCCAATATGTCTACTACACCAACTAAAGTTTGGCACAGCAAGGACACAAACTTTTTATGCTGGGCTTATAGGGTATAGAACAGAGCGGGCATTGTGGGTGGAATGAGGGTCCTTTAGGACACATGGGGGGTCATTCTGACCCTGGCGGTAATTACCGCCAGGGCGGAGGTCGGCGGTAGCACCGCCAACAGGCTGGCGGTGCTCCGCCGGGCATTCTGACCGCGGCGGTACAGACGCGGCCAGAAGCGGAAAGCCGGCGGGCTACCGCCGACTTTCCGCTGCCCGTCTGAATCCTCCATGGCGGCGGAGCACGCTCCGCCGCCATGGGGATTCAGACACCCCCTACCGCCATCCTGTTCATGGCGGCTCTCCCGCCATGAACAGGATGGCGGTAGGGGGTGCCGCGGGGCCCCCGTAAGAGGGCCCCAAAAAGTATTTCAGTGTCTGCCCAGCAGACACTGAAATACGCGACGGGTGCAACTGCACCCGTCGCACCTTCCCACTCCGCCGGCTCAATTCTGAGCCGGCATCCTAGTGGGAAGGTTGATTTGCCCTGGGCTGGCGGGCGGCCTTTTGGCGGCCGCCCGCCAGCCCAGGGCAAATGTCAGAATCACCGCTGCGGTCTTTCGACCGCGGTGCGGTGTTCTGACGGCGGTACCTTGGCGGACGGCCTCCGCCGTCCGCCAAGGTCAGAATGACCGCCATGATGTTTGAATGTCCATTCTTGGCTGTTAATCATGAGTTAAACCAGAATTTCAACATTAGGATAAAAATAGAACCCCATTAGTCATGCCTAGGGGCAGACCATCACTAAAGATAACCAAAGACAAACTCTCATTTACTTGTTAACAATGGCACCCGCACAGTGGGCGTGGGTGAGGCACGCAGGGACACGGGATGACCTCATGGGGACTGTCAATGTACATGGAAACATGAGCGCCAACAAACGGTGCTACAACTAGGTGCCCGTCACCTAATTCTGAGTGTTTTAACATAGAATACTGCCTGATCGTGGTTGCTTGGAGACCCCTTTCAGATAGGCAAGTGGCCTCCCACTCCACAAGGAAAATGGAAATTAAAGACTTTTGGAACTGTCTATCTGCCTCCACCCACTGACGTCCTCATCATTTTATTCTCTTTTGTTCCGCCCTCTTTCTGGCTTTATGACAGATCTCTAGGATCTATGTCCTAAATCTGGTTTCTGAAAGCATATTCAAACCTTTGTTTTGTAGGTTGACGTAATTTATGCGAAACTAATCATGTAAATGTAAGAATGTAACTATGCAGGGGTGGCTCCTCCGCTATGGTGGAGGAGTGTTGCCCCCTCCACCCCCTGCCAGCAGCAGCAGCTACAAAACTTTTAAAGTAAAAACATAATGTTTATTATGTTTTAGCTGTAAAGGGGGCGGGGCAGTACGCATGTATGTTTGGCCAGCCCACTCAGGCTGGCTAAACATACATGCGCAGTAGGCTCGCTCCAACCCGGCAACCCAGTACCGGGTTGGAGAGAGCAGGCAAAGGCTCCCACTCTGCCTCGGAGCGCCCTGGCTGGGAGCTCTGTCCAATCCTACCGCTGCTGTCATGCTGCTGGCAGCATGAAAGCAGCGGTAGGATTGGACGCAGGGCAGGCTTGGAGCCTCAGCCTGTGCCTGCAGAACCGGAGCAGAGCGGAGTGGCACAGTGCGGAAAAAAATTATGTTTTTAAAATGTTATCATTATTTTTTTGTCCCACACGCAGCACCGTCCACCCCTTTTCCCTCCCGCGAGCCACAACTGTAACTATGTGTAGAAGTTTATCCATTTACTTTTATAGGAACAGAGCACTTTCCAAAAGAACAGCTTGCACTGCATGCAAGATGTCTACCTAAGGGCAGTTTCAAAGGTTACACACCGGATCTCATTGCATGTGTGATCCTCCTAGAGGTTTTGTGGTGAGTTGAAGATTGACGTTTAGTGATCATAGAGAAGGGAAGGTTCAATCATACAAGTTCATTTCTGCCCACAGTCCTTATTCTCAACTTCCTGGTGTAAAAGAGGGAGTTGGGCCTATGCCCAGTGCAAAATGTTGTCGGTGGTTGCAGGTCGAGTCCATCAGCTCTCATTCCTGGGGACCGGCACTTACTTTTCCTCATCAGACTTTAACTTAGAGCAAGAAAAACAGAAAAGGTGGAAAGTAGCGGGGAAAGGGAAAGGTGGAAAAACAGTGACAAAAGGAGAAGGTAGGACCCTGAAAGAGTGAGTTAAAGGGTCCGGAAGTGTCTGGTGGTGGATTAAAACGACATAAGGCAGAAGCAAGGCAATGACACTTTGGTATTCAGCATTACCAACATTCGTCAGCACCATCAGTCAACGTCTGAGAAAAACTTTGAGCACCATCACTTATCATTTTACAAATTAAGCACTAGACACCTGATATGAGTCTATCATTTGTTTAGACAACATTATAAAGAAGATGGCAGAAAAGGGTGAACACAGTCTAGTCTTCCCAGGCATTCTCCAAACAAAGTTGGCATCTTCCATGGCTGAACATGTCTCTGTTGCCTCTTCTGACATCGATGACGGGTGGGCAGATTGTTCTGGCATTGCATGGGGGAAACATGTTGTCTGCCCTATGGATAGGGGTTCCACCCAGTAGTCCTCTATGGTGCCTGTGAGCGAACACAGGAGAGACCAAGTGAAACACTGTCCCACATACTCCCATCTTCCAGCCAAATGCTAGGGTATCTAAGGACTTGCTGGTTCATGTTGTCTAGGCTGAAATGAGCTGTAAGAAGCTGATCGCTAGTTAAGAAAGACAAGTTAGCCCAGTTCGTAGAATATATGGATTTAGAACCCTTGGATTGGTATTGAGTAGGACTCAGGAAGAGTCGCAGGACAGGGAGGCAAAGCCGGACCAGTGAGGGGGCTGCGAAGAACCAGCCCCAGGTGGACACAGCACTTGTAGCCCAGGCAAGGCCTCAGGGACGCCTACGCAGAACCTCAGTAGCAAGGGAAGCCTGGAATCCGCAACGCTCGTCACCTAGAAGGGTCCTCCAAGCAGGGCTGTGCTGGAAGTCCTGTCAGGGCTAGGATCTAAAGAACTTCCAGTATGGCAGGGGATCTCGGGACTAGAGCTTGTTCATGATGATGTTATGTTATGACGTTTAATAATCTGAGGCCGTTTCCACACCAGCAGGTTGTGTCCCTCATTCATCATTCAGGGAAAGGTTGGTGCCAGTACGCTGCCAGAAGGACACTGGGTGGTCACTCACCCACCTGGGATGGGTTATCTATTGGGGTCAATTAGCTGGCAGGAATGACATTGTCCTGTCTTTAGTGGTCATGGAAGAAATTTGTTTTTAGTTTTTTGTTCTGCATTATTTTTATTTTTTTATAAACAAGTTTTTATTGAGGAGAAACCTCAGGGTCACAGACAGCCTCAAGGAACAATACAACAGTACAGTTAAGCTCTACCCACTCCCCCAGTAAAGATCAAGCAAACAACACCAAGCTATACCTTTCACTAGACTCAGGGCCCAGTGGTATTCAAGGAATCTGACCCAACCATTTCCCCCACACCTGCCTGTGCTTACGGGGGTCACCCTGGACCTCATAACCCTGCTGTTCTTGTCTGGCACTCCAGTCCACTCCTTGGTGCCATTTTGAGAGGGTGGGGGTGCAGGCAATCTCCAGCCGGTCGCAGTGTCTCTTTTTGCCACCCAGGAAGGTGCCATCAGCTTGGTGTATCCAGCCCCATCCCTCACACCCAAAAGAATCACCAAAGGGGACAACGGGACCTCCCTCCCTAGCATCTGATTGATCTCATTCGTTATCACCGACCAGTACCTCTGATTCCGGGGGCATGCCCAGGTCATGTGATAGAAGTCAGCGGGAGTTTCTGCACCTCTAGGACATGCCAGGTTTGGTAGGTGCCCTGCACAATGCAACCTAGCGGGTGAGAGATGTGCTACATATAGGAAGTATGTTTGTATCAATCGCAAGCGGGACGAAATAGTGATAGTCCTGGGTGCCATCAAGGCATCACACCAATCAGCATCCCCAATGGGGCCTAGCCATTGTTCCATTCGACCTCTAATAGGGGTCAGATCCCCTGGGGTGTTCATTATCAGTGTTCTGTATATTAGGGATACCCCACCTTTCCCCAGTGCTCCCATAAGAAGTTTGACTTCAATCAGACCATATTCCAGCAGCGCGTCTATGTGTGTAATGTGTGTGTGGGGGGCATGATGGAGTTGCAGATGTTTATAGAACTGGGTGTGTGTGAGTTGGTAGTCTGTGTAGAGATCCTGAAAGGACCACATGTGCGATCCAACCCACACATCTCCAAAATGTGATATACCCACCAGATCCCATCTATCAAACTCCTGCAGTGAAGCCGCTTCATGCAATCATGTACCATGCTAGAGGGGCATAAGTTGTGTAAGAGTGTGAGCCCAGTGTGTGTGCCTTAAGGCTGCCCTCCGGGCCAGGAAGACCATCCTGGTTACCAAAACCATGTTACTACAAGCAGGCATCAGTAGAGTAGGTCTAGAATGCGGGGAAATGATAGTTGGGTGAGTTTGAGCCAGTAGGTCGGATCGGACCGCCACCGTTAAACCAGTCATGTATGACAAGAAGTTGGAAGGCCAGGTAGTAAAGATAGAGGTTGGACATGCAAAGCCCCCAGTCATAAGGGCCTCACTGACAATAGTGGAGTCCTTTTCGGTGCCGGGCCACGCGCCAAAGAAAAGATGAAGCTGATCTGTCCAGGGCCAAGAACTAGATATGTGGCAGAGGGATTGGGATGTTCTGAAAGACATATAATAATCCTGGCAGAACCATCATTTTATATAAAAATATATGACCCAAGACATTGAGGGGGTGGGTCTACCACCGCGCTAAATCCATGTTCGCTTTCTGCGTCAGAGGCCTGAGGTTCAAACATCAGGTGAGGCCGGAGAGAAGGGACACCGAGATGCCCAAATATTTAAAGCTTAGACGACTAATTGGTACTTCTTCTTGCCAATCAAAGCAGTCTCGGGATGGGGCTAAGCGCACTAGAATTAGTTGGGTTCATACGGAGGCCAGAAGCAACCTCAAAACAGAGGAGATGAAGACATCTGGGCCCACTGATAGACGGATTTGTCAGGTACAGGAGGGTGACTTCCCCCTAGAGGGCTATGCAAGCTTCATATCCTCAGGCCCATCTCCATCCACATCAGAGAGGGTCCACTCTAATCACCTGTGCCAGCGGCCCAATTGCCAGAGTGAAAAGGAGGAAGACAGGGGATAGCCCTGTTGGATGCCCTGACGGAAGGGGAATGAGTGTGAGAGAGTGCTATTGATCTGGGGAATGAGTGTGAGAGAATACCATTGATCTGGGGAATGAGTGTGAGAGAATGCCAATGATCTGGACACAGGCTGTAGGATTATTGTACAAAGCCTGAACCAGTCTGCAGAAGGGCGGCCCCATACCACTTGTAACTCCAACAGCAGATATCCCCAGTCCACTGTATCAAACGCCTTCTCAAAATCAATAAGCAGCAGTGCTAGATCAGAAGGCAAGCAGTGGTGGTGGACTAGGGCCTCATAGAGGCAACAAATACAGTATCTTGTTCCACGATTGAGCATGAATCCACACTGGTCGGGGTGAATTAAGGTATGAAGCACTCTTTTGAGCCAGGCCACCAAGATCGCTGTATAGATCTTCATGTCTCCATTTATGAGGGAGATTGGACGGTAGTCAGAGCTTGACCCAGAGGGAGGGTAAGGTTTGGGGATAACCACCATGGTGGCCATATCCATGGTGCCCAAGTGGCCAACCTCTCCATAGAGGGCCAGGAGATGAGTGAGCAAATTCTCCCAAAGTGCCATGTAATATTCAGTTGAAAAGCCATCCGAGCCAGGTGTCTTCCCGGCAGCCATGGTGGAGATCGCTAATGCTATTTCTTCTCCTGCAGAAAATGGATGCAGGCCCTGTCCTGTAAATACCACACATTTAGTTGCACTTTGGGTCGCATGCTCATTTGGCGGGGCCAATACGAAGAACCAAGGGAGCATGATCGAAAATGCTCCTTAGCAGGATCTCTACAGAGGTAATTTCACAACAGTCCGGGGCGGGCATGAAAAGGAGGTCTATATGGGACTATGGTGGTCATTCTGACCTCGGCGGTAAAAGGCGCCTACCGCCGGTCAGAAATCCTCCATAATCCCGCCGCGGTCGCGGAAACCCGCCACGGTCATTCTGACCCGCAGAAGGCAAACCTCCGAAAATCCGACCGCCACAACAGACCGCCAGACCAGAGGTCGGCGGAAAGGTGGAGGTGACAAAACCTCCACCGTCACGCCAACAGAAATACGCCCATGCCATTACGACCCACGAATCCACGCGGCGGTCATTCAAACGCGGTATTCCATTGGCGGGACACACCGCCGCGGTCAGAATACACACAAACGAACAAAACTCAGCCACATTGGACGATTTGAATCCCACACACCTGATACACATACACACACCACTCCCACACACACAATACAATATAAAACACCCACCCACATCACCCACAAACCCCTACGCTAAAAAATTCGTAAAGAAGGCAAGAGCGAGACACCAGCATCCAAAAAATAACAGCCACAGCCACTCAACACCATCACCCACACACTATCCACACACAAAACAACACACACCACCACACTCAACTCACTTAAATACACATACTCCACCCCACACATCATACACACCACCCCATGGCACCCCAAAGACAACCCCGCTTCACAGACGAAGAACTCAGGGTCATGGTGGAGGAAATCGTTCGGGTAGAGCCCCAGCTGTTCGGCACACAGATACAATACACCAGCATTGCCCGGAGGACGGAGCTATGGCAGAGGATTGTCGACAGGGTGAACGCAGTGGGACAGCACCCCAGAAATCGGGAAGACATCAGGAAGCGATGGAACGACCTACGGGGGAAGGTGCGTTCCATGGTATCCAGGCACAACATCGCCGTGCAGAAGACTGGCGGAGGACCCCCACCTCAACCCCCACAATTCACATCATGGGAGGAGGAAGTCTTGAACATCCTGCATCCTGACGGCCTCGCAGGAGTCGGCGGAGGAATGGATACTGGTAAGTTGAAGCTTCAATACTGCTTCCCCCCCACCTGCATGCCAAATCAGACCCCAACCCTCACCCCCATCCTCGAACCCCACCCTCACCCCCACCCCCATCCTCACCCCCACCCTCACCCCCACCACCATCCTCACCCCCACCACCATCCTCACCCCCACCCCCAGCACACCTATTCCCCGCCAATGTCTCACCATCACAACCCACACATCCCAAAACCTAGGCCTGCATGCGTCCACTAAGCATGGACACCCATCACCAAAGCATGCCCAATGCATATACACATCCCCCCCACAAGCCACCCTCACCAAAGCCCCCACACACGAATGCCAGCACTTGGGGACACGAGAACCCACAGATACACCCATATGCCACACATTGAAACTATAACCATACCTCTATACCCCTGCAGGACCCGACCGTCAACACACCGCGGCGGAGGGGCCAGAATTCTCCACACCCCCCACCCAAGAGGCCGTCAGCGATGACAGCAGCTCTGTCGACCTGGACACCGATGACCAGCCCGGACCATCGGGGACCTCTGGACAGTCGGTTCCCCTCACACAGGCCCAGGCCACTACAGACCCAAACCCCTCTGGGAACACCAGCACAGCTCCCACCCAGCGGGCCCATGCCTCTGTCTCCAGGGCGCGTCAATCTGCGGTGTGTCTACCACTACAGGGCACCCAGGATAACCCACCACCCCAACAACAACAGGGACCTGGGGGCAGTGGTAGTGGGCACACCGGCCAGGGGGCAGAGGCCCAGGGAAACAGGGGAACTCGGAGGGCAGCTGTGCGACAGGGGGGGGAGGAGAGGCCCAGGGAACCCACTCTCCACGAGGTCCTAACCACCATCATGGGAGCATACAACCGCTCCCAGGAGACGATGGCGACGGTACTGGCCCGGTTCCAGGAGATCCAGGTACTGCAGGAGGAACACTATCGGGGGTACAGGGAGGACATCAGAGCCATCAACACCACCCTGGTTACCATGGTAGGGCTGCTGCAGGACCTCGTCAACAACAGGGCGGACACTCAACAACACCCAAGGGCCCCTGCCACTAGCCTGGACCAAGAACAGCCAACCACCTCCGCCGGCGCTAGTGGACAGGAGGCCCCCGCACAGCAGCAGCCCACCAGACCCCCACCTCCTGCAGGAGAAGAACCACCCCGCAAGAGGGCCCTGAGATCTCGCAAGAAGACAGAGTAGGATGTCAAGACCCCCGCCAGCAATGGATACCACCTGATGTCATCCCACTGTCCCACATTGTCACCCTGTCCATCCTTGAACTGCCCATGCTCCATCTCTCCACAGGCCTCTGGACAATGCACCTGTGTGACTGTTACTCTGGACTCTGCCATGGACATTCCTTCACCATAGCCCCCACCCACTTGAAACCACCCATCCCATTTTGAGCACTTAAATAAACACCTATTTTGCACCAAAATATCTGGAGTCTGGCTGTGATTTCAATAGATTGTAATTGACATGACAGTGCAAATATGTCCTTGTACATGGTGAAGTCAACAAACAGCTGCCACAAAGCTGTAGTCCATGGGGAAACGAAGCACAGGACTCGTAGTGGGGACCCCAGATCTGAAATAGGGAGGGAAAAGCCAAAACTCAGTCATCATACACTGGGGCAAATAGACAGGCAGCAGAGATGCTGGAGAGTAGTTAACATTTACTAAATTATCTTTGAAATGTTACCTGTGTCCTATTGGAAGTACTGTTCAATGATTCTGTCCCTGTTGTCTGTTTCAGCCCCGTCGTCTTCCTCCTCGTCACTCTCCTCAGGTTCCACCGCTGCCACAACACCACCGTCTCGACCATCCTCCTGCAGGAAAGGCACCTGGCGGCGCAAAGCCAGGTTGTGAAGCATGCAGCAGGCCACGATGATGTGACACACCTTCTTAGGTGAGTACATTAGGGATCCACCTGTCATATGCAGGCACCTAAACCTGGCCTTTAGGAGGCCAAAGGTGCGTTCGATCACCCTCCTAGTACGCCCATGGGCCTCATTGTACCGTTCCTCTGCCCTGGTCCGGGGATTCCTTACTGGGGTCAGTAGCCACGACAGGTTGGGGTACCCAGAGTCCCCCACTAGCCATACACGGTGTCTCTGTAGCTGTTCCATCACGTAAGGGATGCTGCTATTCCTGAGGATGTAGGCGTCATGCACTGACCCTGGGAATTTGGCATTTACATGCGAGATGTACTGGTCAGCCAAACACACCACCTGGATGTTCATTGAATGGTAATTTTTTCTGTTCCTGTACACCTGCTCCCTGTCTCTTGGGGGAACCAAAGCCACATGGGTCCCATCAATGGCACCAATTACGTTGGGAATATGTCCAAGGGCGTAGAAATCACCCTTCACTGTAGCCAATTCGCCCACCTCAGGGAAAATGATGTAGCTCCTCACGGATTTCATCAGGGCAGACAACACTCTGGATAACACCTTCGAAAACATGGGCTGAGACATCCCAGAAGCAATTCCCACGGTTGTCTGAAATGACCCACTTGCCAAGAAATGGAGTACTGACATGACCTGCACCAGAGGGGGAATCCCTGTGGGTTGGCGGATGGGGGACATCAGGTCGGGCTCCAGCTGGGCACACAGTTCATGGATAGTGGCACGGTTAAGACGGTAGGTCAGGATAATGTGGCGTTCTTCCATTGTCGACAGGTCCACCAGCGGTCGGTACACGGGAGGATTCATCCGTCTCCTCGCCCAACCCAGCGGACGGTGCCTAGGAAGGACAACATGGAGCACACAGTCAAGCAACCCACAGGTACGTACTCACAGCTAGCACAGTATACGATTCTCTATGCAGTGAATGGCGTGTCTGAGTGGCTATGCAAGGCCTAGGCCTGTGTGACGCAGTTGAAATTGAGCCATGTGGGCCCTGGAAATGGCGGCTGCCTGACCTGTGAAGTGTGACAATGGGATGTGAGGTCAATGCGCTGGCGTGGCACACCGCGGCGGGCGGCGGGCGAAGACCGCGGCGCAAAGCCGCATTGGTTAACATTGAAGCCTATGGGTTTCAGGAGCCAATGGCGAAGGGCGCCGGCGGTGGCGGGACGCACCGCCGCGGTACGCACCGCCGCGGACGTCACCGCCATTTTGTATCTACTTATCCACTTGCGACTTGAACTTTCACAGGAGAGGACCTATACTGCAAGTGTTGCTGTGACCTCGGTCTGGAAGGGACAATGGCTGCTGCGCCTGGGGAAAGGGCCCCTGCCTTCACTGGAGAGGAGTTGGAGAAACTTGTGGATGGGGTCCTCCCCCAGTATGCGCTACTCTACGGTCCTCCAGACCAACAAGTGAGTTTAATTCAATATGGATTTGGGGCCACTGGCTGGCTTGGGGGCCTGGCGGGGCGCCTGGCGGGGGGCCTGGCGGGGATGGGGGGCATGTTGGGCCTGGCGGGGGGCCTGGCGGGGATGGGGGGCATGTTGGGCCTGGCGGGGGGCATTGCGGGGGGCCTGGCGGGGATGGGGGGCATGTTGGGCCTGGCGGGGGGCATGGCGGGGGGCCTGGCGGGGATGGGGGGCATGTTGGGCCTGGCGGGGGTCCTGGCGGGGGGCCTGGCGGGGATGGGGGGCATGTTGGGCCTGGCGGGGGTCCTGGCGGGGGGCCTGGCGGGGATGGGGGGCATGTTGGGCCTGGCGGGGGGCATGGCGGGGGGCCTGGCGGGGATGGGGGGCGTTGGGCCACTGGAAAGGAAAATGCTGACAAACTTGAACGTGGTATTTCTCCCTCCCTGTACGTGTCACATAGGTCCGCGCCCATGAGAAGATCGGGATTTGGCGTGCCATCGCCAAGGAAGTCCGGACCCTGGGGGTCCACCATCGACGGGGCACCCACTGCCGCAAGAGGTGGGAGGACATCCGCCGCGGGACCAAGAAGACCGCCGAGTCTCTGCTGGGGATGGCCTCCCAACGTAGGCGGGGTGCCTGCCGTCAACTGAGCCCCCTGATGTTCCGGATCCTGGCGGTGGCCTACCCTGAATTGGATGGGCGCGTGAGGGCAGCACAGCAGACACAAGGGGGTGAGTACAAGCATTATCTACTCTGTTGTCGCGCAGTGGAGGTGTCTGGTTGGGGGAGGAGGGCTGGGGGTCCCCCTAGGCCAGGGCGATATCTGTAGGCTGGGCACCCCCGTAAGCCCCTGTGTCCCCAGCCACCACCCTCAGTAGTTTGTCAGTACAGCCATCCCTGGGCCGTGTCATCCATGGGTGCAGTTGTCAACTCTAGGCGTGTAGGGCATGTTCCACGGAATGCGTAGCGGACCCCAAGTGCGCAACTTAGTGCAGGGGGCATCTGTGTCTGTCATGTCCGCTAACTGTACCGGAGATCCATGTACTCAATATCCCTTTATTTCTCTCTCCCCCCCCCCTTTTTGTTTGTCTTTCTGTGCTTGTGTGCATCAGCATCATCAGGCGGAGGAGAAGTGGCATCGGGGCAGGAGGGAGCTGCATCTCACATGGCCCAGGAGGGCCATGCCACAGAGTCAGACTGGACCAGTGAGACGGAGGGCGAGGGGAGCTCCACGACGGGGACGACTGGACCCTGCAGCGACACGGACACGTCCTCGGAAGGGGGCTCCCTTGCGGGGGTGGCACCATCCGTGCCCCCCGCCATTACAGGTACAGCCGCCACCCAGCGCACCATCTCCGCCCTCCCAGCAGCCCCTCAGCGTTCGCCCCGTGCCCGCTCTGCCAGGAAGCCGGGCATCTCCTTCGCCCCAGGCACCTCACGCCCTGCCCCTGTTACCCCCGCTGCCCTCAGTGAGGAGGTCATTGACCTCCTCCGAACGCTCATTGTTGGGCAGACTACCCTTTTGAATGCCATCCAGGGGGTGGAGAGGGAGGTTCATCGCAGCAATGCGTACCTGGAGGGCATTCATTCGGGTCAGGCTGCCCATCAGCGATCGTTCCAGGCTCTGGCCTCAGCACTGACGGCAGCCATTGTCCCTGTCTCCTGCCTGCCTCTACTAACTCCCTCCTCCCAGTCTCCTGTTCCTCTGCCTGTCCCACCCACACCATCAGACCAGCCTGCACACACCTCAACACCCAAGAGAATCTCATCCAAACATAAGCACCACAGATCACGCAGACATTCACACACGCAACATTCCGATGCAGACATGCCAACAGTCACTACCACCTCTGTGACCCCCACCTCCTCGTCTCCCTCCTCCCTCCCTGTGACGTCTACACTCACACCTCCATTCACCTCACCATCAGCCAGTGTTTCCATCACCAGCACACCCTCCACTCCAGTCCGCACACGTGCAGTCACCACCCCCACTGCCATTTACACGTCCCCTGTGTCCTCTCCCACTGTGTCTGTCACCCCCTGTTCCACACCACACAAACGCAGCCACCCATCCACCCAACAGCCATCCACCTCACGACAGCCTATCCCTCCTGCACCTGCACCCAAAGACAGCAAACGTGACTCACCTACAACCACATCCTCTCCCTCCACTCCCATTCCCACTGTACCTACCACTCTCCATTGTCCCAAGAAGCTCTTCCTCGCCACTACTAACTTCTTTCCTGACCCTGAGCCCCCCCCTCCTTCTCGTCGGGGTAAGAAGAGCACCTCAGCCACCACCAGCCCTGCAGCCCCCTTGACAAGGGTGCAGGGGTATTGGAGCCCGCCAGCCCGCATGTCTGGATCTTCGCCCAGCAGCAAGGGGACAGCCAGCCCACCCCCTGGGAAGAGGAGCAGAAGGCGGAAGGGGCGCCGCAGGAGCCCGCCTTCTACATCCCCCCCGGACACCACCCAGAGACAGTCACCAGCCACAGCTCCAAAGGGAGGAAAGGGCCACAGGCCCACGACTAAGGAGGGCATGGGCAGCAAGTCGGAGAGGTCAGGCAGCAGGCCTGCTGCCCAGGAGGAGCCCACAACCCCCATAGCCGCTGCCCTGGGAGGAACCGGCACAGCTGCCCCGGGAGAGCCCACCACCCCCATAGCCGCTGCCCAGGGAGGACCCAGCCCAGCTGGCCAGGAGGGCCCCACCACCCACAGCCCAGGTGGGCAGTGAAGGAGCACCATCCCCGCTGCCCAGGAGGGCACCACCAGGCAATTAGCAGTTGGCCATAGACCGTCCGCCGTCTCAAGAACCGCTGAACTGGGCCCTTCAAGGCAAGGACTGCTGAACTGGGCCCCGCCGTCTCAAGAACCGCTGAACTGGGCCCTTCAAGGCAAGGAGCGCTGAACTGGGCCCCGCCGTCTCAAGAACCGCTGAACTGGGCCCTTCAGGGCAAGGACCGCTGAACTGGGCCCCGCCGTCTCAAGAACCGCTGAACTGGGCCCCGCCGTCTCAAGCACCGCTCCGCTGGGCCCCGCCGTCTCACGCACCGCTCCGCTGGGCCCCGCCGTCTCAAGAACCGCTTAACTGGGCCCTTCAGGGCAAGGACCGCTGAACTGGGCCCCGCCGTCTCAAGCACCGCTCCGCTGGGCCCTGCCGTCTCAAGAACCGCTGAACTGGGCCCCGCCGTCTCAAGCACCGCTCCGCTGGGCCCCGCCGTCTCACGCACCGCTCTGCTGGGCCCCGCCGTCTCAAGAACCGCTTAACTGGGCCCTTCAGGGCAAGGACCGCTGAACTGGGCCCCGCCGTCTCAAGCACCGCTCCGTTGGGCCCCGCCGTCTCAAGAACCGCTGAACTGGGCCCCGCCATCTCAAGCACCGCTCCGCTGGGCCCCGCCGTCTCACGCACCGCTCCGCTGGGCCCCGCCGTCTCTAGAACCGCTTAACTGGGCCCTTCAGGGCAAGGACCGCTGAACTGGGCCCCGCCGTCTCAAGCACCGCTCCGCTGGGCCCCGCCGTCTCAAGAACCGCTCCGCTGGGCCCCGCCGTCTCACGCACCGCTCCGCTGGGCCCCGCCGTCTCAAGAACCGCTTAACTGGGCCCTTCAAGGCAAGGACCGCTGAACTGGGCCCCGCCGTCTCAGGAACCGCTGAACTGGGCCCTTCAAGGCAAGAACCGCTGGCCCTTTGGCAGACGTGGCAGGGCAGGATCTATCTCGGGCAGGGCTGCAGGATGTCCTCTGGCCAACTTGCCTCCTCCAGTGGCAGTGGGGTCTGTTATGGACTGTATGGACTGTGGCTTTGCTCTCCCCAGGATGGCCCAGTGGGCAGGCCACCCACTGTATGGACTGTATGGACTGTGGCTTTGCTCTCCCCAGGATGGCCCAGTGGGCAGGCCACCCACTGTATGGACTGTTTGGACTGTGGCTTTGCTCTCCCCAGGATGGCCCAGTGGGCAGGCCACCCACTGTATGGACTGTATGGACTGTGGCTTTGCTCTCCCCAGGATGGCCCAGTGGGCAGGCCACCCACTGTATGGACTGTATGGACTGTGGCTTTGCTCTCCCCAGGATGGCCCAGTGGGCAGGCCACCCACTGTATGGACTGTTTGGACTGTGGCTTTGCTCTCCCCAGGATGGCCCAGTGGGCAGGCCACCCACTGTATGGACTGTATGGACTGTGGCTTTGCTCTCCCCAGGATGGCCCAGTGGGCAGGCCACCCACTGTATGGACTGTATGGACTGTGGCTTTGCTCTCCCCAGGATGGCCCAGTGGGCAGGCCACCCACTGTATGGACTGTATGGACTGTGGCTTTGCTCTCCCCAGGATGGCCCAGTGGGCAGGCCACCCACTGTATGGACTGTTTGGACTGTGGCTTTGCTCTCCCCAGGATGGCCCAGTTGGCAGGCCACCCACTGTATGGACTGTATGGACTGTGGCTTTGCTCTCCCCAGGATGGCCCAGTGGGCAGGCCACCCACTGTATGGACTGTATGGACTGTGGCTTTGCTCTCCCCAGGATGGCCCAGTGGGCAGGCCACCCACTGTATGGACTGTTTGGACTGTGGCTTTGCTCTCCCCAGGATGGGCCAGTGGTCATGGAGTCCCCTCGTGGATCTGGCGTCGTGTACTCAAGTGGCTGAGGTGCCCCCCCTTCCGTTCCCCCTGAGGTGCCTGTCCTATTTTCTTTCTGATGCCCCTGCAGTGTTCTCTCCGTGGAGTTCTTGTCGTGGGACTGGGCCTTGCCCCTTTGCACAGGACCCCTGTGATCCACGGACAGTGGTTGGACTACATTTAGTAGCTGTATATATTTTGTACATAGTTTATTTATTTATTGGGATTACTGGTGTACATATTTCAATATATCTGCCCGTTTATGATCTCTTCTTTTGGTCTTTGCATTATTTCGGAGGGGGGTGGTTTGTGGGTTGTGACAGTGATCTGTGGGAATGCATTGATGTGTGTGTTGTAGTGGGTGTGGGTGGGTGGGTGTGTGCCGGTAATCTTTTCCCTCCCCTGTGTCGTAGGTGCAGTACTCACCGATGTCTTCCGCGCCGCCGGGCGTGCTCCTGGTATATGAGCAGGAATAGGAGTGCGGGGATGACCTGCAACTCTGGTTCCATACTGCCGGAATCTCGCGTGGAGTGCGTAGAGGTGAGCGTTTTCCCGTTCGTAGTCTGTTTCCGCCGTGTTCTTATCGGCGGTGCTCCCGCCCCGGAAAAGGTGGCAGATTGGTGGGTCGTAATAGGGTGGGCGGTACATTGTCTGCCACCTGGCTGTTGGCGGGAACCGCCGCGCTGTTTGTTTGTACCGCTGTGGCAGGCGGAGTGTTAAGTTGGCGGGCTGTGTTGGCGGTTCCCGCCAGGGTCAGAATTGCATATTTTAGACCGCCGGCCTGTTGGCGGCTTGGCCGCCGCTTTATCACCGACCGCCAGGGTCAGAATGAGGGCCTATGTGTGGTGTTCTGCTTAAGTGTGCGTGAACTGCTGACGTCTTGGGTGCCAGGTATGCCATACATCACAGAGCCGCAGGGAGGTGGGCCAGTGAGAAATGCATTGGGCCATGTTAAGTCTAGATGAGAGGGGATGCCAGAAGTGTCTAAATCAGGATCAGGGAAGGTCCAGGATAACTTTGGAAAGATCACCCAAAAAGGAGCGAAGAGCCACTGGGGGAGCGTAGATGCTCAGATTAGGTGTGCATCCTTCAATTATACCGGTGAGGGCTAGGAACCGACCATTGGATCTTTCACTACTCTGGTGACTGTCAAGGGGAAGGAAAAGGAGTGATGCAGAAGTATGACCACTCCTCTGGAGCCTCGGGCGAAGCCTGCGTGGTGTACTCTATCATACTCTTTGCATGCTAGAAAGGGACAGCTGTCACCCAAAAGATGGGTTTGTTGAAGCAACAGGATGTCAGAGTGATGTCATTGGGCAAATATCAATACCGCTGTATGCTTTATTCTGTCCAGGAGCCTGTTAACATTCCAGGACAGAGACTTTATATGTGCTGCCCTGGGAACCAGTTAAGATAGGTGTGTATGTCAGAGAGAAGGTCCCCCCCTCCCAGAGGGACTCCTGTGAAGTGCCAGGCTGGTGGAATCTGTTAACGCTGCAGTGAAAACAGAAAGAGCATGTCATTTGTTTCCCGCTGGGCGTTTGACCCGGTACCTGCAAAAAAATTCAGATTAAAACAGAAACACATGTCTAAACCATCAACAATAGAATGCAAAAATCTTACAACCACCCATCCCCCCAACTCCCTCCTCTCCCTATACTTCCCCCCAGAAGCATCTTTCACCCTCATAAAGCAATTCCAACCAAAGAACAAAAGACAGAAGCTAATGGATCGTGGTGGACCACTCCATAGAGTCTGATATTATGTAGCCATCAGATCAGAAAAAATGCTTGCAAGTGTGTGTCTCAGCAGATGTTTAAGTCTGGGCCTGAACAGAGTATCATAGCACGGGACTTGGGAGAGGTCCGAGTCACAGTGCATCTCCAGCTGACCAAAAGAGGCCCCCTCCAGAGGATTTACCAGGGTGGGGTCAGTCATGGCCCTCTCATTTGCACCCCCAGTTGCCAGCCGTAGGCAGGAGGCGATGGCGAAATGGAGATTGAACACTGGTGTAGGTTTTGGCCCTCACAAGTGGGTCTGTTTTTACTGGGGCCCGAGCCCACGATTAGGGTGGCCCCGTCCGTCTGGTTGAGATGATGCAGAGAGCCCTTCTGAGGTATGTGGAGCTGACACTCCTCTGTGAGCCACGACAAGGCCGTAGCCGGATTCTCAAAGAAGTGTGATTTGTTGTCATAGATAACTCGGAGCCTGGCTGGAAATAGGAGATGGTATTGTACTCCCATTGCCTGAGTTTCTGTTTTACATCTGAATATGAACGACGTAGTTGTTGAACCTCTCGGGTGTAATCCAGAAAGAGGAGAACGTTGTCATCTCCACATCGAAGGTCAGTATGAGATCGAGCTTCCTGGAGGACGGTGTCCCTGTCATGAAAATTCAGAAATCGCGCTATCACTAGTCCAGGCGAGGAGCCCAGTGGTGGTTTAAGAGTCACGGCCCGGTCTGCTCGCTCAAGTGCAGACCAGGTAGGGAGGTGAGTGGAAGACATCCAGGACTTAATCCAGTTTTCAAAGAAATTCACCATGGACTACGGTTCAGTGTTTTCGGGAATGGCAGTTATGCGCCTGTTATTCCGTCAAAAGCTATTTTCAGCATCCTGGGCTCGGTGGTGCAGGTCAGAGGTACGGGTGAGAAGAGTTGACACTTGTGATTTAAGAGGCTACATTTCATCTTCTACAGTGGACAGCCTTGTTTCAGCTTTGGAGATTCGAGCTCTGGCATTGAGGAGATCTTGGCGCCTCAGTGTCACGTCCACATGTACATCACCAAACTTGTTCTTCACCACTCCCGGTGAGGTTTGTATCACCTGAAGAATTGTAGTGAGGTCTCCTGATGCTGGATTTGTCTTACCCACTCCAGGGTCTCCAAGCAGGCCTGTAGTTGTCCCAGTAGTGCATTGATCCATGCAAGTTTGAGCGAAGGAAGAACGAGAGGCCCTGTCTTTGCCCATGATCAGAGATGTGTCGTCAGTTGTATGTCCAAGTCCCAGGTTTCTGCCTGCTTGCTACGGTATGCAGTAGCATGAGTAACTAAGCTGGAAACCGGAGGACTCCAGGCACAAAGCCTGTAGATCCTGAGGGAGCAATGTCCAACTCAGAGGTCCCAGAGACTGCCCACTGATATGCCGGCATGGTGGCCAGCCTCGAAGGAGGTCGAGTGTGGATCAGAAGTTTCAGAGGGTGAGGCAGTGAGAAGGCAGTAGGGTGGGACCGCCGGTCAGGGCCCACAAGCCGCCAGAGCTCTCTGGCCAAGCAGCGGATGCAGCCTGCAGACCTCCATGCCCCAGGGCCACCAGAGCACCACTCCAACGGTGAGGAACAGTCGGGGAGCCGTACCAGGGCTGATGCAGCGGTACTGTTGTCAGTCCTTCACAATGCGATCAAGGGGGGAGGCATCACAGTAGATGGCCGCTCCATCTCACCTGCAGCCCGACAGGGCAGACCTCCCCCCAGTGCTTCGAAGGGCCCGTCGCACCAGGCTCCTGGTCCAGTCATCTGCCCCTCCTATAACGGCCGCAGAGGGGGGCATGCCGCACCAGTGCAACAGTCGTTCCTCTAAGGCAGTGCCTGAGATACAGGTGGATGGTACAGGGCCGATCTGTGGGCGGCAACTCCTCCAGCAGAGCCCCAGGCAGAGGGCTCCTCAGGCACTTGTTGCACCTCAGCTCCAGCCAGCCGCAGACAACTTTGTGGGCCCCCCTTGTTAGGGTGGGGTCTTCAAATGGTGGCGCCCTCTCTCCAGGTCACAGGCCTGTGCAGGCCTCGATCGGACTTCCGCCAGTCCTGAGAATTTGTCCCAGGGTCCGCTGCCCAATCACTCCTCCACCTCCTGTGCGTCAGTCTCAGGAAGGAGAGGCCGGGAGAGGCCCGTCCAGAGCTCAGACCAGGTCCCCTATTAAGAGTGGGGCTGTAAGGAGATCCAAGGGCAAGTCTCCAACCCAGGGAAGACAGCAGCAGGCCTTCCTCTGCGCCCTAGGTGCACATCAATTACAGCTCCCGAGTGTGGCAGTGGTCCGCAGTGGTCCTCTGAAATCCCAGCAGAGCACCGCCGCTGAACCGGAAGACCCAGAAGGCGATGCAGGGAAACGAAGGAAGAAGTGGGGGAGTCCCTAATGCGGCCCCCATGCACCTTAGGGCTGCCCATGTGTTCCCACCTCACCTGGCCTGCTGGCCTCCAGAAGCTCCAGGCCGAGTGTGTGGCAATGAATCTCCACCTCCTCAAGTGATGTAGGCCCCCGGAGCAGCCAGCCCGTAAAACCGGGCCGGTGGAGTCCGTGCGGCCAGGGGGAGGGTCACCAAGCTCAGTGGCGCCCCGCTCAACAGCCCCACTGCTCTGATACTAGGGAAGGGAAGGGTGATGTGGTCCTCTATGCTCACCTCAGAGTGGGCGCCAACTTACCACGTGGGCCACCGCTCCTCCTCCTTCCTTCGGGCGGTCCCACAGGCACACTACTCGGTCCTCGGAGGGGCCGCTCCACAAGCCCCTGGGACCATGATCACAGCAGTTATAGCGGCTTGACCTCTGGGCTGCACCACATTGCCAGGGGGGCCAGAAACGGGTATTTAGGGCACTCGGGGACAGGGTTTTCTGCTGCAAGCTGGGCGCCCACATTTTGCTCAGACGGCGCTGGCAACAGCAATGGCCAGAGAGGTCATTGCAGAGGTCTCCCAGGCACAGCTCCGGAGTCAGGGTCCCTGTAGTTAATCCGGGGCAAGTATTGTGGCAGTCGATGGCTGTGGATTGTGGAGCGAATGATGAAGGAGTCCAGAGCACTCTTAGGGTGTGACCGCCATCTTGAATCTCAAGCCACGCCCCTCTTTGTTATGAATTACTAAAAGAAGTTTGGCTGTGTTTTTAGGGTGAAAGAGCGTTCCAAAGTCTGGGTCCAACAACGGAGAACGCCCGTCCTCTGTTTCTGCTGTATTGTAGGTGATTATCTGCTGGGCGTTGACTTGTAGAAGATGCATTCTGGGTGCTGCCCTACGTCAGAGAGTAATCGGAGACGTCATCACGTGGGCGTGCGCTTCTAACACCAATCGTAAAATTGAATTCAAGTTTTACTTTCTCATCAGTATGCTGGAGCCCAGAAGAGCTCACAAAGGACAAAATGTACAAATTACTTACACACACATTCAGAAAACTGTGCCTTACAATGAAGAAGTTAAACGAGGCCGGTGGGTAGAAATACAATTAATCAAGCTACTTTCTAACAACCGAGGCAGAGGCCAGAGCTGCTGACTTTGGAGCTGGGGCACCAGGTTCGAGTCTCGGCGTCGGCTCAACACCCTGTGATCCTGGGCGAATCACTTCTGGGGTTATTCTAACTTTGGAGGAGGTGTTAATCCGTCCAAAAGTGACGGAAAAGTGACGGATTTACCACCAGCCGTATTACGAGTCCATTATATCCTATGGAACTCGTAATACGGCTGGTAGTATATCCGTCACTTTACCGTCACTTTTGGGACGATTTAACACTCCTCCAAAGTTAGAATTACCCCCTTCATCTCCCCGTGCCTACCAGGACATTAAAGTGTCCTTATGTAATAATAACCGGTGCACTTGTAAAGCGCTCCGATACCTTCGTTTGGAGTTTGCACTGCATAAAACCGCAAAAGAAAAAAAATAGAAACATACTGGCCCTCATTCTGACCTTGGCGGGCGGCGGAGGCCGCCCGCCAAAGTCCCGCCGTCAGATTACCGTTCCGCAGTCGAAAGACCGCGGCGGTAATTCTGACTTTCCCGCTGGGCTGGCGGGCGGTCGCCTTCAGACCGCCCGCCAGCCCAGCGGGAAAGAGGCTTCCACGATGAAGCCGGCTCGGAATCGAGCCGGCGGAGTGGAAGCTGTGCGACGGGTGCAGTTGCACCCGTCGCGTATTTCACTGTCTGCACAGCAGACAGTGAAATACATGTAGGGGCCCTCTTACGGGGGCCCCTGAAATGCCCATGCCAGTGGCATGGGCACTGCAGGGGCCCCCAGGGGCCCCGCGACCCCCCCTACCGCCATCCGGATCCCGGCGGTCCGACCGCCGGGATCTGGATGGCGGTAGGGGGGGTCGGAATCCCCGCGGCGGTGCAGCAAGCTGCGCCGCCGCGGAGGATTCAATGGGGCGGCGGTACACTGGCGGGACCCCGCCAGTGGTGCCGGTCCGACCGCGGCTTTACCGCCGCGGTCAGAATCCCCATTGGAGCACCGCCGGCTTGTCGGCGGTGCTCCCGCGGTCCTCCGCCCTGGCGGTCAAAGACCGCCAGGGTCAGAATGACCCCCACTGTGTTTAACTTTAATTGTTCTCAGATTAAACCTGTGCATTAGATATCACCAACGAACCCGAAACAGGGCAAATAATGTCTGTGATTCTTGAATAACTCTCAGAGACGCAGGTCTTTGGTTTATGGCTGAAGGTGATATTCAAGTGATAGTTTCCAAACTGGGGCCTTTTGTGTATCCGTGCAACATAAAATGCCCCTTTCCTTGTGAAACTGTGCACAGCGCAGCTGCTGCTCGCTTCTTGGTTCCGGGGTGCCAGAGGGGAATCCCCCCACGGTGGGGATGCAGTATGTGGCTTGTGTACTGTCAGCAGGGAGAGACGGACTTTGCCTGTCTCCCAGCACCGAGCATGATACCAGACAGAATAACAACTTGACAATTACTGGGTGCACGTGTTTATTTTTGTCCACACCGAGCCTGCCAGGGAGCTCTCTATGCACAACCCCACACCTCCCTCCACTGCACACAAGCGCAGCGCCCACTGCCTTCCAGGGCCTAAGTGAAGCCCCACTGCCATTAAAGCCTTTTCTCCTCTCTGCCTCCAGAAAAATATTTGCTCAAGGCCTGATTGCCTGTGTGCGCCCGAGCGAGACACAACATTAAATTAACAGCGCCCACGGAATGGATGGGTTTAGTGATGGCCTGGAAGGGCCACGTCTGGCCACAAAGAGAACAGGGCTCCTGGAGAGGAGGCAGAAAACGCTGAGTCTTACAAAGAGTACCAAGAAAAAGACACAATAACAGGCTTTGGCACACTGCCACCCTGTTGGCTTTGCCAATGCTTGTTTTGCTTCGTCTTGGCTTTGGAAATAAATATTGCTGGGGAAGCTGCCAGGCTCTAGTCAGTGTAAAAAAGTTATTGGTTAAAAGCAAAAAATATGTTTTGGTTTCAAAAAAGCAGAATTTGTCATAGTTGTTCCTAGCAGAACTACTTTGTGTGCGGATGTGCTCCTTGTGAATGGGCTGAACGCTGCCACTCATGGTGGATAGCCAATGGCTGAAGTGGGCTGACCCATGGCCCGCTGCATGCAGTTATGGGTGGAAGATGTAGGAGGCTGGACTGGCTTGTAGTGAGTACCAAGGGGTACTTACACCTTGCACCAGGCCCAGTTATCCCTTATTAGTGTATAGGGTGTCTAGCAGCTTAGGCTGATAGATAATGGTACCTTAGCAGAGCAGCTTAGGCTGAACTAGGAGACATGTAAAGCTCCTACTATACCACTAGTGTCATATGCACAATATCATAAGAAAACACAATACACAGATATACTAAAAATAAAGGTACTTTATTTTTATGACAATATACCAAAAGTATCTCAGTGAGTACCCTCAGTATGAGGATAGCAAATATACACAAGATATATGTACACAATACCAAAATATGCAGTAATAGTATTAGAAAACAGTGCAAACAATGTATAGTTACAATAGGATGCAATGGGGACACATAGGGATAGGGGCAACACAAACCATATACTCCAAAAGTGGAATGCGAACCATGAATGGACCCCAAACCTATGTGACCTTGTAGAGGGTTGCTGGGACTGTAAGAAAACAGTTAGGGTTAGAAAAATAGCCCACCCCAAGACCCTGAAAAGTGAGTGCAAAGTGCACTAAAGTTCCCCAAAGGACATAGAAGTCGTGATAGGGGAATTCTGCAGGAAAGACACAAATCAGCAATGCAACAACGATGGATTTCCAAACGAGGGTACCTGTGGAACAAGGGGACCAAGTCCAAAAGTCACAAGCAAGTCGGAGATAGGCAGATGCCCAGGAAATGCCAGCTGTGGGTGCAAAGAAGCTGCTACTGGACAGTAGAAGCTGAAGATTCTGCGGGAACGACAAGGGCTAGAGACTTCCCCTTTGGAGGACGGATCCCTCACGCTGTGGAGAGTCGTGCAGAAGTGCTTTCCTGAAGAAAGACCGCAAACAAGCCTTGCTAGCTGCAAGTCGTGCGGTTAGGGTTTTTGGATGCTGCTGTGGCCCAGGAGGGAGCAGGATGTTGCCAATTGCGTCTGGGGACAGAGGGGGCGTCAAGCAAGACAAGGAGCCCTCTCAGAAGCAGGCAGCACCCGCAGAAGTGCCGGAACATGCACTACAAAGTGGAGTGAAACGGTGCTCACCCGAAGTTGCACAAAGGAGTCCCACGCCGCCGGAGGACAACTTAGGAGGTCGTGCAATGCAGGTTAGAGTGCCGTGGAACCAGGCTGGACTGTGCACAAAGGATTTCCGCCGGAAGTGCACGGAGGCCGGAGTAGCTGCAAAAGTCGCGGTTCCCAACAATGCAGTCTGGCGTGGGAAGGCAAGGACTTACCTCCACCAAACTTGGACTGAAGAGTCACTGGACTGTGGGAGTCACTTGGACAGAGTTGCTGGATTCAAGGGACCTCGCTCGTCATGCTGAGAGGAGAACCAGGGTACCGGTGATGCAGTTCTTTGGTGCCTGCGGTTGCAGGGGAACGATTCCGTCGACCCATAGGAGATTTCTTCTGAGCTTCTAGTGCAGAGAGGAGGCAGACTACCCCCACAGCATGCACCACCAGGAAAGCAGTCGAGAAGGCGGCAGGATCAGCGTTACAGAGTTGCAGTAGTCGTCTTTGCTACTTTGTTGTAGTTTTGCAGGCTTCCAGCGCGGTCAGCAGTCAATTCCTTGGCAGAAGATGAAGAGAGAGATGCAGAGGAACTCGGATGAGCTCTTGCATTCGTTATCTAAGGAATCCCCAAAGACAGAGACCCTAAATAGCCAGAAAAGAGGGTTTGGCTACTTAGGAGAGAGGATAGGCTAGCAACACCTGAAGGAGCCTATCAGAAGGAGTCTCTGACGTCACCTGCTGGCACTGGCCACTCAGAGCAGTCCAGTGTGCCAGCAGCACCTCTGTTTCCAAGATGGCAGAGGTCTGGAGCACACTGGAGGAGCTCTGGGCACCTCCCAGGGGAGGTGCAGGTCAGGGGAGTGGTCACTCCCCTTTCCTTTGTCCAGTTTCGCGCCAGAGCAGGGCTGAGGGGTCCCTGAACCGGTGTAGACTGGCTTATGCAGAAATGGGCACCATCTGTGCCCATGAAAGCATTTCCAGAGGCTGGGGGAGGCTACTCCTCCCCAGCCCTAACACCATTTTCCAAAGGGAGAGGGTGTAACACCCTCTCTCTGAGGAAGTCCTTTGTTCTGCCTTCCTGGGCCAGGCCTGGCTGGACTCCAGGAGGGCAGAAACCTGTCTGAGGGGTTGGCAGCAGCAGCAGCTGCAGTGAAACCCCGGGAAAGGCAGTTTGGCAGTGCCAGGGTCTGTGCTAGAGACCCGTGGGATCATGGGATTGTGCCAACTATGCCAGGATGGTATAGAGGGGGCAATTCCATGATCATAGACATGTTACATGGCCATATTCGGAGTTACCATTGTGACGCTACATATAGGTAGTGACCTATATGTAGTGCACGCGTGTAATTGTGTCCCCGCACTCACAAAGTCCGGGGAATTGGCCCTGAACAATGTGTGGGCACCTTGGCTAGTGCCAGGGTGCCCACACACTAAGTAACTTAGCACCCAACCTTTACCAGGTAAAGGTTAGACATATAGGTGACTTATAAGTTACTTAAGTGCAGTGTAAAATGGCTGTGAAATAACGTGGACGTTATTTCACTCAGGCTGCAGTGGCAGGCCTGTGTAAGAATTGTCAGAGCTCCCTATGGGTGGCAAAAGAAATGCTGCAGCCCATAGGGATCTCCTGGAACCCCAATACCCTGGGTTCCTCAGTACCATACACTAGGGAATTATAAGGGTGTTCCAGTATGCCAATGTAAATTGGTAAAATTGGTCACTAGCCTGTTAGTGACAATTTGAAAGAAATGAGAGAGCATAACCACTGAGGTTCTGATTAGCAGAGCCTCAGTGAGACAGTTAGTCATAACACAGGTAACACATTCAGGCACACTTATGAGCACTGGGGCCCTGGCTGGCAGGGTCCCAGTGACACATACAACTAAAACAACATATATACAGGGAAAAATGGGGGTAACATGCCAGGCAAGATGGTACTTTCCTACACAACCCCCCCCCCCCAAAGAAGGACAATAAGACTAGCCATGACCTGATGAGTCTTCATTGTCTAAGTGGAAATATCTGGAGAGTCCATCTGCATTGGAGTGGCTACTCCCAGGTCTATGTTCCACTGTATAGTCCATTCCCTGTAGGGATATGGACCACCTCAACAATTTAGGATTTTAACCTTTCGTTTGTTTTAGCCAAAGTAGAGGTTTGTGGTCTGTCTGAACAATGAAGTGAGTGCCAAACAGGTATGGCCTCAACTTCTTCAGTGCCCAGACCACAGCAAAGGCCTCCCTCTCTATGGCAGACCAACGCTTTTCTCTAGGGGTCAACCTCCTACTAATAAAAGCAACAGGTTGATCCTGGCCCTCAGAATTAAGTTGTGATAGGACTGATCCTACTCCTAATTCAGATGCATCAGTTTGTAAATAGAATTTTTTATAGTAACAAGGGCTTTTCAGGACAGGTGCAGAGCACATGGCCTGCTTCAGCTCCTCAAAAGCTTTCTGACAGTTTGCTGTCCATAATACCTATTTAGGCATTTTCTTGGATGTGAGGTCATTAAGAGGGGCTGCAATGGAGCCATAGTTCTTAATGAACCTCCTGTAATACCCAGTGAGGCCTAGGAAGGCTCTCACCTGAGTCTGAGTAGTAGGGGGAACCCAATCTATAATAGTTTGGATTTTCCCCTGAAGTGGTGCAATCTGTTCCCCACCAACAAGGTGTCCCAGATAAACCACCTTCCCCTGCCCTATCTGGCACTTTGAAGCCTTGATAGTGAGGCCTGCTTTTTGCAGGGCCTCCAAAACTTTCCATAGGTGGACCATGTGATCATCCCAGCTGGAGCTAAAGACAGCTATATCGTCCAGATATGCTGCACTAAAAGCTTCCAGCCCTTGCAGGACTGTGTTCACCAACCTTTGAAAAGTGGCAGGTGCATTTTTCAATCCAAAAGGCATTACTGTGAATTGGTAATGGCCTCCAATGGTTGAAAATGCAGTTTTTGCTTTTGCATCTTCTGATAATTTGATCTGCCAATACCCTGCAGTCAAGTCAAAAGTGCTTAGATACTTGGCAGATGCCAGTGTATCTATGAGCTCATCTGCCCTGGGTATAGGGTGAGCATCAGTTTTGGTTACCTGGTTGAGACCTTTGTAGTCAACACAAAACCGCATTTCCTTCTTTCCATCTTTGGAATGAGGTTTTGGTACAAGTACCACAGGAGAAGCCCATGGACTTTCAGAGTGCTCAACCACTCCCAGTTCTAACATTTTCTGCACCTCTTGCTTTATGCAGTCTCTGACATGGTCAGGCTGCCTATAGATTTTACTTTTGACAGGCAAGCTGTCTCCAGTATCTATAGTGTGCTCACACCAAGAAGTGGTACCTGGCACAGTAGAGAAGAGTTCAGAAAACTGACCCAGGAGATTTATGCAATGGTCTTTCTGCTCAGCAGTAAGACAATCAGCCAAAACTACACCTTCCACTAGAGCATCTTGTTCTGTGGAAGAGAAGAGATCAGGGAGAGGGTCACTCTCTTCTTCCTGTCCCTCATCAGTTGCCATGAGCAGGGTGAGATCAGCCCTGTCATAGTAGGGTTTCCGGCGATTGACATGGAGCACCCTAAGGGGACTCCTGGCAGTGCCTAAGTCAACTAAGTAGGTGACTTCACCCTTCTTTTCAACAATTATGTGGGGTCCACTCCATTTGTCTTGGAGTGCTCTTGGGGCCACAGGCTCCAAGACCCACACTTTCTGCCCTGGTTGGTACTGAACCAAAAAAGCCTTCTGGTCATGCCATTGCTTTTGGAGCTCTTGGCTGGCCTGAAGGTTTTTACTGGCCTTTTTCATGTACTCAGCCATCCTTGATCTGAGGCCAAGTACATAGTCCACTATGTCTTGCTTTGGAGCTTTTAAAGGTTGTTCCCAACCCTCCTTAACAAGTGTTAGAGGACCTCTCACAGGGTGTCCAAATAGGAGTTCAAAGGGGCTGAAGCCCACTCCTTTCTGGGGTACCTCCCTGTAAGCAAAAAGGAGGCATGGTAAAAGGATATCCCATCTCCTGCAGAGTTTTTCAGGGAGTCCCATAATCATGCCTTTGAGAGTTTTATTAAATCTCTCCACCAGCCCATTTGTTTGTGGATGATAGGGTGTAGTGAACTTGTATGTCACACCACACTCCTTCCACATGGCCTTTAAGTAAGCAGACATGAAATTGCTTCCCCTGTCTGATACCACCTCTTTTGGGAAGCCCACCCTGGAAAATATTCCCAGGAGGGCCTTTGCCACTGCAGGAGCTGTAGTGGTCCTTAGAGGAATTGCTTCAGGATATCTGGTGGCATGGTCCACTACCACCAAGATAAACCTATTGCCTGAAGCCGTAGGAGGGTCAAGGGGGCCAACTATGTCAACCCCTACCCTTTCAAAGGGAACCCCAACCACAGGCAGTGGAATAAGGGGTGCCTTTGGAGTGCCACCTGCCTTGCCACTGGCTTGACAGGTTTCACAGGACTTGCAAAATTCTTTTGTGTCCTCTGACATTCTAGGCCAATGAAACAAGGAAACTAGTCTGTCCCAAGTTTTCATTTGTCCCAAATGTCCAGCTAGGGGAATGTCGTGGGCTAGAGTTAGGAGGAACTTTCTGTACTCCTGAGGAATCCCTAACCTCCTGACAGTTCCAGGTTTAGGATCCCTTGCTTCAGTGTACAAGAGGTTGTCCTCCCAGTAAACTCTGTGAGCGTCACTGACATCCCCATTAGCTTGTTTGACAGCTTGCTGTCTTAGACCCTCTAGTGTGGGACAGGTTTGCTGTGCCACACTCAGCTCCTCCCTGGCAGGCCCCCCTTCACCCAAAAGCTCAGCAGTGTCTGCTTCCAGCTCCTCTGGTGTAGGTTCTGCACAGGGTGGAAATTCTTCTTCCTCAGAAGTAGAATCCACTGTAGAGGGAGGGATAGTAGGTAGTGCTTTACTTCTACTAGCCCTAGCTTTAGGGAGCACTTGGTCTATTGTTCCAGGATCCAAGTCACCCTGTCCTTTTTGCTTTTTGGCCTGAGCCCTGGTTAAAGCAAAAATATGCCCTGGGATGCCCAGCATTGCTGCATGGGCCTCCAACTCCACATCTGACCAAGCTGATGTCTCTAAATCATTTCCAAGTAGACAGTCTACAGGTAAATCTGAGGCAACCACAACTTTCTTTGGACCAGTAACCCCCCCCCAGTTGAGATTTACAACAGCCATGGGGTGGCTAAGTGTGTTGTTGTGAGCATCGGTTGCTTGGTACTGGTGACCAAGTAGGTGTTGTTCAGGGTGGACCAGTTTCTCTATTACCATTGTAACACTGGCACCAGTGTCCCTGTAGGCCTGAACCTCAACACCATTTATTAGGGGTAGTTGCTTGTACTTATCCATGTTAAGGGGACAAGCAACTAAGGTGGCTAAATCAATAGCCCCCTCAGAGACTAACACAGCCTCTGTGGTCTCCCTAACAAGACCAACCCCAACTAAGCTACCAAAAGTGAGCCCAGCTACTCCCTTGGATTGGCTATTAGTAGGTTTGCTCCCACCACCACTGCTATTAGTTGGGACACTAGGTGTAGCAGTAGGGGTTGTAGTGGTAGGAGGCTTGGTGCTTTTCTTTGGACAACTGGGATCTGTTGTCCAATGGCCTTTTATTTTACATAAATAGCACCATGGTTTCTTTTCTTTGTTTTGATTAGAAGAGGATTTGGGCCCACCACCCCCACCAGAGTGTTTTTGTGGGCCTGATGAAGACTCATTTTTAGATTTGTCCCCACCCTTGTCAGAAGACTTATCATCCTTCTTGTTGTTGCCATCTTTGTCACCCCCTGTATGAACTTTTCTGTTCACCCTTGTTCTGACCCATTTGTCTGCCTTCTTTCCCAATTCTTGGGGAGAGGTCAGATCAGAGTCCACCAGGTACTGGTGCAACAAATCAGACACACAGTTATTAAGTATATGCTCTCTCAGGATCAAGTTATACAGGCTTTCATAATCAGTAACTTTACTGCCATGTAACCACCCCTCCAAGGCCTTCACTGAATGGTCAACAAAATCAACCCAGTCTTGTGAAGACTCCTTTTTGGTCTCTCTGAACTTCATCCTGTGCTGTTCAGTGGTTAAGCCATAACCATCCATGAGGGCATTCTTAAGAACTTTGAAATCATTGGCTTCACTTTCTTTCACAGTAAGGAGCCTATCCCTACCCTTTCCACTAAATGATAGCCATAGGATAGCAGCCCACTGCCTTTGAGGGACATCCTGTACAACACAGGCCCTCTCAAGTGCAGCAAACCACTTGTTAATGTCATCCCCCTCCTTATAAGGGGGAACTATCTTGTGCAGATTCCTAGAATCATGCTCTTTTGCAGGATGACTATTGGGAATACTGCTGCTGCCACCATGGGTTTCTAAACCCAACTTCTGTCTTTCTTTCTCTACTTCTAAGGACTGTCTATCCAAATCCAGCTGTTGCTTCTTGAGCTTCAGTCTGGTTTGTTCCACTCTCAATCTATTGAGCTCCCTTTCTAACAATCTGTCATCAGGGTGGGTGGGAGGGACATGTCTAGAAACAGAAGTATGATGAGAAAGGACAGAAGGAGACCTGTCCCTAACAGAAGGCACCCTAACAGCTTGGCTCACAGAAACAGCACTTCTACTATGATGAGAAGGAATACTCTTACTGTGATGTGAGACCACACTATCTGTATGATGTGACTCAACATCAGTTCCAACTATGCTAGGTTGTCTGCTAGGGGGCAGGCTTGGAAGTTTCCCTCCCACTTCTTTAGCTAGGGGTGCCCCAGAGTCAGAGTGGGAACCATCAGCTCACTTTTCAACAGGAGTGCCAGCTGTGGCCTTATCCTGTTCAATAAGCATATTCACTAACAGTTCTCTAGAAGGATTCTTCCTTACACTTAAACCTCTTTCTATGCAGAGACTCCTTGCTCCTTTCCAGCTAAGGTGATCATAAGCAAGTTTAGACAGATCATCAGTTTGGACTGTGCCAGACATTTTTAGAAAGTGTTTAAGTGATAGAAAAAGGAAAAAAGTTTTTCAGAACTTTTAGAAAGACAGAAAAAAAACTTTAAAAACTTTTAAAGAACTTTTTAGAAAGTTAGAGGTACTTTTCAGCACTTTAGAAAAGAAGTGAGAAAAGAAATGCAAAACCTTTTGGTTAGGTGTACATACACTGAATTTGTTTTGTATATTTTTCTCTTATGAAAAGTACAAGGAGAAAAGTGGTAAGTAGTTACAGAGCACTTATCCCACCACTGCACAACCAATGTAGGAGGCTGGACTGGCTTGTAGTGAGTACCAAGGGGTACTTACACCTTGCACCAGGCCCAGTTATCCCTTATTAGTATATAGGGTGTCTAGCAGCTTAGGCTGATAGATAATGGTAGCTTAGCAGAGCAGCTTAGGCTGAACTAGGAGACGAGTGAAGCTCCTACAGTACCACTAGTGTCATATGCACAATATCATAAGAAAACACAATACACAGATATACTAAAAATAAAGGTACTTTATTTTTATGACAATATGCCAAAAGTATCTCAGTGAGTACCCTCAGTATGAGGATAGCAAATATACACAAGATATATGTACACAATACCAAAATATGCAGTAATAGTATTAGAAAACAGTGCAAAGAATGTATAGTTACAATAGGATGCAATGAGGACACATACGGATAGGGGCAACACAAACCATATACTCCAAAAGTGGAATGCGAACCACGAATGGACCCCAAACCCATGTGACCTTGTAGAGGGTCGCTGGGACTGTAAGAAAACAGTTAGGGTTAGAAAAATAGCCCACCCCAAGACCCTGAAAAGTGAGTGCAAAGTGCACTAAAGTTCCCCAAAGGACATAGAAGTCGTGATAGGGGAATTCTGCAGGAAAGACACAAATCAGCAATGCAACAACAATGGATTTCCAAACGAGGGTACCTGTGGAACAAGGGGACCAAGTCCAAAAGTCACAAGCAAGTCGGAGATGGGCAGATGCCCAGGAAATGCCAGCTGTGGGTGCAAAGAAGCTGCTACTGGACAGTAGAAGCTGAAGATTCTGCGGGAACGACAAGGGCTAGAGACTTCCCCTTTGGAGGACGGATCCCTCACGCCGCGGAGAGTCGTGCAGAAGTGTTTTCCTGAAGAAAGACCGCAAACAAGCCTTGCTAGCTGCAAGTCGTGCAGGTTTTTGGATGCTGCTGTGGCCCAGGAGGGAGCAGGATGTCGCCAATTGCGTCTGCAGACAGAGGGGGCGTCGAGCAAGACAAGGAGCCCTCTCAGAAGCAGGCAGCACCCGCAGAAGTGCCGGAACAGGCACTACGAAGTGGAGCGAAACGGTGCTCACCCGAAGTTGCACAAAGGAGTCCCACGCCGCCGGAGGACAACTTAGGAGCTCGTGCAATGCAGGTTAGAGTGCCGTGGACCCAGGCTGGACTGTGCACAAAGGATTTCCGCCGGAAGTGCACGGAGGCCGGAGTAGCTGCAAAAGTCGCGGTTCCCAGCAATGCAGTCTGGCGTAGGGAGGCAAGGACTTACCTCCACCAAACTTGGACTGAAGAGTCACTGGACTGTGGGAGTCACTTGGACAGAGTTGCTGGATTCAAGGGACCTCGCTCGTCGTGCTGAGAGGAGACCCAGGGTACCGGTGATGCAGTTCTTTGGTGCCTACGGTTGCAGGGGGACGATTCCGTCGACCCACGGGAGATTTCTTCGGAGCTTCTAGTGCAGAGAGGAGGCAGACTACCCCCACAGCATGCACCACCAGGAAAGCAGTCGAGAAGGCGGCAGGATCAGCGTTACAGAGTTGCAGTAGTCATCTTTGCTACTTTGTTGCAGTTTTGCAGGCTTCCAGCGCGGTCAGCAGTCGATTCCTTGGCAGAAGGTGAAGAGAGAGATGCAGAGGAACTCGGATGAGCTCTTGCATTCGTTATCTAAGGAATCCCCAAAGACAGAGACCCTAAATAGCCAGAAAAGAGGGTTTGGCTACTTAGGAGAGAGGATAGGCTAGCAACACCTGAAGGAGCCTATCAGAAGGAGTCTCTGACGTCAACTGCTGGCACTGGCCACTCAGAGCAGTCCAGTGTGCCAGCAGCACCTCTGTTTCCAAGATGGCAGAAGTTTGGAGCACACCAGGGGAGGTGCAGGTCAGGGGAGTGGTCACTCCCCTTTCCTTTGTCCAGTTTCGCGCCAGAGCAGGGCTGAGGGGTCCCTGAACCGGTGTAGACTGGCTTATGCAGAAATGTGCACCATCTGTGCCCATGAAAGCATTTCCAGAGGCTGGGGGAGGCTACTCCTCCCCAGCCCTAACACCATTTTCCAAAGGGAGAGGGTGTAACACCCTCTCTCTGAGGAAGTACTTTGTTCTGCCTTCCTGGGCCAGGCCTGGCTGGACCCCAGGAGGGCAGAAACCTGTCTGAGGGGTTGGCAGCAGCAGCAGCTGCAGTGAAACCCCGGGAAAGGCAGTTTGGCAGTGCCAGGGTCTGTGCTAGAGACCCGTGGGATCATGGGATTGTGCCAACTATGCCAGGATGGTATAGAGGGGGCAATTCCATGATCATAGACATGTTACATGGCCATATTCGGAGTTACCATTGTGACGCTACATATAGGTAGTGACCTATATGTAGTGCACGCGTGTAATGGTGTCCCCGCACTCACAAAGTCCGGGGAATTGGCCCTGAACAATGTGTGGGCACCTTGGCTAGTGCCAGGGTGCCCACACACTAAGTAACTTAGCACCCAACCTTTACCAGGTAAAGGTTAGACATATAGGTGACTTATAAGTTACTTAAGTGCAGTGTAAAATGGCTGTGAAATAACGTGGACGTTATTTCACTCAGGCTGCAGTGGCAGGCCTGTGTAAGAATTGTCAGAGCTCCCTATGGGTGGCAAAAGAAATGCTGCAGCCCATAGGGATCTCCTGGATCCCCAATACCCTGGGTACCTCAGTACCATATACTAGGGAATTATAAGGGTGTTCCAGTATGCAAATGTAAATTGGTAAAATTGGTCACTAGCCTGTTAGTGACAATTTGAAAGAAATGAGAGAGCATAACCACTGAGGTTCTGATTAGCAGAGCCTCAGTGAGACAGTTAGTCATAACACAGGTAACACATTCAGGCACACTTATGAGCACTGGGGCCCTGGCTGGCAGGGACCCAGTGACACATACAACTAAAACAACATATATACAGTGAAAAATGGGGGTAACATGCCAGGCAAGATGGTACTTTCCTACAGAAGAACAATGTGATTGGCACAATAACAAGTGAGTGCTTTATACTTATGTTTTTAATAAAATCAAAAGGTCTTGGCTAACTCCAAACCTAAAAATCTGCTGACTGTGATGATGTTTAGTTGGTATTTAGACAAAATATTGGAAAAAAAAATATTGGCCCTCATTACAACATTGGCGGTAAAAGCCGATTACCGCCGTGCAGAAGACCGCCAACACACCACCGCGGCCGCGGAATTCCGCCACAGCTATTATGACCCACATCTCGGAATCCACCAAAATTCAGACACCCACACAAGTCCGCCACACCAAAGGTCAGTGAGAAACTGGTGAAAACAAAACCTCCACCGTCACGCCAACAGATATACGCCCATGCTATCACGACCCACGAATCCATGCAGCGGTCTTTCAACCGCGGTATTCCATTGGCGGTACACACCGCCGCTCTCAAAATACACACACATCTCCAAAACACCGCCACATTGGACAATTCGAAATACACACACCTGATACACATACACACACCACTCCCACACAATCAATAGTATATAAAACACACACCCACATCACCCACAAACCCCTACAATAAAAAATGTAGACGAAGGCCAGAGAGACAGCACAGCATAGACAACCCCACCATACAGAGGCACACAACACTATCACCCACACTACTTCCACGCACAAAACACCACACACCACTACATATCACCACACTTATCACCACATACACCACCCCACACATCACCTACACCACCCTATGGCACGGCAAAGACACCCCAGGTTCTCGGAGGAGGAGCTCAGGGTCATGGTGGAGGAAATCGTACGGGTAGAGCCACAGCTATTTGGCTCACAGGTGCAGCACCCCTCCATAGCTAGGAAGATGGAGCTGTGGAGAAGAATAGTCGACAGGGTCAATGCAGTGGGACAGCACCCAAGAAATCGGGACGACATCAGGAAGAGGTGGAACGACCTACGGGGGAAGGTGCGTTCCGTGGTCTCCAGACACAACATCGTGGTACAGCGGACTGGCGGCGGACCCCCACCTCCTCCCCCACAACTAACAACATGGGAGGAGCAGGTCTTGACTATTATGCATCCTGAGGGCCTCGGAGGAGTCGGTGGAGGAATGGACTCTGGTAAGTCAAATCTTAACTATCATATCCCCCACCCTACCTGCATGCTATCACAGACCCCACCCTTGCCCCCTCCCCTATTACTCCAACTCCTCACTAATGTACTAATAACACAAACCACCTATCCCAACACCAAGCCCTGCATGCAAAAACAAAGCATGGACACCCATCACTAAAGCATGCCCACTGCACATACCCATAACACCCCCCTCAACCATCATCACACAAGCCCACACACAGGAATGCTAGCACTGGGGTACACGGTCACCCACCCATTGCACACCATGAAACACACAGATGCAATAATCATGCCTTTCCACCCCTGCAGGACCACTACCCAACGTCACCAGACAGTACGGTCCAGACATCTCTACCCCACCCACAGAAGAGGCCCACAGTGAGGACAGCAGCTCTGTCTAACTGGATCTAGATGACCAGCCCGGACCATCGTGGGCCTCGGGACAGTCGGTTCCCCTCACACAGGCACAGGCCACCACAGACCTTCCCCCCCTCTGGTAACACCAGCAAAGCACCCACCCAGCGGGCCCATACCTCCGTCCCCAGGACACGTCAATCAGCTGTGTGTCCACCACTACAGGGAACCCAGGATAACCCACCACCCCAACAACAACAGGGACCTGGGGACAGTGGTAGTGGGCACATGGTCCAGGGGACGGAGGCACAGGAACACAGGGGAACTGGGAGGGCTGCCGTGCGACAGGGGGCGGACAGGCCAAGGGAACCCACTCTCCACGAGGCCCTCTCCTCCATCATGGGAGCATACCACCACTCCCAGGAGACAATGGCAACGTTACTGGCCAAGTTTCAGGAGACCCAGCGCCTGCAGGAGGAACAGTATTTGGGCTTCAGGGAGGAACTCAGAACCATCAGCACCACCCTGGACACCATCGTAGGGGTGCTGAAGGAGATACTGAACACCAGGAAGGACACTGTGGCACTCCAAGGGGCCCCTGATACTAGCATGGACGATGAACTGCCCACCACCTCCACCGGCGCTTGTGGACAGGAGGCACCGCCACAGGACCACCACACCAGCACCCCAACCCCTGCAGATGGAGAACCACCCCGCAAGCGGTCCCTGAGAACCAGGAACAAGACAGAGCACGATGCCAAGACCCCCGCCAAGAAATAAGACCACCCTGATTGTCATCCTACTGTCCCACTTTGTAACCCTGTCCATATTGGAACTGCCCCAGCTCCACTTCCTATGCCCATATGGGCAATGCACCTGTGAGACTAATAGACTGGACTCTGCCATGGACATTCCTCCACCATCACCCCTCACCATTTTACAACCCCCCTCCAATATTGAGCACTTCAATAAACACCCTTGAAGCACAAAACAACCTGGAGTCAGTCTGTGATTTAGAAAATGTATATTAGCAATGACAGTGACAAAATGCGTTCTCAAATGTAATTTCAACATACCTATGTCACACATCTCAAGTCCATGAGGAATCTAAGCAGATGACACACGTTGGTAACCACACCTGTGAAACCGTAATGGAAATGTACAACTGAGTTACCATATACTGGTTGAAAGCGACAGACAGGATAGAGGTAGAAGTGTGAAAGTACTTGTAGTAGGCAGGAATGTATTCTCACCTGTGTGTCACTGGAAATATTGCTGGATAACTGAGTCCCTGTTGTCAATGTCTTCTTCCTCTGCTTCCTCCTCATCACTGTCCACAGGCTCCACAGCTGCCACAACACCGTCATCTGGACCATCCTCCTGCAGAAAAGGCACCTGTCGTGGCAAAGCCAGATTGTGAAGCATACAGCAGGCCACAATGATCTGGCACACCTTCCTTGGTGAGTAGAATAGGGAACCATCTGTCATATGGAGGCACCTGAACCTGGCCTTCAGGAGGCCGAAGGTGCGTTCGATCACCCTCTTAGTCCACCCATGGGCCTCATTGTAGCGTTCCTCTGCCCTGGGATTCCTCACTGGGGTCAGTAGCCATGACAGGTTGGGGTAACCAGAGTCCCCTAATAGCCACACACGGTGCCTCTGGAGTTGACCCATCACATAAGGGATGCTGCTATTCCGCAGGATGTAGGCGTCATGCACTGAGCCAGGGAACATAGCATTTACCTGGGAGATGTACTGGTCTGCCAAACATACCATCTGTACATTCATGGAATGATAACTCTTCCGGTTCCTGTACACTTGTTCACTCCTGTGGGGGGGAACCAGAGCTACATGGGTCCCATCAATGGCACCTATGATGTTGGGGATATGTCCCAGGGCATAGAAGTCACCTTTCACTGTAGCCAAATCCTCCACCTGAGGGAAAACGAAGTAGCTCCGCATGTGTTTCAGCAGGGCAGACAACAGTCTGGACAACACGTTTGAAAACATAGGCTGGGACATCCCTGATGCCATGGCCACTGTTGTTTGAAATGACCCACTTGCAAGAAAATGGAGAACTGATAGCACCTGCACTTGATGGGGGATTCCTGTGGGATGGCGGATTGCTGACATCAGGTCAGGCTCCAACTGGGTACACAGTTCCTGGATTGTGGCACGGTCAAACCTGTAGGTGATGATTAAATGTCACTCCTCCATTGTCAACAGGTCCAGCAGCGGTCGGTACACCAGAGGATTCCGCCATCTCCTCACATGTCCCAGCCGACGGTGCCTAGGAAGGACAACAGCGAGCACAGAGCAAAACAACTCAGAGGTATGTACCCACAGTCTACACAGAACACGAAACATAATCCAAAAGGTTGCCTGTATGTGTGTTGAGTCTAGGCCTAGGAATGTGTGACGCAGTTGAAAATGAAGCCATGTGGGCCCCTGAAATGGCGGCTGCCTGACCTCTAAAGTGGGACAATGGGATGTGAGGTAACTGCGCTGGCGTTGTACACCGTCGCGGTAGGCGGCCGAAGACCGTGGCGCAATGCTGCATTGGTTAACATTGGACCCTACGGGTCCCAGGAGCCAATGACGAAGTGCGACAGCGGTGATGATACGCACCGCCGCAGACGTCACCGCCGCGGACGTGACCGCCATTTTCTATCCGTTCAATCACTCGATACCTGATCTTCGACAGGAGAGGACCTACACTGCAAGTGCTGCTGTGACCTCGGTCTGGAAGAGACAATGGCTCGTGCGTCTGGGGAAAGGGCCCCTGCCTTCACTGCAGAGGAGTTGGAGAAGCTCGTCGACGGGGTCCTCCCCCAGTACACTCTACTCTACGGTCCTCCAGACCAACAGGTAAGTACACAGGGAGCACGTCGTATCGGCTATGCCTGAGTGGAGAGGGCTGGTTGTAAGAAGGAAGGGGCCACAGTTCTGCGTGCATGAAGGACTGTGAATGCATGTGCCACATGGCAAGGCTAGGGATGTGGGCCACCCACTTCGACGGTGCAGTTGCTAATGACTTCTCTTCTTCCCCTGTACATTTCATGTAGGTCAGCGCCCACCAGAAGAAGGATATTTGGCGTGCCATCGCCAAGGACGTCCGGACCCTGGGGGTCCACCACAGACGGAGCACCCACTGCCGTAAAAGATGGGAGGACATTCGCCGCTGGAGCAAGAAGACGGCGGAGGCTCAGCTGGGGATGGCCTCCCAACGTGGGAGGGGTGCCCGTCGAACCATGACCCCCCTGATGTTCCGGATCCTGGCGGTGGCCTACCCTGAGTTGGATGGGCGCTTGAGGGCATCACAGCAGACACAAGGGGGTGAGTACAACATCATTCTGCGGACTTTGCGCACAGTGAAGGTGTCTGGGTGGGGGAGGAGGGCTGTGGGTTCCCCTAGGCCCGGGCGAGTTCCGTAGGCTAGGCCCCTCCGTAATGCAGGCCATGTGGCACTCCACCCCACCTCTGTAGAGTGCCAAGTACAGGTATACATGCCCCTGTGTCATCTATGTGTGCAGATGATCACCACAGCCATGTAGGCCATATCCCAGGAACTGCATCTGTAGAGCCCAACAGCGCGGCGTAGTGCAGGGGGCTGCTGTTTCTGTATTGTCCGCCAACGGTAGCAGTAAGCCATGCACTCAACCTGTCTTTCTTCTGTCGTCCCCCCCCCTTTTTGTGGTCTCCCTGTTCTTGTGTGCCAGGCATCATCAGGCGGAGGTAAAGTGGCACCGGAGCACGAGGGAGCTGCATCCCACATGGCCATGGAGGGCCACACCACGGACTCTGAATACACCAGTGGGACGGAGGGCGAGTGGAGCTTCACGGCAGTCACAGGATCAGCAACCAGCGACACAGACTCGTCCTCCGATGGGAGCTCCCTACCAGCACCGCCCTCCCAGCAGCCCCTCAGCCTTCACCCCGTGCCCGCTCACCCAGGAGGGTGGGCATCACCTTCGCCCCAGGCACCTCAGCCCCTGCCCCTGTCACCTCTGCTGCCCTCAGTGAGGAGGCCATTGACCTCCTCAGGTCACTCACTGTTGGGCAGTCTATCTTTTTGAATGCCATCCAGGGTGTAGAAAGGGAATTGCAAAACACAAATTCATTCCTGGAGGGCATTCATTCTGGTCAGGCTGCCCTTCATCGAACCCTGCAAACTCTGGCCTCAGCACTGATGGCAACCATTGTCTCTGTGTCTAGCCTCCCCCCTCCAACTTCCTCCACCCAGACCCAATCCCCTGTACCCCAGCCTATCCCAAGCACACCATCAGACCAGCATGCACACACGTCAACACACAAGGGAAGCTCAGGCAAACATAAGCACCACACATCCCACAGGCACTCACGCAAGCATCACACACATACAGACACAGCAACATCCACTGCCTCCACTGTGTCCCCCTCGTCGTCGTCTCCCTCCTCCCTCCCAGTCTCGTCTACACTCTCACCTGCATGCACTACCACTACAGCCTCTAGGTCCCGCACCAGCACACCCACCAGCACACCCTGCTCATGTGCACTCACCACCCCCACTACCATTTACACGTCCCCTGTGTCCTCTCCCAGTGTGTCTGTGACACCCCCTCCCAAAGTACACAAACGCAGGCACACACCCACCCAACATACATCCACCTCACGCCAGCCTCCAGCGCATGCACCTGCACCCAAAGCCACAAAAGTTACACCTCCTACAACCACCTCCTCTACCTCCACTCCCAGACCCCCTCCAGCTACCTGTCCCAGTGTTCCTAAGAAACTTTTCCTGACCAAGCTTCACCTCTTTCCCACCCCCCCTCCAATTCATAGGTCCTGTACTAGCACCTCAGCCAAAAAATCTCCGGGACCAGTGGTGCCTGTTGTTAGAGGTATGTGGAGTGCACCGGGCACCAGGGCAGCCAGTGTGACACGGAGCCACTGCACAGCCGGTCCCCCCCCTGTGAAGCACCAGAAAGTTGGACAGTGCCCGGCGGGAGTGGGGGAAGACTCCAGCCAGCAAAGCCGCTGACAAGGGTCCCGGGGGGAGTGTCCACTCAGCTGTGACTCCTCCCAAGGTGGGGAAGGGGCAGAAGAAATCGCCAAAGTCTGGGAGGAGCAGCACGTCGGAGAAGACCGCCATCATCCCCGCTGCCCAGGAGGCCACCGCCAGCCCAATCATCACTGGCAAGGAGGCCACCGCCAGAGTCAGTGCCCAGGAGGGCAGCCCCATCGTCAGTGGCCAGGAGGCCACCGCCAGAGTCAGTGCCCAGGAGAGCAGCCCAATCGTCACTGGCCAGGAGGCCACCGCCAAAGTCAGTGCCCAGGAGGGCAGCCCCGTCGTCACTGGCCAGGAGGCCACCGCCAGCCACAGCCCAGCTGCCCAGGAGGGCCCCAGCACACACAGCCCAGCTACCCAATGAAGGACCGCCAGCCCCAGCCCAGCTGGGCAATGAAGGACCGCCATGGCAAGCACCGCTGAACAGGTCAGAAACTGCAAATTCAAGCACCGCTGAACAGGGCAAAGACCGCTGAACAGGGCAAGCAACGTTGAACAGGGCAAAGACCGCCATGGCAAGCACCACTCAACAGGTCAGAAACTGCAAACTCAAGCACCGCTGAACAGGGCAAAGACCGCCATGGCAAGCACCGATGAACAGGGCAAGCACCGCTGAACAGGTCAGAAACTGCAAACTCAAGCACCGCTTGTAGGAAAGTACCATCTTGCCTGGCATGTTACCCCCATTTTTCACTGTATATATGTTGTTTTAGTTGTATGTGTCACTGGGACCCTGTCAGCCAGGGCCCCAGTGCTCATAAGTGTGCCTGAATGTGTTACCTGTGTAGTGACTAACTGTCTCACTGAGGCTCTGCTAATCAGAACCTCAGTGGTTATGCTCTCTCATTTCTTTCAAATTGTCACTAACAGGCTAGTGACCAATTTTACTAATTTATATTGGCTTACTGGAACACCCTTATAATTCCCTAGTATATGGTACTGAGGTACCCAGGGTATTGGGGTTCCAGGAGATCCCTATGGGCTGCAGCATTTCTTTTGCCACCCATAGGGAGCTCTGACAATTCTTACACAGGCCTGCCACTGCAGCCTGAGTGAAATAACGTCCACGTTATTTCACAGCCATTTTACACTGCACTTAAGTAACTTATAAGTCACCTATATGTCTAACCTTTACCTGGTAAAGGTTAGGTGCAAAGTTACTTAGTGTGAGGGCACCCTGGCACTAGCCAAGGTGACCCCACATTGTTCAGGGCCAATTCCCCGGACTTTGTGAGTGCGGGGACACCATTACACGTGTGCACTACATATAGGTCACTACCTACATGTAGCTTCACAATGGTAACTCCGAACATGGCCATGTAACATGTCTATGATCGTGGAATTGCCCCCTCTATGCCATCCTGGCATAGTTGGCACAATCCCATGATTCCAGTGGTCTGTAGCACAGACCCTGGTACTGACAAACTGCCTTTCCTGGGGTTTCACTGCAGCTGCTGCTGCTGCCAACCCCTCAGACAGGTTTCTGCCCTCCTGGGGGCAAGCCAGGCTTGTCCCAGGATGGCAGAACAAAGGACTTCCTCTGAGAGAGGGTGTTACACCCTCTCCCTTTGGAAAATGGTGTGAAGGCAGGGGAGGAGTATCCTCCCCCAGCCTCTGGAAATGCTTTCATGGGCACAGATGGTGCCCATTTCTGCATAAGCCAGTCTACACCGGTTCAGGGATCCCTTAGCCCTGCTCTGGCGCGAAACTGGACAAAGGAAAGGGGAGTGACCACTCCCCTGACATGCACCTCCCCTGGGAGGTGTCCAGAGCTCCTCCAGTGTGCTCCAGACCTCTGCCATCTTGGAAACAGAGGTGCTGCTGGCACACTGGACTGCTCTGAGTGGCCAGTGCCACCAGGTGACGTCAGAGACTCCTTCTGATAGGCTCCTTCAGGTGTTGCTAGCCTATCCTCTCTCCTAGGTAGCCAAACCCTCTTTTCTGGCTATTTAGGGTCTCTGTCTTTGGGGATTCCTTAGATAACGAATGCAAGAGCTCATCCGAGTTCCTCTGCATCTCTCTCTTCACCTTCTGCCAAGGAATCGACTGCTGACCGCGCTGGAAGCCTGCAAAACTGCAACATAGTAGCAAAGACGACTACTGCAACTCTGTAATGCTGATCCTGCCGCCTTCTCGACTGTTTTCCTGGTGGTGCATGCTGTGGGGGTAGTCTGCCTCCTCTCTGCACTAGAAGCTCTGAAGAAATCTCCCGTGGGTCGACGGAATCGTCCCCCTGCAACCGCAGGCAAGAAAGAACTGCATCACCAGTCCCCTGGGTCTCCTCTCAGCGCGACGAGCGAGGTCCCTTGAATCCAGCAACTCTGTCCAAGTGACTCACACAGTCCAGTGACTCTTCAGTCCAAGTTTGGTGGAGGTAAGTCCTTGCCTCCCCACGCCAGACTGCATTGCTGGGAACCGCGACTTTTGCAGCTACTCCGGCCTCCGTGCACTTCCGGCGGAAATCCTTTGTGCACAGTCCAGCCTGGGTCCACAGCACTCTAATCTGCATTGCACGACCTCCTAAGTTATTCTCCGGCGACGTGGGACTCCTTTGTGCGACTTCGGGTGAGCACCATTTCATGCATCCTCGTAGTGCCTGTTTCTGGCACTTCTGCGAGTGCTGCCTGCTGCTAAGAGGGCTCCTTGTCTTGCTCGACGCCCCCTCTGTCCCCTGACGCAATTGGCGACATCCTGGTCCCTCCTGGGCCACAGCAGCTTCCAAAAACGCTAACCGCACGATTTGCAGCTAGCAAGGCTTGTTGGCATTCTTTCGGGGGGAAAACACTTCTGCACGACTCTCCACGGCGTGAGGGATCCGTCCTCCAAAGGGGAAGTCTCTAGCCCTTGTCGTTCCTGCAGAAACCTAAGCTTCTACTGTCCAGTAGCAGCTTCTTTGCACCCACAGCTGGCATTTCCTGGGCATCTGCCCATCTCCGACTTGCTTGTGACTTTTGGACTTGGTCCCCTTGTTCCACAGGTACCCTCAACTGGAAATCCATCTTTGTTGCATTGCTGGTTTGTGTCTTTCCTGCAGAATTCCCCTATCACGACTTCTATGTCATTTGGGGAACTTTAGTGCACTTTGCACTCACTTTTCAGGGTCTTGGGGTGGGCTATTTTTCTAACCCTTACTATTTTCTAATAGTCCCAGCGACCCTCTACAAGGTCACATAGGTTTGGGGTCCATTCGTGGTTCGCATTCCACTTTTGGAGTATATGGTTTGTGTTGCCCCTATCCCTATGTGTCCCCATTGCATCCTATTGTAACTATACATTGTTTGCACTGTTTTCTAATACTATTACTGCATATTTTGGTATTGTGTACATATATCTTGTGTATATTTGCTATCCTCATACTGAGGGTACACTCTGAGATACTTTGGCATATTGTCATAAAAATAAAGTACCTTTATTTTTAGTATATCTGTGTATTGTGTTTTCTTATGATATTGTGCATATGACACTAAGTGGTACTGTAGGAGCTTCACTCGTCTCCTAGTTCAGCCTAAGCTGCTCTGCTAAGCTACCATTATCTATCAGCCTATGCTGCTAGACACCCTATACACTAATAAGGGATAACTGGGCCTGGTGCAAGGTGCAAGTACCCCTTGGTACTCACTACAAGCCAGTCCAGCCTCCTACACCGCTGAACAGGGCAAAGACCGCCATGGCAAGCACCGCTGAACAGGGCAAGCACCGCTGAACAGGGCAAAGACCGCCATGGCAAGCACTGCTGAACAGGGCAAGCACCGCTGAACAGGTCAGAAACTGCAAACTCAAGCACCGCTGAACAGGGCAAAGACCGCCATGGCAAGCACCGCTGAACAGGGCAAGGACCGCCAACTCAAGCACCGCTAGCCCATGGGGCAGTGACGCAACTGGGACCGTCACGGGGAGCGTGATGCACTCTGGGCACCAGTCCCCCTCCAGAACCAGTGGAGACATGCATCCACTACCTCTGTCCTTAACAGGATGAAGCACTCTGGGCACCAGTCCCCCTCCAGAACCAGTGGAGACTGTTATCCACTTGAGTGACTGTGGCTTTGCACTCCCCAGGATGGTACAGTGGGCAAACCACCCACTGTATGGACTTGTGAGACTGTGGCTTTGCACTCCCCAGGATTGAACAGTGGGCAAACCACCCACTGTAGAGACTTAAGAGACTGTGGCTTTGCACTCCCCAGGATTGAACAGTGGGCAACCCACCCACTGTAGAGACTTGAGAGACTGTGGCTTTGCACTCCCCAGGATTGAACAGTGGGCAAACCACCCACTGTAGAGACTTGAGAGACTGTGGCTTTGCACTCCCCAGGATACATCAATGGGCATGGAGCCCCCTTGTGGATCTGGCGTGGTGCACTCATCCGGCTGAGGTGCCCCCACTTCCCTTCCCCCTGAGGTGCCTGTTGTATTTTTATCTGATGCCCCGGCAGTGTTCTCTCCGTTTTGATCAGGTATCTGATGTGGGCCTCGCACATGCGTTTTGGGCCCAGTGGTCTACGGACAATGAATGGTGCATTACCTGAACTACTAATCGTGATGTATATTTTGTTGAATGTGTATATATACCTGTATATTTTTGGTTACTGTATTTTGATATATTACAATGGTTGAACTAATTTCCTTTTGTCTTTGCATTCTTCAGGGGGGTTGGGGGTTGTTGCTGTAATGTTTGGATATGCATTGGTGTGTGTGTTGTAGTGGGTGAGGGTCGGGTGGGGGTGTTGCGTGTGTGTGTCCCTATCTTTTGCCTCCCCCTCCCCTATGTCGTAGGTGCAGTACTCACCGTTGTCTTTACCGCCAGCGTTGATGATGGTCGTATAGGAGCAGGAAGACTATCGCAGGGAGAATTTGGAGTTCTGGCTCCATGGTGCCCTCCTTCCTCGTGGAGTGTGTAGAGGTGAGCGTTTTCCCTTTGAAATGGCTGTTTCCACCGTGTTTTTATCCGCGGTGAATCCGCCCCAGAAAAGGTGGCGGATTGGTAGGTTGTGATACTGTGGGCGGTACATTGTCTCCCGCCTGTCTGTTGGCGGTGACCGCAAAGCTGTTTGTCTGTACCGCCGTGGCGGTTGGAGTGTTAAAGTGGCTGTCTTTGTTGGCGGTTTCCGCCACGGTCATAATTCCCATTTTTTTACCGCCGGCCTGTTGGCGGTCTTACCGCCGCTTTAACACCGTCCGCCAGGGTTGTAATGACCCCCATTGTGTGGACAAAATATTGTATGAAGAATATTGAGGACAAAAAACACTGTGAAGGTAAGATTCTGTAGGTAAGCCAATTTTTACTAAATGTAACCCCACATATATGTACCTTGACAATACATATATATGTGTTCAAGGTACATAGATGTGCAGTTAAGAATACTACTCTTTACTTACCTATTACTTACCTATTTGCGCTTACCTTCTCAATTTTTTGGTCCTTAATATTTTTGACATAATATTCTGTCCACTTAATATTTTTGTTTCTGATATTCTGTCAGTGATCTGTTTAGTTAAAAAGACACACCCCTTTGCGAAGGGACCTCAGTCCATTTTATCAAGGGCAAGCACAGAGTGTGGATGTTCAATTTTTTTCAAAGATGTAGGCACATTTTACATCCACAGATTTCATTCAGTGGCTCAGAGTAATGCCATATGTAGAAACAGGGACACCCTAAATGTGGCTGTACCCACCAATACAGGCACCGCTCAGCGCTGTGCATCAATCACAGACACATATCTGTTTATGGATAGTTCATTGGGATGCTGATGATTACTGACTCTCGAGGGGTGCCTAATGCTACGCAATCTGGGTAAATGCATTAGCAAAAGATAGGGGAATAATTATAAAGTGGGATGGGCAAGGGACGTCTCCATGGCCCACATATTGTGTGTAGCCGCTTGCATGCTATTTATTTAAACATTTTACTCCAGAATCAAGGTGTGATGTTGTGTGCCATGTCCAGCCCAGTCAGTGTCCTTTCTCTATGTCAGTGTACTCCACTCCATTTCCTTGCACTGTGACGCGGCATGTGTTGTGTAGGTGGGCCTCCTGTTAGTGTGATTTGATGGGCACCATGCTGGAATTTGCATCCCAAATCACAAAGATATTTGTGCACCTACATGGCACTTAGGTGCACAAATATGATCGAGAATTCAAGTATGTGAACTACAAAACATGAATTTGCATTTTCCAAATGGAGTTATCCACATGGAGAATGACACAAGTACAGTGTAATATCAAATGATCAAATCCTACGCAGTGGGCGTTTCCGCGTAGGCTAGTGTGGTGAACTCACGCACAGTCGCAAGTTTGAGACAATTGACAAACCTTTTTGAGGATTTTTCATTTATTGTTCTGAAGAGGAGGAGTAAATCTATCATTTAGGTGGGTGGTGTATGAAAAGAAATGCGAAAACATAGTGAGCTGGTTGTGTTTAACTAGCATCAGATCATCCGACCATCAGGGACCAGTGCTTACACCAACTTCTCCCGTCAGCTTCAAATCACAATATTCTAACTTCCATCGCATTATAGGAAAACATAGAACCCGACACACCTTCCGCCTTAGAAAAAAAAAATACATAGGGACATATTTATACTTTTTCACGCAACACTGAGCTATGGGAGATGGGGGTTTAGCGTTAAAAAATGACGTTAGGCTGGTTAGAGTAAAAAAAGATGACTCTAACCAGATTACCGTCATTTTATGGTGCTCAACCCACCATACTAAATGACTCCTGTTTTTAGAAAAGACAGGAGTCATGCCCACCACCCCAATGACCAGCACAGGGGACAAGGGTCCCCTGGGCATGGCCATTGCACACAGTGCAATAAAATAAATGAAAATACCTACCTCTACTTACCTCTACTTACCTGGGATGGGATCCCCCATCCACCGCTGTCCCTCTGGTGTGGGTGGGGGTGTCCTTGGAGCCTGGGGAGGGGCACCTGTGGACTCATTCCATGGTGTTACACCATGGAAATAGGCCTACAGGTCCCCTAACGCCTGCCCTGACCCAGGTGTTAAATAATGGCGCTAAGCACGCTTAGCGCCATTATTTAGGCCCACCTACCTACTGAGCCCCATTTGTGCATGGGAGGATAAATAAGGCGTTATGGCCTTTGAGTCATTTTTTGCCCAGGAACGCCTACCTTGCATCTCATTGACGCATGGTAGTTTTCCGCAAGCAAAAAATGACGTCAACTCCAATATTTTGGCGCTAGACGGGTCTAGCACCAAATTATAAACATGGAGTTAAGTTTGCTCTGAAGTAGTGGAAAAAAATGACGCTAATTCGGTGCAAACAGAGTATAAATATGGGTCATAATACGTCAACACACCTCACAAGACCAATACAGTTGCAGAACATAATTTTCCAAATTCCTAGGAAGAAAACCTTTCTTAGTTGATCTTCTTGGAACAACCAAGGGAAGTGACAAAACCTCCATACCACATTTATGTGCTCTCTTTCGCTTACATCCTGCATCATGTATCAGATGCAATGGTAGATTTTTCCTTCCATCCATAAACCATTCATTTTCAAATCAGAAAGTCATTCCTTCAATAATGCAAATGGTGAAACTTTAGTATCAGAATTGTGAGAGGTGTGAATTACCCACAAAAGGTTCTTCAACTTGCGTACCCAGTCCAAACCACTGCCCAATTACAATTGACTATTTTAATTAACAACTTTGTTGCATCTCTCAACAAGTTGATTACTGAGATGACATAAGAAAGTAGTGAACACAGGGCAACCCTTATGCTAGAAGCAAGTGCCCTCACACATCCAATTGGATGTCATGCTTCATCATCGGGCAAGCTCCTCGTCAGACCGGCGCTGCAATGTCTGATGGGCACCCCTGTAAGGGGTCTCTTTGCCGGAGAACTTTTCTTAGTAGCACTGTGCCGTGATGAAACAAATGTAGAGAGATCAATGCCCACCTACAGGCACTACAGAAAGTAGGAGAGAGAAAAAAAATAATTAAAATTGTCTCAAAACCCAAACAGGACACAAAAGTTTAACGATCAAGAAAGGGCGATGGCCAAAGCAATAAAAACCTAGAAAGGATAGTGAGGAATGAGCTAATGCTTAGATACTCTCATAATACAAGTGAAGGCAGGGAGTAAGGAACTATCTTAACCCATGAAGACAGGGTCAACATGTTTTGTGTCTTAACAGTCCATATGGATCCATCGACACTTCATCAGGACCAAAAATCTATACTCAACACTTCTCCTATTGATTCAATCTCAAGACCTCAATGTGTCACAAACTGTCAGACTGTCTATTCAGGAGCACAGCCACAGGTAGGTCCCGTGTTGGGGAATGCCATCTCTCAATGACTATGCTTTCCCCTTGGCTCGTGATTACCTATGGAGCCGGATCCTAGTTGTGGGACGGTCGACCTTTGCAATAGACTAGCCTGACGTGCAGTTTATTTGTAGTAAGTGACTGAAGTTTAATTAGTCTGACTGTGCTCTTCTTTTTTTCCAGGGAACAGTGTATTTGTATTTGTATTAAGTCAATTTGGGAGACTATACACTGGACCATTAATCTCCCTGTCCCTCATTTTTTGATTATAAGAAAGTAGTGATCTGTTGAAGCCTAGATCCTCACGGAAATTATAGAATTACTTGCAGACTATTTTCAGTAACAATTTCATCTTCGATTCCCTCCCTAAAGAACAAACTTTCCAAACATTCCTTCAATTTGGACATAGTATTGCTATTTATGAAACCCATTTCTGGACATGGAGAATAATAATCAATAGCTGCAATGTCACACTTGACATCACCCCTCAAAACATTCAAAGGACCAATTGTATATTTTCTGATTTAGACTGTGCTTTGTCTGAAACTAGGATAAATTCCACACAACTAGGCATAGTGACTTGTGACTTATTCCTCACTGCCCAAGACATACATAAGCTCACAACCTGTTCAAAAAAGTGATCCAAAAGCATCCACCAAAACAGTTCCCTGATCCTCTTCATGATCCACATACCAATGTGCACCTCGTGTGCCAGTTCCGCCACCTTACATCTGAATGACACTGACACAACCAAGGTATCCAGTCTCCTAAGGAAACCATTAACTACAGATTCATTTGATGCAATGTACCGGAAGGCATCAACTTCAGAATCAGAACATTTCAAATTTGGCCGGACCCTTACTTACGTTCTCCATAACCTTCCACATAGTTTCATTTTGTTCTACCTCTAAAGACCATTCTGGTTACCTTTGGTTATATATGTCGACTCACTCACCACCACCTCTTAATCATCCTCCTTCAGATGGTGCCCCAGTGGTAGTATATATAAACAATCAGCCATAATGTTGCTTATTCCAGGTGCATATTTGAGATGATAACAGTGTTCCTGTGCCCTGAAATGCTATTTGGCTAGTCAAAGTCTGGCTTTACCTGCCTTCTTAGTAGTAGTAAATAAACCAACTAATGGCTTGTGATCAACTCGAAAGGTGAAATCAGCCCTCGCAAGTAATAAGAAAAATTGTTGGCTCAAAATCAACAACGAAGAGTCTCCGGGTCCACTACAGAGTACAGGAGCTCCGCACCTCTTAGGATCCGACCTGCACATGCAACTACTTCACCTTTGCCACATCTTCTTTATGATAAGAGAACTGCAAAACCATACTGACACTCATCTGTCACCATAATGCTGAGATCCTGTGTATCAAACAGTTTAAATGGAGCAGCCTCTGACACACTTTTTTCATTTGATCAAATTCAAGTGTACAATCTTCATCTCAAACTAACTTTCACCTTTCTTCAAAAGATTACAGATAGAATGAGTCCTTCCTTTTCCAACAACGGGAATAGAATTCTATGAGTCCCATAAATTACTGCAACTTATGTTTATTTTTGGACCTCAACAATTTCTCAGACCAATCTATTTGTGAACTCTGCTCTACAAGCCGACGATTTCTGACCCAAATAATCTACACAGGTACATTTTGCTGCCTTCCACCTTTTTCCTTGAGTATTGACAAAACCTTGTGCGAGCCTGCTGTCTTGGCTTACCTTGTCCAACACATATATTACCAGATCATCTTAGAAGCAACTAGCTCCCTCAATGGCCATAAACAAAATATCCATTAACCACAGAAACACAGCAGACACTGAAGCTCATCCTAAGGGCATTAATTTGACATTAAATGCCCCTCCTGAGCTGACAAAAGACATCAAATGACGAGACTCCTTCTGCAAAAAAACCTGGTGGTGTGGAGAAGCCATATCTAAGGTAGAAAAAACCTTTGGCATCTTGACTAATGTCAGCATTTCTGTGATCTGAGTAGGAGATATTTTTCTAACCAAATCGAAGAGTTCAGATCTTTGTGATCTACAAACTTTCTCAGAGACCCATTAGCTTTGCAAGCTAACATTATGGGAGACAACCACTCAGAACCTTCTGTTGGTTCTATATTTTCCTGAGAACACAGGTATAGTTCTGGTTTAATATCAGACTTCCATTAGATTTTGTGTCTCAAACATTTTAACTTACCTAAGGATTTAGTAAACACACCAGGAAATCTTTCTTCCCACTCAGAGTGTTTCAATAACCATACACTCAAACACTCCTTTTTTACAAGACCCTGGTCTGAATTATTGCTATTTAAAATTATTTCTAAATTCTTTTGTTCAGGCCATCCCAGTAAGGAGGATCCATATTTAGCTACAATCACTGTAGCTGGAGATTCATCGCCTTTACAAGATATAATTGTGTAAAACTCATCTACAATTTCTGTAGGTTTTCCTCCATATACCACAGGTCTGACAGTAGACTTTGTCAAAGTAATATCATGAAATTGTACCCAATCATTAACTCCTATTAAAGGTAGAGAGAGAACCTGAATCCTCCATCATGCTTACCGCAGCGTCAATCACACTAATTTGGCATTATGGTCTTCTGACTGCACAGACACCTCAGATTCTCCTTCACTCTCAACTTTATCAAGTGGAATCAAACATAGACACAACACTACACTCTCATCACTGAAATTAGAAACGTTTTACATCATAATAGGCTCACTGATGACATTCACCAACTTTGAATGAACCTTCTTGCTAGATTTGAAAACCTTTGCAGAATGACATTCTACATTTAGCACATCTTAGCCATACCAGGGCAACATGGTGAACTTCCTAAATAGCTATCATCAATCCATTGATAACATGTTATATTTCTAGAATTGACAGGAATTTATCTTTCTTTCTTCTAAACCTAGCAGCATTATCAAGAGAGTGACCAATGGAAGTCTGTTGTGAAGTTTCAGGACTCTTAATACCTGCTGCTGTTACCACTGCTTTGTATAAAGTCCAATTTGTCGAGGTTAAAAGGGCTTATTCAATATTCCTGTTGTATATGTGCTCAACAATTTGACCCTTAATCATCTGTTTCTCTAAGGTTTTGTATTCACATGTGGAAGTCAGTATTCTCTTAGCGGCTACAAAACACTTAATGGATTCACCTGGAAGTTGGTGTATTCTACAAAAAGTATGCCTTTCCACTATTACATTGTTGTGTGGTTTAAAACAAACATATAACATTTTCACTGCAGATGCCTGTACATGCTCCACGTCGCATCTATCTATTAGAGATGGATGAGGAAGACGATTGAGAATTTTCCTACCTTCAGGACCTAAACAGTGCGTTAACAAAGCATATTTTTTCAGAGAAAGCTCCCTCTTCAACGGTGGCCACGTAAACCACAAAACCTTCCTTCCCTTGCCCCCAATCTATGTCAGGAAGACCAAGAACTGGCAAAAGGCAAGGTGGAGGAACTACATGATGTTGTATTGTCAAAATGACAAATCAGTGCTGGAAATCTGCTAAAACACCAGTAATGATTTGAAATACTACACTCTAAGAATTACAACTCACCAGAAGTGGATGATGCAAATGGCACTGAGCGCACTTCTAAACACTATGAACACGTGTCACTGAAATGTCTTCATTTTAGCTAATGACTCAGGCCCTCATTCTGACCCTGGCGGTCGGTGATAAAGCGGCGGCCAAGCCGCCAACAGGCCGGCGGTCTAAAATATGCAATTCTGACCCTGGCGGGAACCGCCAACACAGCCCGCCGTATTAACACTCCGCCCGCCACGGCGGTACAAACAAACAGCGCGGCGGTCCCCGCCAACAGCCAGGCGGCAGACAATGTACCGCCCACCCTATCACGACCCACCAATCCGCCACCTTTTCCGGGGCGGGAGCACCGCCGATAAGAACACGGCGGAAACAGACTACGAACGGGAAAACGCTCACCTCTACGCACTCCACGCGAGATTCCGGCAGTATGGAACCAGAGTTGCAGGTCATCCCCGCACTCCTATACCTGCTCATATACCAGGAGCACGCCCGGCGGAGTACTGCACCTACGACACAGGGGAGGGAAAAGATTACCGGCACACACCCACCCACCCACACCCACTACAACACACACATCAATGCATTCCCACAGATCACTGTCACAACCCACAAACCACCCCCCTCCGAAATAATGCAAAGACCAAAATAAGAGATCATAAACGGGCAGATATATTGAAATATGTACACCAGTAATCCCAATAAATAAATAAACTATGTACAAAATATACACAGCTACTAAATGTAGTCCAACCACTGTCCGTGGATCACAGGGGTCCTGTGCAAAGGGGCAAGGCCCAGTCCCACGACAAGAACTCCACGGAGAGAACACTGCAGGGGCATCAGAAAGAAAATAGGACAGGCACCTCAGGGGGAAGGGAAGGGGGGGCACCTCAGCCACTTGAGTACACGACGCCAGATCCACGAGGGGACTCCATGACCACTGGGCCATCCTGGGGAGTGCTAAGCCACAGTCCATACAGTCCATACAGTGGGTGGCCTGCCCACTGGGCCATCCTGGGGAGAGCAAAGCCACAGTCCAAACAGTCCATACAGTGGGTGGCCTGCCCACTGGGCCATTCTGGGGAGTGCAAAGCCACAGTCCATACAGTCCATACAGTGGGTGGCCTGCCCACTGGGCCATCCTGGGGAGTGCAAAGCCACTGTCCATACAGTCCATACAGTGGGTGGCCTGCCCACTGGGCCATCCTGGGGAGAGCAAAGCCACTGTCCAAACAGTCCATACAGTGGGTGGCCTGCCCACTGGGCCATCCTGGGGAGAGCAAAGCCACAGTCCAAACAGTCCATACAGTGGGTGGCCTGCCCACTGGGCCATCCTGGGGAGAGCAAAGCCACAGTCCATACAGTCCATACAGTGGGTGGCCTGCCCACTGGGCCATCCTGGGGAGAGCAAAGCCACAGTCCAAACAGTCCATACAGTGGGTGGCCTGCCCACTGGGCCATCCTGGGGAGTGCAAAGCCACGGTCCATACAGTCCATAACAGACCCCACTGCCACTGGAGGAGGCAAGTTGGCCAGAGGACATCCTGCAGCCCTGCCCGAGATAGATCCTGCCCTGCCACGTCTGCCAAAGGGCCAGCGGTTCTTGCCTTGAAGGGCCCAGTTCAGCGCTCCTTGCCTTGAAGGGCCCAGTTCAGCGGTTCTTGAGACGGCGGGGCCCAGTTCAGCGCTCCTTGCCTTGAAGGGCCCAGTTCAGCGGTTCTTGAGACGGCGGGGCCCAGTTCAGCGCTCCTTGCCTTGAAGGGCCCAGTTCAGCGGTTCTTGAGACGGCGGGGCCCAGTGGAGCGGTTCTTGAGACGGCGGGGCCCAGTTCAGCGGTTCTTGAGACGGCGGGGCCCAGCGGAGCGGTTCATGAGACGGCGGGGCCCAGTTCAGCGGTTCTTGAGACGGCGGGGCCCAGTTCAGCGCTCCTTGCCTTGAAGGGCCCAGTTCAGCGGTTCTTGAGACGGCGGGGCCCAGCGGAGCGGTTCTTGAGACGGCGGGGCCCAGTTCAGCGGTTCTGGAGACGGCGGGGCCCAGTCCAGCGCTCCTTGCCTTGAAGGCCCCAGTTCAGCGGTTCTTGAGACGGCGGGGCCCAGCGGAGCGGTGCTTGAGACGGCGGGGCCCAGTTCAGCGGTTCTGGAGACGGCGGGGCCCAGTTCAGCGCTCCTTGCCTTGAAGGGCCCAGTTCAGCGGTTCTTGAGACGGCGGGGCCCAGCGGAGCGGTTCTTGAGACGGCGGGGCCCAGTTCAGCGGTTCTTGAGACGGCGGGGCCCAGTTCAGCGCTCCTTGCCTTGAAGGGCCCAGTTCAGCGGTTCTTGAGACGGCGGGGCCCAGCGGAGCGGTTCATGAGACGGCGGGGCCCAGTTCAGCGGTTCTTGAGACGGCGGGGCCCAGTTCAGCGCTCCTTGCCTTGAAGGGCCCAGTTCAGCGGTTCTTGAGACGGCGGGGCCCAGCGGAGCGGTGCTTGAGACGGCGGGGCCCAGTTCAGCGGTTCTTGAGACGGCGGGGCCCAGTTCAGCGGTTCTGGAGACGGCGGCCGGTCTATGGCCAACTGCTCATTGCCTGGTGGTGCCCTCCTGGGCAGCGGGGATGGTGCTCCTTCAATGCCCACCTGGGCTGTGGGTGGTGGGGCCCTCCTGGCCAGCTGGGCTGGGTCCTCCCTGGGCAGCGGCTATGGGGGTGGTGGGCTCTCCCGGGGCAGCTGTGCCGGTTCCTCCCGGGGCAGCGGCTATGGGGGTTGTGGGCTGCTCCTGGGCAGCAGGCCTGCTGCCTGACCTCTCCGACTTGCTGCCCTTGCCCTCCTTAGTCGTGGGCCTGTGGCCCTTTCCTCCCTTTGGAGCTGTGGCTGGTGACTGTCTCTGGGTGGTGTCCGGGGGGGATGTAGAAGGCGGGCTCCTGCGGCGCCCCTTCCGCCTTCTGCTCCTCTTCCCAGGGGGTGGGCTGGCTGTCCCCTTGCTGCTGGGCGAAGATCCAGACATGCGGGCTGGCGGGCTCCAATACCCCTGCACCCTTGTCAAGGGGGCTGCAGGGCTGGTGGTGGCTGAGGTGCTCTTCTTACCCCGACGAGAAGGAGGGGGGGGCTCAGGGTCAGGAAAGAAGTTAGTAGTGGCGAGGAAGAGCTTCTTGGGACAATGGAGAGTGGTAGGTACAGTGGGAATGGGAGTGGAGGGAGAGGATGTGGTTGTAGGTGAGTCACGTTTGCTGTCTTTGGGTGCAGGTGCAGGAGGGATAGGCTGTCGTGAGGTGGATGGCTGTTGGGTGGGTGGGTGGCTGCGTTTGTGTGGTGTGGAAGAGGGGGTGACAGACACAGTGGGAGAGGACACAGGGGACGTGTAAATGGCAGTGGGGGTGGTGACTGCACGTGTGCGGACTGGAGTGGAGGGTGTGCTGGTGATGGAAACACTGGCTGATGGTGAGGTGAATGGAGGTGTGAGTGTAGACGTCACAGGGAGGGAGGAGGGAGACGAGGAGGTGGGGGTCACAGAGGTGGTAGTGACTGTTGGCATGTCTGCATCGGAATGTTGCGTGTGTGAATGTCTGCGTGATCTGTGGTGCTTATGTTTGGATGAGCTTCTCTTGGGTGTTGAGGTGTGTGCAGGCTGGTCTGATGGTGTGGGTGGGACAGGCAGAGGAACAGGAGACTGGGAGGAGGGAGTTAGTAGAGGGAGGCAGGAGACAGGGACAATGGCTGCCGTCAGTGCTGAGGCCAGAGCCTGGAACGATCGCTGATGGGCAGCCTGACCCGAATGAATGCCCTCCAGGTACGCATTGCTGCGATGAACCTCCCTCTCCACCCCCTGGATGGCATTCAAAAGGGTAGTCTGCCCAACAATGAGCGTTCGGAGGAGGTCAATGACCTCCTCACTGAGGGCAGCGGGGGTAACAGGGGCAGGGCCTGAGGTGCCTGGGGCGAAGGAGATGCCCGGCTTCCTGGCAGAGCGGGCACGGGGCGAACGCTGAGGGGCTGCTGGGAGGGCGGAGATGGTGCGCTGGGTGGCGGCTGTACCTGTAATGGCGGGGGGCACGGATGGTGCCACCCCCGCAAGGGAGCCCCCTTCCGAGGACGTGTCCGTGTCGCTGCAGGGTCCAGTCGTCCCCGTCGTGGAGCTCCCCTCGCCCTCCGTCTCACTGGTCCAGTCTGACTCTGTGGCATGGCCCTCCTGGGCCATGTGAGATGCAGCTCCCTCCTGCCCCGATGCCACTTCTCCTCCGCCTGATGATGCTGATGCACACAAGCACAGAAAGACAAACAAAAAGGGGGGGGGAGAGAGAAATAAAGGGATATTGAGTACATGGATCTCCGGTACAGTTAGCGGACATGACAGACACAGATGCCCCCTGCACTAAGTTGCGCACTTGGGGTCCGCTACGCATTCCGTGGAACATGCCCTACACGCCTAGAGTTGACAACTGCACCCATGGATGACACGGCCCAGGGATGGCTGTACTGACAAACTACTGAGGGTGGTGGCTGGGGACACAGGGGCTTACGGGGGTGCCCAGCCTACAGATATCGCCCTGGCCTAGGGGGACCCCCAGCCCTCCTCCCCCACCCAGACACCTCCACTGCGCGACAACAGAGTAGATAATGCTTGTACTCACCCCCTTGTGTCTGCTGTGCTGCCCTCACGCGCCCATCCAAATCAGGGTAGCCCACCGCCAGGATCCGGAACATCAGGGGGCTCAGTTGACGGCAGGCACCCCGCCTACGTTGGGAGGCCATCCCCAGCAGAGACTCGGCGGTCTTCTTGGTCCCGCGGCGGATGTCCTCCCACCTCTTGCGGCAGTGGGTGCCCCGTCGATGGTGGACCCCCAGGGTCCGGACTTCCTTGGCGATGGCACGCCAAATCCCGATCTTCTCATGGGCGCGGACCTATGTGACACGTACAGGGAGGGAGAAATACCACGTTCAAGTTTGTCAGCATTTTCCTTGCCAGTGGCCCAACGCCCCCCATCCCCGCCAGGCCCCCCGCCATGCCCCCCGCCAGGCCCAACATGCCCCCCATCCCCGCCAGGCCCAACATGCCCCCCATCCCCGCCAGGCCCCCCGCCATGCCCCCCGCCAGGCCCAACATGCCCCCCATCCCCGCCAGGCCCCCCGCCAGGCCCCCAAGCCAGCCAGTGGCCCCAAATCCAGATTGAATTAAACTCACTTGTTGGTCTGGAGGACCGTAGAGAAGCGCATACTGGGGGAGGACCCCATCCACAAGTTTCTCCAACTCCTCTCCAGTGAAGGCAGGGGCCCTTTCCCCAGGCGCAGCAGCCATTGTCCCTTCCAGACCGAGGTCACAGCAACACTTGCAGTATAGGTCCTCTCCTGTGAAAGTTCAATCTAAAGTGGATAAGTAGATAGAAAATGGCGGTCACGTCCGCGGCGGTGCGTACCGCCGCGGTGCGTCCCGCCACCGCCGGCGCCCTTCGCCATTGGCTCCTGAAACCCATAGGCTTCAATGTTAACCAATGCGGCTTCGCGCCGCGGTCTTCGCCCGCCGCCCGCCGCGGTGTGCCACGCCAGCGCATTGACCTCACATCCCATTGTCACACTTCACAGGTCAGGCAGCCGCCATTTCCAGGGCCCACATGGCTCAATTTCAACTGCGTCACACAGGCCTAGGCCTTGCATAGCCACTCAGACACGCCATTCACTGCATAGAGAATCGTTTACTGTGCTAGCTGTGAGTACGTACCTGTGGGTTGCTTGACTGTGTGCTCCATGTTGTCCTTCCTAGGCACCGTCCGCTGGGTTGGGCGAGGAGACGGATGAATCCTCCCGTGTACCGACCGCTGGTGGACCTGTCGACAATGGAAGAACGCCACATTATCCTGACCTACCGTCTTAACCGTGCCACTATCCATGAACTGTGTGCCCAGCTGGAGCCCGACCTGATGTCCCCCATCCGCCAACCCACAGGGATTCCCCCTCTGGTGCAGGTCATGTCAGTACTCCATTTCTTGGCAAGTGGGTAATTTCAGACAACAGTGGGAATTGCTTCTGGGATGTCTCAGCCCATGTTTTCGAAGGTGTTATCCAGAGTGTTGTCTGCCCTGATGAAATCCGTGAGGAGCTACATCATTTTCCCTGAGGTGGGCGAATTGGCTACAGTGAAGGGTGATTTCTACGCCCTTGGACATATTCCCAACGTAATTGGTGCCATTGATGGGACCCATGTGGCTTTGGTTCCCCCAAGAGACAGGGAGCAGGTGTACAGGAACAGAAAAAATTACCATTCAATGAACATCCAGGTCGTGTGTTTGGCTGACCAGTACATCTCGCATGTAAATGCCAAATTCCCAGGGTCAGTGCATGACGCCTACATCCTCAGGAATAGCAGCATCCCTTACGTGATGGAACAGCTACAGAGACACCGTGTATGGCTAGTGGGGGACTCTGGGTACCCCAACCTGTCGTGGCTACTGACCCCAGTAAGGAATCCCCGGACCAGGGCAGAGGAACGGTACAATGAGGCCCATGGGCGTACTAGGAGGGTGATCGAACGCACCTTTGGCCTCCTAAAGGCCAGGTTTAGGTGCCTGCATATGACAGGTGGATCCCTAATGTACTCACCTAAGAAGGTGTGTCACATCATCGTGGCCTGCTGCATGCTTCACAACCTGGCTTTGCGCCGCCAGGTGCCTTTCCTGCAGGAGGATGGTCGAGACGGTGGTGTTGTGGCAGCGGTGGAACCTGAGGAGAGTGACGAGGAGGAAGACGACGGGGCTGAAACAGACAACAGGGACAGAATCATTGAACAGTACTTCCAATAGGACACAGGTAACATTTCAAAGATAATTTAGTAAATGTTAACTACTCTCCTGCATCTCTGCTGCCTGTCTATTTGCCCCAGTGTATGATGACTGAGTTTTGGCTTTTCCCTCCCTATTTCAGATCTGGGGTCCCCACTACGAGTCCTGTGCTTCGTTTCCCCATGGACTACAGCTTTGTGGCAGCTGTTTGTTGACTTCACCATGTACAAGGACATATTTGCACTGTCATGTCAATTACAATATATTGAAATCACAGCCAGACTCCAGATATTTTGGTGCAAAATAGGTGTTTATTTAAGTGCTCAAAATGGGATGGGTGGTTTCAAGTGGGTGGGGGCTATGGTGAAGGAATGTCCATGGCAGAGTCCAGAGTAACAGTCACACAGGTGCATTGTCCAGAGGCCTGTGGAGAGATGGAGCATGGGCAGTTCAAGGATGGACAGGGTGACAATGTGGGACAGTGGGATGACATCAGGTGGTATCCATTGCTGGCGGGGGTCTTGACATCCTACTCTGTCTTCTTGCGAGATCTCAGGGCCCTCTTGCGGGGTGGTTCTTCTCCTGCAGGAGGTGGGGGTCTGGTGGGCTGCTGCTGTGCGGGGGCCTCCTGTCCACTAGCGCTGGCGGAGGTGGTTGGCTGTTCTTGGTCCAGGCTAGTGGCAGGGGCCCTTGGGTGTTGTTGAGTGTCCGCCCTGGTGTTGACGAGGTCCTGCAGCAGCCCTACCATGGTAACCAGGGTGGTGTTGATGGCTCTGATGTCCTCCCTGTACCCCCAATAGTGTTCCTCCTGCAGTACCTGGATCTCCTGGAACCGGGCCAGTACCGTCGCCATCGTCTCCTGGGAGCGGTTGTATGCTCCCATGATGGTGGTGAGGACCTCGTGGAGAGTGGGTTCCCTGGGCCCGTCCCCCCCCTGTCGCACAGCTGCCCTCCGAGTTGCCCTGTTTCCCTGGGCCTCTGCCCCCTGGCCGGTGTGCCCACTACCACTGCCCCCAGGTCCCTGTTGTTGTTGGGGTGGTGGGTTATCCTGGGTGCCCTGTAGTGGTAGACACACCGCAGATTGACGCGCCCTGGAGACAGAGGCATGGGCCCGCTGGGTGGGAGCTGTGCTGGTGTTCCCAGAGGGGTTTGGGTCTGTAGTGGCCTGGGCCTGTGTGAGGGGAACCGACTGTCCAGAGGTCCCCGATGGTCCGGGCTGGTCATCGGTGTCCAGGTCGACAGAGCTGCTGTCATCGCTGACGGCCTCTTGGGTGGGGGGTGTTGAGAATTCTGGCCCCTCCGCCGCGGTGTGTTGACGGTCGGGTCCTGCAGGGGTATAGAGGTATGGTTATAGTTTCAATGTGTGGCATATGGGTGTATCTATGGGTTCTCGTGTCCCCAAGTGCTGGCATTCGTGTGTGGGGGCTTTGGTGAGGGTGGCTTGTGGGGGGGATGTGTATATGCATTGGGCATGCTTTGGTGATGGGTGTCCATGCTTAGTGGACGCATGCAGGCCTAGGTTTTGGGATGTGTGGGTTGTGATGGTGAGACATTGGCGGGGAATAGGTGTGCTGGGGGTGGGGGTGAGGATGGTGGTGGGGGTGAGGATGGTGGTGGGGGTGAGGGTGGGGGTGAGGATGGGGGTGGGGGTGAGGGTGGGGTTCGAGGATGGGGGTGAGGGTTGGGGTATGATTTGGCATGCAGGTGGGGGGGAAGCAGTATTGAAGCTTCAACTTACCAGTATCCATTCCTCCGCCGACTCCTGCGAGGCCGTCAGGATGCAGGATGTTCAAGACTTCCTCCTCCCATGATGTGAATTGTGGGGGTTGAGGTGGGGGTCCTCCGCCAGTCTTCTGCACGGCGATGTTGTGCCTGGATACCATGGAACGCACCTTCCCCCGTAAGTCGTTCCATCGCTTCCTGATGTCTTCCCGATTTCTGGGGTGCTGTCCCACTGCGTTGACCCTGTCGACAATCCTCTGCCATAGCTCCGTCCTCCGGGCAATGCTGGTGTATTGTATCTGTGTGCCGAACAGCTGGGGCTCTACCCGAACGATTTCCTCCACCATGACCCTGAGTTCTTCGTCTGTGAAGCGGGGTTGTCTTTGGGGTGCCATGGGGTGGTGTGTATGATGTGTGGGGTGGAGTATGTGTAGTTAAGTGTGTTGAGTGTGGTGGTGTGTGTTGTTTTGTGTGTGGATAGTGTGTGGGTGATGGTGTTGAGTGGCTGTGGCTGTTAGTTTGTGGATGCTGGTGTCTCGCTCTGGCCTTCTTTCAGAATTTTTTTGCGTAGGGGTTTGTGGGTGATGTGGGTGGGTGTTTTATATTGTATTGTGTGTGTGGGAGTGGTGTGTGTATGTGTATCAGGTGTGTGGGATTCAAATCGTCCAATGTGGCTGAGTTTTGTTCGTTTGTGTGTATTCTGACCGCGGCGGTGTGTCCCGCCAATGGAATACCGCGTTTGAATGACCGCCGCGTGGATTCGTGGGTCGTAATGGCATGGGCGTATTTCTGTTGGCGTGGCGGTGGAGGTTTGGTCACCTCCACCTTTCCGCCGACCGCTGGTCTGGCGGTCGGTTGTGGCTGTCGGATTTTCGGAGGTTTGCCTTCTGCGGGTCAGAATGACCGTGGCGGGTTTCCGCGGCGGTGTTATGGCGGTCTTCTGACCGGCGGTAAGTGCATTTTACCGCCGGGGTCAGAATGACCACCTCAGTGTACACATCACTGTGGTGCATAGTTTTTGGCGTGTGTGATTTACTGGATCCCTTTGTTATAACGGTTTGTGCATCACCGTACTTTGTGGGAATAGAGAACAAAACCTCCTACTGTCAGCAGGTGTCCATACATCAGTGTTGGTCTAGTTTGCAAGATGGTAGATGAAGAAATGCACTGTTCACTGACTTTTTCTCCCTTGAATTTCACCAATATAGTTAGATACCCACTCCAGTGTGATGCCAGTACCTGTGAATTGCCCGATGTGCACACAAAGCACTCATAGGGGGTTATTCTAACTTTGGAGGAGTGTTAATCCGTCCCAAAAGTGACGGTAAAGTGACGGATATACCACCAGGCGTATTACGAGTTCAATAGGATATAATGGACTCGTAATACGCCTGGTGGTAAATCTGTCACTTTTCCGTCACTTTTGGGACGGATTAACACCTCCTCCAAAGTTAGAATAACCCCCATAGTCCCACAGGATCAATACATGTGCAGAACCCTACAGAAACACAGGTTAAACTGCTATAGGATGAACATCAAATGAGCCAAGCAACTGGGACGGGGCGCCTGATGAGCCTCAAAGACCCAGCTGGTTGCTCGTCACCAGTGAGGAGATGCAGGAAACCACAGAATGGTAAGTTAGCTCTGCTCATTTAGCATCAGGGAATGTGATCAGCAGGGAGCAGGGCTTACAGAAACTGCTCATTGGGAGAAAATTATGCATGGTCAACAATTTGTAGGGCTGTAGCTGCAAGTCTGTGTTTTTTCACATTATGGGCCAAATTTAGCCCCTGGCAGATAGATTACCATCCATCAGGGTGGCAGAGGACTTAACGTAGGCCATACTGGCGGATGGTGGTCCATCCTCTTTAGCTCTGACCAGGGGCGGCTCCTTCACAATGGCGAAGGAGCGTCGGCCCCCGGCTAAGAGCCGGCAGCTGAAATATAAAACAATATTATGCTATTATTTTATTTTCCGGCTGCTGGCTCAGTTTGGCTGGCTGTCTCAGGCCGGCCAAACTGACATGGAAAAACTGCCCAGACTTCCATGCAGTGTCGAAATTTCAGAACAAGCCACTCAGGCCAATCCTGACACTGCTCTCATGCTAGGCATAGCATGAAAGCAGCGCCAGGACTGCACAGGGGAGCCTTTGCTGGTGTCCCAGGGACTGCTGGGACACTAGGAGAGAAGAGAAGCAATGCGTCAGGTGGCGTCAGAAAGGAAAGTTGTTGTTTTTTGCAACTATTCTTTTTTTTTTACCCTCCCCTCCCCCGGTCACAGCGATTCCTTTTGAAGTACAAAGGTTTGGTGGAAGGCCGCATTGAATTTGGATGGCCGTCCAGCAAACTTTTAACGTTTTTTCATTTTTACAAAAACAGACTTCCAAAGTGGGAGTTTACTACTGAGAAACAAAAAGCTAATTCCCTCCAATACCTGGGAGAAGGCTCCCAGGGCGTGGAGGTCATTATTTTGTTTATGGTCCTCAGTAACAGGTCGTCCACTCTAAACAGAGTGTGATGGCTTACTCTGTTGGCCCCTACTCCGTCGGGCCCTCAGCAGTAGCTTTCCTTTGATGGAGTCAAAGGGGGTCCCATGGACAGAACGCTGATGGTCTCACAATGAGGTGGGCGGACCGTCCTTTTGTTGGACAGAATACTCCACTGCATTTGTGAATGAATACCCTAACGCCCAAACCCCAAGTGAACCCCCACTTTTTTCAGCCTATATTTTAAGAGAGAATTCAGTTAGGTACCAGTGGACTGAGCCGTCCAGACAGGAGGTGAGGTGAGGCAGATTCTTCCTAAGAACTGGAATCAGTGTGCTTCAAGGCACCTGCCTGGCTCCAGGCACCATATCAAACGTGCAGCCTATATTTACAATACAACAAGCAGGAGCTGAAGTCATGCCTGTTTCATAGATAAACACTCACTCTTTTCTGGTTTATAAGCCCCATTCAAAACTCCCAATCATCAATTAAACGGGATTACTGCTGTGTCACTTTAGAAGGTGCAGGCCTTGTGCAGGGCTGGACTGGGTACTATAAGCAGCCCCTGTAAAAATGTTCAATTCAGTCTTTGCTTCCCTCATTTGTCTTTCTTGTTTCTTTCTTTCCAACCACTCTCTCTCTCTCTCTCGTCTTCTGCATGAACCCGAGAAATAAATGAGTGGAATAAATGGCCTGTCCGGCCCTGGCTCGTGGCAAGAAGCACGAGGACCATGACCGGAAGGTGCCTTTGAAAAGGCACAACATGACCACAGAAGTCCTCTCTCTTACATTCCTGCTTCAAATGAATTTCTCCTGTAGCCATGACACAACAGCACCACATGTGTACACATCAGGATGCAACAACACTCCTCCTCTTCACAATCAAGAAATCAGGTGTGGCACTACAGTGTGCAGAAAGACACATCACCATGACGCTCGTCAAGACCACAGGTGACTGAGTGCACAAACACGCCCAAGCCCAACTAACAGGTGCCCTGGCTACTCACTGGGTTGTTGCGCAGTGGAGATTAAAACACGCACATGTGTCGGTACCCCATATCAATATCTCATTTTATTTATTGAATTTGTAAAGCGCATTATGCATCTATAAGCTGACTCACAGCGCTTTGGGTTGTAGCTATTGAGCCAGGAATACAGGTCTTGCATACCCTGGATAAATTACTTTGTTCCTGAGACATTGCGAATAGACCATGAGTAATCAGGTTTACGCCGGACTGCAGGGAATTCTCATAGTACAGTCACTCACCACACTATTTGTACTGTTTGTTCTTAGAAAGCTGTAGATTCCTCACCGGACAGGCTCTGTGATTCACAAACACAAAAGCAGAAGCAGCAAAGGTTTAGATACATTTCTGGTGTGCAAATATGCCCCACACCTTTTTTCACATCTTGGAAAATGTACATGACTCATCCAGTGCTTAATTTGTAAAAAAAAATATATAAGTGGTGTGGCTCTCTTCAGAAGGCAAGTGTAGCTTGCACCACCCATGGCCTCCGCCAGTGCTACTAACTACAGTACCGACACAAGTACTAACCATCATACTCCTGCAATAGGGATACTTCATACTATTCCAGGCCCCCAAGATTATAAGAATGTCTTGGGTGACAGCTATTATTTGTTTTTAATGTATATTTAATTAATAATCAACTCTTGTTCTACTAATCTTCAAATTACACAAAGCAGGCCACCTTGTGGCAGACAGTCACATGAGCCAATGTTGACAATTAAGTGCTGGTGCTGAGCATCGGAAAGCACTGGCACAAATTAAGCACTGGGCTCATCCCTTACTGTTGGCTTTTGAATGTTCTAATATTGTGCACAGATGTTGGACTGCTATAAAGAGCACACCACTGTCTGGTCTGGTGGGGACGAAACCGAAATCCTGAGGCTGTCCCTGTGATGGCAGCCTTCTCTCACTTCTCAGGATCTGGAACTATTTAAATAGCAGAGAAACTTCACTATTTACACGCCAGCCAAATAAATAACTGCCACCTTATTTTGTTCCACCTTTCAGTGAGGTGGCAATGAATACAATGAAGCTGTGACCGTGCCTGACGTTAGTGTAGAGGGCGTGCATGGCTCCAAGATCACCAATTGTGCATAAGGACATTCGGCCCAATGGGGAGCACACTAGTGGTGCATCTGTCAATCAAGGGTGCACTATAATGTGCCTTTCCTATACCCCCTCGTCTGCTTACTTGCACGTGCTCACACCTTCCCTGGTGCAAATGAGGCCTAGAGTTCTGTGTCTTTCTCAGAGCCTCTCTAATTCAGATGTAACAAAAAGACACAGTTTATAAAGTGCTTGCCTCAAAATCTACAACCCCTCTCCCCCATTAGTGCATCACTTTTTGACTCTCTTGTCAGTGCTTAATTTGTAAATAACGTGCTGGTGCCCAAAGCTCTCCTTTGAAACACGTGGCTGCTGCATTTAAATGTGCGAGCACAGAATACTGAGGCAGCATAATCCTGAAGCCATTTCAGGTCTCTTTAATCCATGTACAGCCACTCCCTGCCCCTTCAACTCACTTTTGAAGCTTTCTGCTTTCTCCCATTGTGGCGCTTTCTTGCTGTTTGCTTCCTCCGTCTTTCCCATGTGTGTCTTTTCCTCGCAGTAAATGTCTGGTGCAGAAAACTAAGTGTCGGGCGCCAAAAATATGTGTTAGTGCCCCGCACCGGAAACCACCGGCTCAAATTAAGCACTGCCTCTTGTGGCCTGTCTCTGCGTGAATCAAGGAACCACATCCAGCAGCTCTGTCTTTTTTCGTCACACCCGTCCAGCCATCACCGAATCTAGGTCCCTCCACCTCCCTGTCCTCACCCTTCCCCTCGCGCCTCACAGGGACCCATTCTCTCCCTCTCTCACTCACTCTCTCCTCCATCCTTCACAGGCCCAGTTGTGCCGCTGAGGGAAGGGGGCTGGTGCTCCACCTGTAAACATCATTACCTGCTCCCCCCCTCACCTTCGTTCCCCACCTTGTGCCCTAGTGACAGCCGTAGCCAGCAAAAATAGACACTGCCCTCTCACCCTGGTGTGGCTGTTGTTTACATTTCACGTTTCATTAAGAATATTTGCTTTTTTCCAGGATGTTGTGTTTCTGTAGTTTTTTTATGCAACATACTACTGATGTAAAGTGTGTAGTATGAAAAGCATTTGGTCCTGTGTTTGAGTTGAGATTGTGATTGGGCCATGATTGAGGAGCTCAGGCTAAATGCAGTGTGAATTTCCCACAGTGCCTGTCAGTGGGCCATAAAGGTGTTCTGAATACACGCTCATCTAATCTTTGGCCTCTCTGCAGGGCACATAGAGCAAGTGTCAGGTGTGCCAATTATAATTGTGATTATAGGTCAAAGTGTGTGAAGGAGGTGTGTGGCTGTCAAAATATCGACAGGGTGAAAGTTAAAGAAACTGCAGTGCATACAGGGTAGTTTGTTGTGTGTCTGTGGGGTGAAGTGAAATAGAGCCAAGGAAGAATGTTCAAGAAAAAGTGAAAAGAGGCCGCCTAAGAGGAAAGTTGCAGTATGAGATTTGCAGCTTGAAGGCCTCATTTACAAGCACCTTGCGCAGCCGCTGCGTTATTTTTTTTAAGCGGTGGAGGCACTAGCAGTGCCCTACACTGCTCCATATTTATAAACTGACGCATTGGGCCCAGTGCTTCAGTTTGTAAAGCCTTGCGTCACATTATACCTGCACCAGGTATAATATATGCAGGCTAGGCATTCCCACGGGAAAAGCCAGACAGAACTGACTCAGTGTAATGTACATTTCACTGCGACATTCTGCGATTTCACAGTGTAGAAATTTCACCGCCTGCTAAGAGCAGGCGTAAAATCGACGCACGGCTTTTCCCTATGGGGGACTCCTCATATTGCTGGTGTTGCATCAGTTTAACATGAGTTTAGCTCCAACAGATACATCAGAATTTCTGAAGCATCTGTGAAAATGTGCGCCATGGAGCTCTGTATGGTAAATTCAGCGCCTCCCTGGCGTTATTTAGGGATGTAAAGGAAATCTGACGCATGGTGGACGATGTTCACTCGAGTCCAGGTAAGCAGGCTAAATCTTTATTTTAGTTGTATTCTTAAAACAGCTCCTTCCACCCGTCCTCCCTCTTCGGTCTCCGGCTCCAACTGCCGCCGTAACACCAACCCCCCAACATTCCACACTCTGGTTCTTCGTTTGTCAGTTCCACAGCGCGAGGAACCAGAAGAAGAACCCAACACATCTCCTCCCTTACAACAAATTTTAACAAACAATAAAAACTATTTAATCCACAAAATCAAAAAAAAAAACTTAAAACACAATCCTTGAAGAAGTAAAACTGAACATGAAAAGCATTTGCAACAGAATAATCTGGCCAGTATACTAGCATGTATAATCTTCTAATCTCACAGGAGCTTTAACAGTTCTGGATGAACGTCTATATGGACGCACAGGAAAATCGATTGTTTTAGATGCAAAGCTACCAAAATGCATAATGTAATCATCAAGTTTCTTAGGAGGTTTGATAGCCCTCTTAGTATGTTTGATCAATTTTGTTGTAAATGGAGACTGTACTCCAAGACGTTCAATACTCTTGCCACTACTGTCCCTACCGATAATATGCTTTGCAGTATGAGGCTTGGTAAGGGATATCTTGTCCTTGTTCCACCATTTACCATCATCCAGTTTAACTGCACTATCACCAACTTGGATTATTTTCTTACCGCTAGAAAATTTGGACAAACCTGCGTACATTGGACACCTCACTCTCACTACATCACCAATCTTCCAATCGAACTTACGACAACGAGATACATGTGAACTCTGCACATATTTCTGTTGCGCGACTTGGCGTCTCTCCTTCACACCATCAACCTTATACCATGGCACACGAAAATGACCCATCCATTCTCTGGTCAATTTTGAGGATGGAACACGTCCCTGTAATAAAACGAAAGGTGACACTTGGGTATCTGAATTGTTAGTAGTGCGCACAGCCCACAACAATTTATCCAACTCGCTCTTGCAATGCAAACCACCCACCTTAGACAATTGAATATTGTCCTTGAGGACCCTGTTGAATCTCTCTACTAATCCATTACTCCTAGGATGGTACAAAGAGGACTTAGGCCCTCATTCTGACCTTGGCGGTCGGCGGAGAGGCGGCGGTCGGACCGCGAACAGACCGGCGGTCAGAAAAATGGCATTCTGACCGCGGCGGTCACCGCCGCGATCGACCGCCACTTCCCCACTCCGACCGCCACGGCGGTCATGACCGCCGGGCTGGAGTTTGCGCACTCCGGCCCGGCGGTCGTCCCAAGACCGCCAACGGTATCATGACCCTGCCTACCGCCGCGGTTTCTGGCGGTCGGGAACCGCCGTGCGAACCATGGCAGTAAGCACTATCGGGGCCAGGGAATTCCTTCCCTGGCACTGATAGGGGTCTCCCCCACCCCCCACTACCCACCCAAGTCCTCCCCCCACACCCTCCACCCCCCTGCCACCCGCCAGAGGTGGTACGAACCCCCTCCCCACCCCCACCCCGACATGCACATACATGCACCCCGACATGCACACACCCCCAACATGCACATATACACACCCCCTACACACACATACACAACGGGGACACATACCCGCACACATACATGCAGACATGCGCACCTGCCGAACAGCACACATTACCCATAGACACAGCAGCACCCCCCGCCCGCATACACGCACTCACACACCCCCTCTACACACTCACACGCACACCCCCATGCACGCCCACATCACACAACACCCCCCCTCCCCCTCCCCTCACGGACGGTCAACTTACCTTGTGCGTTGGTCCTCCGGGAGGCGACGGGAGCCATGGGGAGGTGACCGCCAACAGAACACCGCCAACAGAAGACCGCCACACAGATATGTGGGTCGTAATTCTGTGGGCGGTGTTCTGCTGGCGTGGCGGTGGAGGTTGACCAGTCTCCACTTTTCCGCCGACCGCCAGTGTGGCTGCTGGCGGTTTCCCGGCGGAACGCTCCCAGCGGTCGGAATGCGCACAGCGGCATACCGCCGCGGTCGGCGGTCTTCACCGCGGCGGTAACTCGGCGGTCTCGCGAAAAGACCGCCAAGGTCAGAATGAGGGCCTTAGTGTGTTTGATTCCTAAGAAATTCACAAATTCTGCAAATTGGCCCGAAGTAAATTGAGAACCATTGTCAGGAATTCCTTCCCTGGTAAAAATTCCTTCCAACCATCGGATCATATTATTTGAGTCAGGGACTTTAACAAATTTTACTTCCGGCCATCTACTGTAAAAATCTATTAGCACAAACCCATATTCTTGAGATCCATATGATAAATTCACAGGCCCAATTATATCAATTGCTAACTTGCTCCAGGGTTTATCAGGAACACAGATCGCTTCTACCGGACTAGGAACTGTAATTTGAGATTTGTCACTGGCTGCACAATAGACGCAGTCCCTTACGAAGTGCTCGACACACTTATCCATTCCAGGCCACCAGAATCCTTCTCTGACCCTCCTTTTCATGGCACGCATACCAATATGACCCTCATGCGCAAGGTTCAAAACCCTATTCCTCATTCCCTTCGGCACAACCAACAAATTCGACCTGAATAATAATCCATTAATTACCGACAATTCATCAAAAACATGTTTAAACTTATCTTTAATATCACCATCTGGAGACCACTGTGACCACCCATTCACAACTCCATGCACAATTGACTTGATCTCATCATCCTCTTCAGAAGCTTCCCTCCACTCTTGTTCACTCAACGCTCCATTCAGTTGCTCACCTATTATGCAGACAACAACCTCTTCATCTTCATCTTTGGGATTGGAATCCATAGATATTTCTTCTAAAGGATCAATGGTTGTTAATCTAGACAAACAATCGGCCAGAATGTTCTTTTTACCAGGAACATACTCTAACTTGAAGTTGTGGTCACGTAATTTATATTGCCACTTAGCTATTCGTGGAGTAGCCCTTTCCGCACCTTTGGCTGTAAAAAGTTGAACTAACGGCTTGTGGTCAGTTCGAACCGAAAACCTTGTACCCCATACAAATTGTCTAAAGTGGTTAACACCCCACCAACATGCCAAGGCCTCGCGTTCAATTACAGAATAAGTTGCTTCGGCACCTTTCAAGCTCCTTGAAACAAATGCGACACCCTCCTCCCTATCATCCCTTTTTTGTAACAACACCGCTCCTAAACCTTTCTGACTAGCATCAGTCATAATAATAGTGTAATCTCTGGTATCAAAAGGTTTCAAGGGAATTGCTTGGGAAATCTCTTGCTTAATAGCACCAAATTCACGCTCACAGTCGGCATCCCACATAAATTTAGTATTCTTTTTCAATAATTTCCTCAGATTGTAAGTTTTTTCCGAACAATTAGGTACAAATCTGGCGTAAAACTCTATTAAACCCATGAAGGACCTCAGTTGGTCTTTGTTTTCAGGACAAATAAAATCCTGAATAGCCTTCACCAAACTCATCTTGGGTTTGATGCCATCAGCTGACAACTCAAATCCTAAATAATTCACCATGGATACTCCAAAACGACACTTATTTGAACTGAGAGTTACCCCCTTCAGTTTCAGTGTATCCAATACCTCGCTTAATCTATCATTATGTTCACACATATCCTTGCCATAAACTAGAATGTCATCCTGAAACGCCATCACACCACTCATGCCTCTGAACATACTTTCAACTGTCCTCTGGAAGACAGCGGAAGCGGAAGCCAACCCAAACGGCATGCGTTTAAATTGAAACAATCCAAAAGGAGTGATGAAAGCGGTGTAGTGTCTGGAACTAGGATGGAGACTAATTTGGTGGTAAGCAGAAGTCATATCGAGCAAAGAAAACATTTTCCCGCCCTTAACAGAAGATAACATTTCTGTTATGTTGGGTAATGGGTATTGATCAACCCAAATTTGAGCGTTAAGATCACGCAAATCCACACACATTCTTAACATTCCGTTGGCCTTGCGAGCTAAAACCACCGGTGACACCCAATCTGAGGACTCAATAGGTTCAATTATGTCCTGTGCACAAAGTTTGTCTAATTCTTTCTTGAAATCCTCCCTTAAAGTGACAGGAACTTTTCGCACTTTGTGCACCTTAGGTAGGGCATTGTCATTAATTCTGATTTTATGAGAGAACCCCTTGTATAACCCTACCTTATCATTAAAAATCTCAGGATAGCGAGATTCCCACTGTTCACACGTTACAGAGGATACAGGCATGAAATCACTTCTTGTTATAACTTGTTCAGGGTTATTCGGATCCAAAACCAAATCCAATTTACCCTGATCAAACCACCCCAACAGACAAGCATTATCCTTAGCAACATATATGGTAGCAGAAGTTGTGTTGTTCTTAAACCTGATATTAGCTTGAAACTCACCAATTACGTCAATTGATTTCCCACCATACCCAATTGGTTGAATACGTGACTGGTTTAAAATGATCCCACCACCTTTAAATAATTCATTCCACTTGGAATCACTTAAGAGAGTAAAGGGAGATCCAGAATCAGCCATCATCTGAACTTGAATTCCGTTTACCTCTACCAAACAGAAAGGTCTTCTTGTACAGTGGTCGGTGAAACCAGTATTCACCATGAATACTTCCTCCTCGTTACTGCTAGAAGAAGGCAAATTATTCGCATCAACATTGTTTACTTTGTTAGACTCATTGTTAGATCTGTTTGCCTTGCATACTCTTGCAAAATGGCCTTTCTTATAACATTTGGCACATATTTTATCGATAGCCGGACAAAACTTGGCATTACCCAAATGTGCAGTACTGCCACATCTATAACATTCTAATATCCTCGTAAATTTCTTATCAGATTTACCGTTTGAGGATTGTGGTGAACACCCCTTATACTTTTTTTAAACTTTAGATTTGACCGCAAACACATCAGACCTCGGAGAATGAAACTTCTTTTCAGAGATAGACATTTGTTCCATAAAAGAAGTCGTACTTTCAATTCTAGTGGCAATCTCCAATGCTTTCTGAAGAGTTAAATTGTGTGTAGATAATAGAGCCTCCTGTACCTTCTTATTATTTGTTTTCTCCACGAGCTGGTCTTTGATCATTTCTTCCTCAAAATCCTTGTAGTCACACGAAACCGCTAAAAGTCTCAAAGCACCAACATAGCTAGACGCGGATTCGCCTTCAGCTTGAACTCTTTTGTAGAATTGATGTCTCTCTAAAGTAACATTCCTGCACCTCTTGAATCTAGTGTCCAACGACTTAATTGCAGTCTCTTACTCATCTTCGATTCCTTCACCTTCGCCCACTGCAGTTATCACGGACACCTTAGGAATATATTTTAAAATTTTCCTACCCTCATTACCTAAACAATGCCTCAAAATCGCAAACTTCCTCTTGTGAGTGAACGATTCACCCTCAAGGGCGTCTAAATATGCTTCAAATGCCTCCTTCCATTGCTCCCAATCAGCATCAGGAGACGCCGGATTAGGAACAAAAGGAGGAGGTGGAGAAATGGACTGTTGCATATCGTAATTAAAGTAACGTGACAAAATACAAGGTAATGTAAAATTCGCAAAAAACACAATTATATAACATTATATGAAGCAACAATGCAATATAAAGGTGTGCGTAATCAATGACTGTAGCAAGAAGACAACAAAACTACATAGTTCATTAATGTAAAGCGGTAGAAGAAGCTGTCATGAAGGAATCATTAGCAGGTGGAAGTAAAGTTCTCCTCCCTTTGAGAATGTCCCAAAGATGAGCAAGTACACCTCTCACCAATGCGAACAAGCATCTCTGTGTTCCGCGAGACCGGTAGGAGTGAAACGATCTTCCTTGGCGTGCCGTTGCCAAGGAGACCACGAAGACGCTGGAAATGTGTGAGCACGTTCCGCTCCGCTTGGAGTGCAGTTGCCGAGGCGCGAGCACGCACCTCGCGTCTCAGTCTCCTGAGACCATTCCGCTCCGCCTAAAATGCAGCTGCCAAAGCGCGAGCACGCCGCTCGCGTCTCAGTCTCCAAGGAGACGCCCACCGGAGCAACGTGGGTTCCTTCGGCGTGCCGTTGATGAGGCACGAGCACGCTCCTCACACACAGTGGCACATACGGCAATAAATCCACAAAAACAAACTGGACTCAAGACGCCATGTCCCGCGAAGGCAAAGAACCAATATTCCCCCAATTGGAGATGCAAGCAGGAAGGTATACGGAACCTTACTGGATATTTGCTTGCATAGAGGAAGGTAAATTCATCTCTGGAAGTCCTCGTCGCCACTGAAAGGACTAGCCGTTCACTCGAGTCCAGGTAAGCAGGCTAAATCTTTATTTTAGTTGTATTCTTAAAACAGCTCCTTCCACCCGTCCTCCCTCTTCGGTCTCCGGCTCCAACTGCCGCCGTAACACCAACCCCCCAACATTCCACACTCTGGTTCTTCGTTCGTCAGTTCCACAGCGCGAGGAACCAGAAGAAGAACCCAACACATATACTGCAGTAAGGGAGGTTTTTTCACACTTTTAAGATTGTAATTGCGCTCTAAAGATGCAGAAAACAAAATGCTGTTGGGTAAAACACCAGGACTGACTAGCGGAGACACACCTGAGATGGCGCTTCTGGCCGCTATGATATATTTACCTACTACCCCATGAACAGGCACGTGACTTCCTTTCCTTTCCTTTGCGCTTCTTGCGTGTTCTTGTGCCTCATGGCGCCGTCGCCGAGCACGCATTACGCCAGGGGAGAGGTACATGACGTCAGAATATGTGGACACTGTTCTCAGTCTGGAAGTCACTGGGGGGGCGGGTCTGGTATGAGTATTGCTAGCCCTTGCCCCCCCTCACCATACTCCGGAGGGGAGACCCTGGCAGACAGCCTGTAATCAGCAAACAATGGGTCGGTGCCAGGCCTCTGCCCTCACCTTATTCCTCTCAGACACATGGTATGCCTCTGCTCACGCACCTGGCCCCCTCCTCCTCCCACCTATGGACACTCGTGAGCCGCAGGACGTGTGCAGACAGAGCTTTGATGCACATCACACCATGTGCTAGGTACCAGCGGGGCACCTTGAGGGTAAAATTGGAAGGTTTAGCTCCAATAAAAACTATGGCCCGGATTTCAGATGTTCAAGAGTCAGATTTTTAACGGCTTCAAAAATCGCCGCACCAGATTTACAAAGTGGCACAATGCATGCATTGCGTGACTTAATAACCCCTTGCGCCACGTTATGCCTGCAGCAGGCATAACGTATGCAAGGAGGGCGTTCCCCTTTAAAAAAAATATTTGCACCATTTATTACTGCATTTTTAACGCCTGCTCAGAGCAGGCATTAAAAGGAGGCACACTATTATTTATAATGGGCCTCAATGTGCTTTGCAGGATTAGCGTCAACATTTTTGGCGCTAATCCTGCAAAGCACCAAACTAGCAAGAACATTTTTGATGCTAGTTCCCTAACTACAGCCATGGTATGCCATATGTTTAATACGGCGCACACATGGTGGAGTTAGGGAGGCGCTAAGGGGCGCAAGAAAAGTGGTGCTGCATTGGATACACCGCCAATTTTCTTAAATCTGCCCCCATTTTCCAGACAAACCTCAGAATTATACGGGCTGATGCTTGCCGTTTCAAGACCCTCTCTATATGTGTGAGTGTCACACCTTGGAAGCCCTTGTCACTCTTATCCATAAGACGTAGAGGTACAGATTCAAAGATCAGGGGTTTGAAAGGTTATCCTGCACTTGAAGCAAATTTGTGTCTTTTATGACATTTTATGAATTTTTTGTATGTATTTAATTTTAAATTTTCATCACAGGTTTCTAGTTAGGGATATCTCAAATGCACTCTACTGCTAAGGCCCTTAATACAAGGAGAGGGAGTGATAACTCAGGTAAAATACCACAAGTTGCTGTTTCAAGTGTGCATGGGTCCAGGTTTACTGGGTCAGAAAACTCCAGGGTAGGGGCAGCAGGCAGCAGCATTGCTCTTCCCCTGCCCAAAGCCCGCAGCAGGGCTCCGCCCGAGAAAGGCACAAGTGTGCCCGGGACCCCTCTTCCTCCACTCCACCTACCCACTTTCCCAAACTACTGACACTAGCCACCGGATCAGAACAGGGAGAAGATGACTGTTTTATTCACCAAAAGGCTGAAAAACTGTCCGCGAAGCACTCAGTAACTCCAAGTTTAAGCAGTTATTCACCATGTCTAAAAACTTGTCATACCTTAATTTAAAACATTAACTATACCACAAACCCTACTAAATGTGTGGTTAAACTGCGGATACAAGACATTGTTTAGACCTGGCAGTTTATCCACTTCTTCCAAGCAGGGCTATGTCTGGAGAAAAATGGTGTCAGTTAGGGTTCTGGTGGCTTAGTGGACTAATGCATCCACTGAAGGAGCCTGAGTTTGACCTCGTGGTCACAGGATCACATCCTGGTGGGACCACTCATTCTTCTGAGGTTGATAAAATGAGTACCACTGAGCTGGGCAACAATGAACATCTGTTATTCAGTGCCAAGAGGACCTTCTGGATGAGTGTGTGCTTTTCAAAGACTTATGTTAAGGTTCTCCTCTTGAGCGACCTCAGAAAGGCAAGCTTTTTGGAGTATTTATAGAATTGTATTTTTGGCAACTATACAATGTCAATCATCGCACTGGATCAAAACACCTCTTGGTTCTTGGGCTAGAAAGGGAGCCGTGGACCGGTGAATTACATCATGTCTGTGGGAAAGCACCGAGACGGTTAGTGTGGGACTGTCTGGCAAGAGCCAGTCCCTGTCTCATGTGAAGTGTTATGTGTATTTGTAAAGCATACTATCACCCGCGAGGCTATCCTGGCACTGAGTGCCACAGGGGTCATCTGTTTCTTACCAATCATTTAATATGGAGTGGGGATCTTCTTGCCTTGTGGACCAAGCTTTATTGTGGAGGACTGACAGATATGTGGGCAATATGCACAGATTCTACATCTTCATTGAAACCCTGAAGGATTTGAGAAAAAATTGAAATCCTGTTTAACAAGAGCGAATGCTTTAATTTACGTCCTGGTAACCATCTTTAGTTGAAGTCAGAGTGTTCCTTGTCACAGTCCTCCAGAGACTAGCAACTCAAAGTACCAAGAAGTCACTCTCACATTGTGAGCTGATAACCAGGATCTCAGGAGAGTGCGGAAAAGCAAATGCCAAGACTGTGGTGGCCCAGACCAACCCTTGCATCAATGAAGAGTATTGGGTAGTAATCGAAGTATTATCGGCTGGCCCGACTTCCTAGACACATGCTAAGAATTAACCATGCAATGCTCTGAAACCTTTTTCAAGCATTGGGTTGAAGAGGGATGGTTCTTGCCAGTGCTTAATTTGTAAAAAATTAAGTGCCAGGGACCTCGTCAGGAGGCCACTGCATCCTTCACCACCGATTGCCGCAACTACTGCCAATGACAGCACAAACCCAACTACTAAGCATCGCACTCCTACAAGTGTGACAATTTAGGCTCTTCCAAGCCCCGAAAGCTATAAGGATGGGTTGAGTGGCGGGTATTAGTCATTTTTAATGTATACTTCATTTATAAACAACTGCTGTTGTGATCATCTCCAAATAAGATAAGCAGCGCCACCATGTGGCAGACAGTCATAGGTGCCGGTGTTGACAATTAAATGCCAGTCCTGAGCACCAGAAACTACCTGCTCAAATTAAGCATTGGTCAGTGCCAAAGCCATGAAAACCAGTGGAAAACACAGAGCTGACCTGTGTGCATTACTTTGAAACACAAGTACTGGATGACTGTCCATGATGGAGTAAGAGCAACATCCTCTGAGATGAGGGTGACCTTGCTCTGTCCTTGCGGGTCAAGGTTATGACCTCTAGATGGAGAAATTGTGACAAGTCAAGAACAGAATTACTAAGGAATAGAAACAGAATTCCATATGGCAAAACACAGCCCTTTACTGATGACAAACAGAGACCCAGTCCAGGCTTCCCATCTTGATCTCCAACACCCTCATGAAGTAACTCTCAAGATGTTCAGTGCCCGCTGCTAGGTAATAGGTCCATATGTTCATGCACAAAGGGCCAGGGGTCTCATCATACACATAAGGACAGAAAACCAAGGATCAGAGAGGACAGTGTGTCAGAGAGGACCCTCACCCTGGCCAATTGCCTCTATTGTCTGTCCAGAAGATGGGAATCAATCAAAGAACCATTGTGGGAAAGACATACTTGGGCAAGAACCAAAGATGTATTCATGGAAATCACATATGCATTATACTCGGGCCGCAGAGCGAGATCAATGACATGGCCAAGACCGCATACCCACACGAAGGTAGCTGCAGCACCCCAAATTCGAGCGAGATCTAGGCTGCTGAAAAAGTCTAAGATGAACACAGCAATGCAAGGCTGAGAAGTAGGCAGTGAACACTGAGAGTGTCAGCAGAAAACAAGCTAAGATCTCAGGGAGCACAGACATGAGATTCCAAAAAAGAGAAACGAGGCTGAAAAGCCTCCCTGAACTCTCTAGAGGAGTCTGTTGACCTGCTTACCTGAACCTGGAGGAAGACTCTTGAGAAAGCACCAATTTGTGGCCACCATAGGAAGAGTGCAGCAGAATTGGAGAAGGTTAGACTGGTGTCTTATTGAACTACTTCAGGCATTTGTGGGACTGGTCTCACCAAGCTGTTTTTTTTGCAGGGATGTTTATGCCCTGGGAAGGACTATGCAGCACTTCCATATTATCTCCAAACCTCATGCACTTTATGAAACGTTTCCCAATTATGACAAACTGCAGCCAATATATTCTTTAGCCATCCCCCAAAGAGCGCAGCAGAACCTGATGAAAATCCACATGGCTTCGCGGCCTCCCCAGGGCTACAATGCACTATATCAATGATGCATGCCTTACAGCCTCACAAGCTGTCTGGGAAGTGTTGTGTAAATACATGTGCAATAAATGTCATGACTTAGGTGAACCTCAATCCAAAACCACTTAATTTTTAGGTCTAGCATCCCGACAGCGCATGCACTGTCACTGCCAAGGGTATTGTATACAATAAATTGTTTGGAGCCCACCCAACTGCTTACCATTGGTTGGCCTCATTGTCACTATTCTTTGTTACCTCCTAATTGGCCAATGAGTGCTGGGCATTATTTCCTTTTCTTTAGCCTTAGCATGGACCAAGCACTGATTGATTCCTCTTGATTAGCATCTGTCCGCTGCGTGTGGTGTTATCGAGGTACTATTTTTTGTTCCCATGATACTTCTTCCTCTTCCCAGCCACCCCTTCTCTGTGTGACTTCTCCCCCCCCACCATTTCTCCTTGTTGCGGCCCCCACTACACCCCATTGTCTGTGCTTGCCTATACCCCACCCCCCTACCCTGTCCTTGCTTGTCCGTCCTGCATGAAAAAATCGCTATGAAGTGGCACCAGCACTGGCCGTGGTATAGCACTTTTTCCCCAACTTTAATTTTAGCCATGCTGCACAGCCATGGTGCTGTATGACATGGCTAAAAGACACTGGCAAAGCCAATAGCTCTCAAATAGGCGTGACCCATTGACTTTGCCAATGCTTGTTAAATAATATTTACCTTTAGTCCCTTAAATGTACTTCCAGTGATCTCTGTGATGCTTGCATTGTGCCACATGAAGCTTCTCTATGGAGAGTCTATGAGGCATCAGAGATTTCCTGTAAGCTGTACTTGGTTAATCTTGTGCCACGCCCAACTAGGACTGTTTCCATTGCTTTGGTCCACATTTCATTCACCTCGAGTTGTATCATTTTGGGCGCCATTTTAAAGGGTCCTTGGGCCATGATCCCAGTGTCTGCCTGGTACTGCAGTCATTCAGTACCCCACTTACTTCCAGTGGGAGAGAAAAGGCGCCTCATTGGTTATCTTGTGTAATAGTCTTCTGCATAAGCACTTGACATCCGGGAAACATGTGTATCCTTATGGTAACACCTGCATTTACCTATTCTATTACCTTTTCAATATTCATACAGGATATTATTTATTGCTGAAGCTGCTCTCCTTGGAGAGACAGATGGGGCGGGGTGGGGCTATTAGTCCGTCATCTACCGGCTTCCGTTCTCCTCCACGTAGAGGCTCCTGGCCAACATGGTCTTGCTCTAAGAGTTCCTAGAAGTCTTTGAAACAAAATCAAACCAGTTGAACAGCTCCGCTGTGCTCTGGCCTCCCATGGACTTCCAAGGACCAGGAGAAATTAGTGCTCCATGGATAAGGACTCCACACCTTGTCCAGGGTCTTCTCTGCTGAAAACTGGAACAACCACTGGAGTGTATATCGGACGTCCCAAAAACCATGCAGCAAAGGAAGCCGTGTAGGTTAAGATGTTGAACTAGGTGAAGAGCAGTTTCACTAAGTTGTAGCAGCCTTCAGGACCTTCCCGCTGACTGGGTCCCGACAGATTAAATGGATACATCCCTAGCTTGCCCTTTCGGGTCTGAAAGCAGGGCATCAGGAAGAAGCTTGGGTGTTATAGTCTTCGATGCTGAAGCACCGACATGGAAGACAAATGAACTGGTGGGATGCAGACCAGCTGTATGAAGCTCAGTACCAGAGGCACAGGGGGGATTCTGTACATCCACATCCAGAATTTTTGGCCCTCTTTCTCCTCCAGCTACGGTAGTGAGCAACCTGGGATTTACTCCAAATGAAGCTCTTCCTGAGGTGCTAAAAGCAGTTCTTCCTTTCGTCTCAACAAATAGAGTGAACGTGACAAGAGCGAAAGTATCTTCAGGGCAGTTCTATTTTAACATTATCTATATAAAGCTTCTGAGATGCCTTCTATGCAGACACAACAACATACCTCAGATACAGCTATGTGCCGGTGACAGGCAGAATTAAACTTTGGCTGCCACTCAAACAAAGAGCTGTTATATGCATTATTCAGCATGCACAGGACATTCAGTAACAAATGTCCTACTGACACATTTTCCGGATATGTTCTATCACAAGGGTTGAGATTCTCCAACAGCAGTCTAGCCCTGGTGCCACAGGAGAGCAGACAAGGATTGTTGTGCTTACTTCTAAGCGCTAGAGCCTTTGTATGCATGAGAACTTGTCTGATCTAGCAAGCCACTGGTTACAAAACAGCAGATCCTTGTATGCATAGGGTAGGATTTTGCTAGTGCAGATGAAGAAGAATGGGGAGGCTTATTGGATAATGCTTATAAGATAGGTTCGGGCAGAGAGGAGGGGAGCTAATGATATGGAAAGGGTTAGGTGTAGACATGGAGAAGAAGAGGGACTCTTCAGAAGGTAGGTTTACAAGTCACAGTGTGATGAGAAATTGCATGCAGACATGGGATATAAGCGCCTTGAGGAAGTGGAAAAGAGAACTTGTTGGATTTAGAAGGGAATAGTGTCCTAGAACTTCATAAGATAGAAAGTGAAGATGTGGTGTCTTGTCTTCACCCTCATACACTTCCTGGTTTCCAGTCGGTTAATACTGCTGTTGCATGCAATGAGGGCTCCATCGGTCCTAATCTTGGTCACCAAGTAAAGTACACGGGGCACTAGAGCCGACTGTCCTACATAATATGCATCTTATTCTGACACTTTCGCAAAGCTCACCTCCTTCCAGAAGGAAGGAAGTAAAACTCCTCCCCTAGATGTTGAAGAGCACCTTGAAGTCACAGATTGGCATATGGGTACCCTCCGGCTTCCATATTTTGTATTTTTATCGCAGTAGTTATGAACTGTGGACCTGGGTCCGAGGGGCTATCGGAGCTGTTAATAGCCTCTGCCTTTAACAGGGAATATCCGAAAATGATTCCATACTTTTTTGTGGCACTTCATCCTCTCATTAGAGCTCGGAGTGTGGTTTTGGTGAAGGAGGTTGGGCAGCTGGGTGATATGATTTCTGGTGATGGCATAAAACCAAAAAGTTTTGTTAGTTGCTATAGAACAAGTAAAGATTCCATGAGATAATGAACTACATAGAAGATATTTGCTAAGTGTAAGCCTTTTCCAGCCACCTTCAAGAAAGAGGTCAAAAGGGTTTTAGGGAAGAGATTCCTAGATTAAGCTCTAGGCACTAACCTCTTCTCACCACCAAGGCTGTTACTCAGACTCAGCTATATCAACGAGCATGTGCTATCATGCACAGCAAAGAGGTGCTATGTTATTGAATTTGAAGATTATCGTATGACGTTTAATGGGATTTGTTACTATGGTATTGTACTTGCAGTTTTCTTATTTGTACAAGCTTTTATGTTTACGGGTTTAAGCGCTCTGATACCCATGGGACATATTCACGCCTTTTAATACTCTCTAAATAAAATAAATAAATATATAAATAAAATATCTTGCACCACAAAGCACTAAGTCCTTCAGCTTTTCTGTGTTGTATCATAGTGTAGCTGATCTACACTTCCTTCATGGAAACAGTTTAGTTTAGTTGTTTTTCTATAGCGCGTAACTTTCCGACCAGGCCTCTCAGTGCTTAATGCTGCAACCACTATGGTTTTCTGGTGATCTTGTGGTTCTACCTAACTGTTGAAAAAGGTTAGTTTTTCAAAGTTTTCTAAATAGTCCTGGCCCCTTGATATACCTCCGTAAAGAAAATGTTGTCCAGAGAGAGATTTTCTTTTTTGATTTGTGTTTTTGTATCATTAGAGAAGTAATTTACCTTGGGTAGACATTGCTGATCCAGGCTGATTTCTTCTGGTCGACATTTTAAAAATAGCGGATGTGTTTCAGTGATTATGTAATATGTCAGGAACCATGAGACCTGTGTACTTCATTTTGGTGTCAAAACATAGGTTTTAGGGGTCAAGTAGACTTATAGAGACAGAAAATAACTCCTCAGGGAAACCCTTCTGCCATTTTCCAAAATGGCATCTCTATAATGATGTGTTTTTAGCCATCATATTGATAATTTATTTTAATATTGTTTTTGTTTCAGGTTTTCCGTTGATTCAAATTCATAACCATGGGAGAAGCAGGTGGTAGCAGAGGACCTTAACCTCCTGGCAGAGTGTTGCTAACTACACAATCTGAGGACCCCTGCAACAAAGAAATATGTGTCATATGCCAAACTAACCTGAAAAAAAGCTAACATCAACTGCGGCTGGACAGAAAGAATTTGAGATGCTACAGAAATACAGCAAGACAAAGTTAAAAAAAACATTTAAATTGATGGGTGAAGAGGATCAAATATTCTATCATTGTAACAAGTGCTACAAGTTGTATACAATGGAAAAAGCCTGGATAAAAATCATCAAAAAATAGCAGAAATTAATGAATCACAACAGGAATCCGAGTCTTTTGAGAAAGCAACACAATGCCTATCCACTTAGAAGATCGATGGCTGCCCTTCGTCCACCTCCAACAATTGAGCAGAAAGCAGAGGATCTACAATGTGTTATCTGTGGTTTAGCCAGAACAAGGGCCAAAGGGACTGATGAAAGAACAAAGTACAGAGTATGTGAGTCTCAAAGGCAATCATGTTTTTATCTGCAGCTAGTTTCTTCCAAGATTAAGTTTTCAGGTGAGTAGCTGATCTAAACAGCAAAGTGAATATATTTGCAGCAGATTTGTATGCGCACCCGACCTGCATGCATGCATGCACTCAAAAATATGAATGTACATTGAGCTCCCAGCAGCAACGTAACCGCAAGCCTCCAGTTCAGTTTGCACTCTTTGAAAAAGCAAATTAAGTTTTAAAGCCACTCTTGAGTGCTGGCTACGGGTTCACACTCTGTGAGATCAGAGAAATAATGGTCAACATTGATGGAACTGTATTTATCCATAATAATGAAATTAAGATTTTTCTGGTGAGAATGTACAATGACAGAATATGTTTTTGTCAGTCTAACAAAAAGAGTGAGCCACTTATGGTGTTCTCAGCTGATTTGACTCCTGAAGTTCTTGCTGCCAAAACAAGATCACAGAATGCAGTAAAATCAGCAGGAACCATTTCAAGAAACGTCATGAAAGATTTAGATTTTGGACCTAAGGAAAAATTTTGTGGTGCCCCAGAGCTCAGCAAATCATGGGAGTCAAAAAGATTGCCTGTTGTTATCTTAACATTTGTTAACATCATTGTTTAATATCAGCAAAGCAAAACTGTTAGAAACTAAAGTTCTTGAGTTCGGAACAGAAGCCGTCAGCACTGATGATGGCTTTGAAGATATAAGCGAAGAAGTGAAAGACAATCCCATGAACCGACAGGCTTATGCTGCGCTAATGAACTGTCGTTTCGAAATCTTGTTTTATAAATTACATCACTGCAAAAGTAAAACTCTGCTACACATGATGTCTGCCCACGCAATCTATTACAAGTGAAAAAGTAGAGACCTAATCACCTCAGTGAATAGGATTGGTGTATGAACAAGTTATAATGACATAGTATAGAGCAGGAACTTGTTAGCTGTTCATGTGAATCCGACAGCACACAACTTCCATGTCACTTTACCAGGAAAGGATTTATAATTGCTGGTCTTGATAATTTTGATTTTGAAGACAGCTCTTCTTTGTCTGGAACATCCAGCACACGTGATAATACCATAATGCGTTTTCAAGTCTGCACCAATGAAGTAGCTGCTGGAAAAGAAAGCTACAAACTTATAACCCAACTGACTTGCCAATGTCTAAAAAATCACTACAAGCCATCAACAAGTCTAAGGTGGTCATTACAACCCTGGCGGACGGTGTTAAAGCGGGGGTGAGACCGCCAACAGGCCGGCGGTAAAAAAATTGCAATTACGACCGTGGCGGAAACCGCCAACAATGACAGCCACTTTAACACTCCGACCGCCACAGCGGTACAAACAGCGCGGCGGTCACCGCCAACAGACAGGCGGGAGACAATGTACCGCCCACACTATTATGACAGGCCAATCCGCCACCTTTTCGGGGGCGGATTCACCGCGGATAAAAACACAGCGGAAACAGGAATTTCGAAGGGAAAACGCTCACCTCTACACACTCCACGAGGAACGAGGACACCATGGAACCGGAACTCCAAATTCTCCCTGCAATAGTCTTCCTGCTCCTCTACCAGGAGCACGAACGCCGGCGGCGAAGACCACGGTGAGTACAGCACCTACGACACAGGGGAGGGGGGAGGGAAAAAACAGGGACACACACACGCAACACCCCCACCCTCACCCACTACAACACACACACTAATGCATATCTATACATTATAGTTACACCCCCCAACCCCCCCGGAAGAATGCAAAGACCAAAGAAAATGAGTGTAACCATCAGAATATATTAAAAACAAGTAGGCAGAAATATATATATACACAATGTACAAAATAAATAATCAATCAATCAATCGCATTTATAAAGCGCGCTACTCACCCATCAAGGGTCTCAAGGCGCTGGGGGGGGGGGGGGGTCAGTGCTTAAAGAGCCAGGTCTTGAGCTGCCTTCTGAAGGAGAGGTGGTCAGGTATGGCGCGAAGGTGGCTGGGCAGAGAGTTCCAGGTCTTCGCTGCCAGGAAAGAGAAGGATCTTCCTCCGGCGGTGGCTTTGCGGATGCGGGGTACGGCTGCCAGGGCCTGTCCGGTGGAGCGCAGAGTGCGCGGAGGGGTGTAGAAGGAGACGCGGTTGTTGATGAGTTTGGGTCCAAGGTTGTGAAGGGCTTTGTGTGCGTGGGTGAGTAGTCGGAAGGTGATCCGCTTGTTGACGGGTAGCCAATGGAGTTTTTTCAGGTGTCCGGAGATGTGGTGGTGGCGAGGGATGTCCAGGATGAGTCTTGCGGCAGCGTTCTGGATCCGTTGGAGTTTCCTCTGCAGCTTGGTGGCGATGCCGGCGTACAGGGTGTTCCCGTAGTCCAAGCGGCTGGTGACGAGGGCGTGGGTGACGGTCTTCCTGGTGTCGGTGGGGATCCAGCGGAAGATCTTGCGGAGCATGCGGAGGGTGTTGAAGCATGCCGAGGTCACTGAGTTCACCTGTCTGGTCATGGTGAGGGAGGAGTCCAGGATGAAGCCGAGGTTGCGCGCGTGGTCGGTGGGTTGGGGAGTGCTGCCTAGGGTGGGGGGCCACCAGGAGTCGTCCCATGCAGTGGGAGTGGGGCCGAGGATGAGGACCTCCGTCTTGTCTGTGTTCAGTTTCAGACGGCTGTCTGTCATCCAGTTCACCACTTCCTTCATTCCTTTATGTAGTTTGGTCCTGGCTTATGTGAGGTTGTTAGTGAGGGATAAGATGAGCTGGGTGTCGTCGGCGTATGATATAAGGTTGAGTCCGTGTTTGTGTGCGATGTTCGCCAGGGGGGTCATGTAGACATTGAAGAGAGTGGGGCTGAGGGAGGATCCTTGAGGTACACCGCAGATGATCTCCGTGGCTGTGGATCTGAAGGGGGGCAGGCGGACTCTCTGAGTCCTTCCGGAGAGGAAGGAGATGATCCATTCCAGGGCCTTGCCTCTGATGCCGGCGTTACTGAGGCGGCGTATCAGGGTGCGGTGGCAGACCGTGTCGAAGGCTGCAGAGAGGTCCAGGAGTATGAGGGCCACGGTCTCTCTCTTGTCGGTCAGGGCTCTGATGTCGTCCGTGGCTGCGATGAGGGCGGTTTCGGTGCTGTGGTTGGCCCTGAAACCGAACTGGGTGGGGTCGAGGGAGTCGTTGTTTTCCAGGGCGTTGGTGAGTTGAGCGTTGACGATTTTCTCAATCACTTTGGCGGGGAACGGCAGGAGAGAGATGGGCCGGAAGTTCTTGAGTTCGGTGGGGTCTGCTGTAGGTTTCTTTAAGAGGGCGTTGAGCTCTGCGTGTTTCCAGCTTTCCGGGAAGGTGGCGGCGGTGAGGGAGGCGTTGACGACGTCTCGGAGGTGCGGTGCGATGATGTCGTCGGCCTTGTTGTAGATGTGGTGCGGGCAGGGGTCCGATGGGGATCCGGAGTGGATCGAGTTCATTACGCGGGTGGTCTCCTCGGTGGTAGTAGGGTTCCAGGTGAGGATGGTGGTGGTGTCGGTGGCGGGTTCCGGGGGGGGGCTCGTGTCGGCGGTCGGGAAGCTGTTGTATATGTCGGTGATCTTGTGGTGGAAGAAGGTTGCGAGGGAGTCGCAGAGGTCCTGTGAGGGAGGGATGGAGTTGTTTTCTGCTTCCGGGTTGGAGAGCTCTTTGACGATGCCAAATAGTTCCTTGCTGTTGTGGGCGTTGTTGTCAAGTCTGCTCCGGTAGGCTGTTTTTCGTGCGGCGCGGAGGTGTTGGTGGTGTTGGCGGGTGGCGTCCTTGAGAGCTGACATGTTCTCTTCGGTCCGGTTAAGGCGCCACGTCTTCTCGCGGGCGCGGCATTCTTTCTTGGAGTTCTTGAGGTCGGGGGTGAACCAGGAGTTTTTCTTGTGGTTGTTGGTGCTGGCTTGAGTCTTCAGGGGGGCCAGGAGGTTGGCGCAGTCGGAGATCCAGTTTGTGAGGTTGTTGGCGGCTACGTTGGGGTCGGTGGTGCTGGTGGGTTGGTTCTGGGAGAGGGTTGATGCGAGCTGTTCCGTGGTGATACGATTCCAGTGTCTTCTTGGTGGTTGCTGGGTGTGGTGGAGCACGGTGGTTTTCTTGAAGATGAAGTGGACGCAGCTGTGGTCCGACCAGGTGAGTTCGGTGGTGTGGCTGAAGGTGATGTGTTTGCTGGAGGAGAAGATGGGGTCGAGCGTGTGTCCGGCGTAGTGGGTGGGGGTGTTGACTAGCTGATTCAGTCCCAGGTTGGCGAGGTTGTCCAGTAAGGCGGTGGTGTTGTTGTCGGTGAGGTTCTCCAGGTGAAAGTTGAGGTCTCCTAGGAGGATGTAGTTGGTGGATGAGAGTGCGTGAGGGTTGACGAAGTCTGCGATGTCTTCGCTGAACTTGGTGCGAGGTCCTGGTGGTCTGTACGTGAGGGTGCCTCTGAGGGTGGTTTTGGGGTCGCTGTGGATCGTGAAGTGGAGGTGTTCGGCGTCGGGGAGTGAGTTGTCGGTGTCGGTCGAGATGAGGATGGAGTTTTTGTGTGCGATGGCGATGCCTCCTCCGATGCGGTTGGTGCGGTCTTTCCGGATGATTTTGTAGCCGTCGGGATGGCTATGGCGATGTCGGGTGCCGAGGTGGGGTTCATCCAGGTCTCGGTGAGGAAGGCGATGTCCGGGTTCGTAGAGTTGATGAGGTTCCACAGTTCGATGGCGTGCCTGTGGATGGATCGGGTGTTGACCAGGATGCAGTGGAGGCTTTATCCGGGGGAGTAGTTCTTGGCGGGAGCGGAGTGGGTCCGGAGGCAGGTGAGGCGGCAGTTGCTGCAGGTGAAGGGTCCGAGGGTACGTTTCGGGGTGGCGCGGTAGCAGCCCGGCGTGCGGCCGGGGTTGAGGTTGGCGAGGAAGGCGGAGTCGTAGGTCAGGCGGGGGGCGCGGGGGCCAGGGGTTCGGGCGCTGCTCGCGGTCCAGGCGCGGACGGGCGCAGATGGGCTTGCCTTAGGCGCGCCTTCGGCGCGCCAGCGGCGTGCCCGCTGCGCGGCCTCGCAGCGGCCGCCATATAAGGGGTAGCCGGGGAGGCGGGGACAGCTGGGAGGCGGGAGGAGGGCGGATAGGGGGGAAAAAAGAGCGGGAAAAGCGGCGAAGGGCATCGGGGAGGCGAGGAGGCCCAAAAAAGCGGAAAAGTACCTAGAAGGGGTACAAAAAGCCGGAGAAGCGAGAGAAGAACGACAAAAAGCGGCGGAAGGACGGGGGGGGACGGCGGGGGCACGAGGGGCAGCAGGCAGACAGGGATACAAAAAGCAAGGGGAGCGCGATCACAACGGAGAAAGCAGGCACTCAGGGATACAGAAGGCAAGGGGAGCGCGGTCACACGGGGAAAGCAGGCACTCTGGGATACAAAAAAGCAAAAGGGGACGCGATCACACACAGGGGAAAAAGGCAGACACTCTGGGGGACAGTCAGCACAACAACAGAGCAGAGGGCAGGCACAGAGGATCTGGTGGCGCTGCGAGGGCAGGGGAGTGACCTACCCTGGGGTCAATGGTCGCTACCACTGCCTCGCAGCAGCCGCCATATAAGGGGTAGCCGGGGAGGCGGGAGGAGGGCGGGTAGGGGGGAAAAAAGAGCGGGAAAAGCGGCGAAGGGCCTCGGGGAGGCGAGGAGGCCCAAAAAAGCGGAAAAGTACCTAGAAGGGGTACAAAAAGCCGGAGAAGCGAGAGAAGAACGACAAAAAGCGGCGGAAGGACGGGGGGGGGGACGGCGGGGGCACGAGGGGCAGCAGGCAGACAGGGATACAAAAAGCAAGAGGAGCGCGATCACAACGGGGAAAGCAGGCACTCAGGGATACAGAAGGCAAGGGGAGCGCGGTCACACGGGGAAAGCAGGCACTCTGGGATACAAAAAAGCAAAAGGGGACGCGATCACACACAGGGGAAAAAGGCAGACACTCTGGGGGACAGTCAGCACAACAACAGAGCAGAGGGCAGGCACAGAGGATCTGGTGGCGCCGCGAGGGCAGGGGAGCGACCTACCCTGGGGTCAAGGGTCGCTACCACTGCCTCGCAGCGGCCGCCATATAAGGGGTAGCCGGGGAGGCGGGGACAGCTGGGAGGTGGGAGGAGGGCGGGTAGGGGGGAAAAAAGAGCGGGAAAAGCGGCGAAGGGCCTCGGGGAGGCGAGGAGGCCCAAAAAAGCGGAAAAGTACCTAGAAGGGGTACAAAAAGCCGGAGAAGCGAGAGAAGAACGACAAAAAGCGGCGGAAGGACGGGGGGGGGGGACGGCGGGGGCACGAGGGGCAGCAGGCAGACAGGGATACAAAAAGCAAGGGGAGCGCGATCACAACGGGGAAAGCAGGCACTCAGGGATACAGAAGGCAAGGGGAGCGCGGTCACACGGGGAAAGCAGGCACTCTGGGATTCAAAAAAGCAAAAGGGGACGCGATCACACACAGGGGAAAAAGGCAGACACTCTGGGGGACAGTCAGCACAACAACAGAGCAGAGGGCAGGCACAGAGGATCTGGTGGCGCCGCGAGGGCAGGGGAGCGACCTACCCTGGGGTCAAGGGTCACTACCACTGCCTCGCAGCGGCCGCCATATAAGGGGTAGCCGGGGAGGCGGGGACAGCTGGGAGGCGGGAGGAGGGCGAGTAGGGGGAAAAAAGAGCGGGAAAAGCGGCGAAGGGCCTCGGGGAGGCGAGGAGGCCCAAAAAAGCGGAAAAGTACCTAGAAGGGGTACAAAAAGCCGGAGAAGCGAGAGAAGAATGACAAAAAGCGGCGGAAGGACGGGGGGACGGCGGGGGCACGAGGGGCAGACAGGGATACAAAAAGCAAGGGGAGCGCAATCACAACGGGGAAAGCAGGCACTCAGGGATACAGAAGGCAAGGGGAGCGCGGTCACACGGGGAAAGCATGCACTCTGGGATACAAAAAAGCAAAAGGGGACGCAATCACACACAGGGGAAAAAGGCAGACACTCTGGGGGACAGTCAGCACAACAACAGAGCAGAGGGCAGGCACAGAGGATCTGGTGGCGCCGCGAGGACAGGGGAGCGACCTACCCTGGGGCATAGTAGTCCAGGTACTGCACAAAGAAAGTCCATGGAACACTGGGACCGCACGGTATGGGCGAGGCCCACACAAGATTCCCGACCATGACGGAGAGAACACTGCAGGGGCATCAGAGAGCAAGAAAACAGGCACCTCAGGGAGAGGGAAAGGGGGGGCACCTCAGCCGGTTGAGTGCACAACGCCAAATCCACGAGGGGGCTACATGCCACTGTTCAATCCTGGGGAGTGCAAAGCCACAGAGGGGGACCAGTGCCCAGAGTGCTTGATCCTGTTAAGGACAGAGGTAGTGGATGGATCTCTCCACTGGTTCTGGAGGGGGACTGGTGCCCAGAGTGCTTCATCCTGTTAAGGACAGAGGTAGTGGATGGATCTCTCCACTGGTTCTGGAGGGGGACTGGTGCCCAGAGTGCATCATTCACCCTGTGACGGACCCAGTTGCGTCAGTGCCCCTGCCGCTCATGGGCTAGGGGTGCTACAGATTGTGGTGCCCTGTTCAGCGGTGCTTCAGATGGCGGTGCCCTGTTCAGCGGTGCTACAGACGGCGGTGCTTCAGATGGCAGTGCCCTGTTCAGCGGTGCTTCAGATGGCGGTGCCCTGTTCAGCGGTGCTTCAGATGGCAGTCTACATTGCAGGGTCTCAGCTGCTGACGGTCCTTCATGGCCCAACGGGCCTTTTGCTGGCGGTCCTTCATGGCCCAGCTGGGCTGGTGCTGGCCTCCTGGACAGCTGGGCTGGTGATGGCCGTGGCCTCCTGGGCAGCTGGGCCTGGCGGTGGCCTCCTGGGCAGCTGGGCTGGGGCTGGCGGTGGCCTCCTGGGCAGCTGGGCTAGCGGTGGCCTCCTGGGCAGCTGGGCTGGGGCTGGCGGTGGCCTCCTGGGCAGCTGGGCTGGGGCTGGCGGTGGCCTCCTGGGCAGCGGGGATGATGGCGGTCTTCTCCGCCGTGCTGCTCTTCCCAGACTTGCCGGGTTTCTTGTGGCCCTTCCCCACCTTGGAAGGTGTCACAGCTGACTCCACACTGCCAACGGGACCCCTGGGAGTGGCTTTGGTGGCTGGAGTATCCTCCTCTCCCGCGGGGCACTGGCCAACTTCTGATGCTTCACAGGTGGGGGACTGTCTGTGCTGTGGCTCCGTGCCACACTGGCTGTCCTGGTGGCCGGTGCACTCCACATTCCGGTTTCTACAGGCACCACTGGTCCCGGAGATGTTGTGGCTGAGGTGCTTCTTCGGGACCTATGAGATGGACGGGGTGGGGGAGGTTATGTGAAAGAGGTCAAGGGTGAACAGGAAAAGTGTTTTGGACACACTGGGACGGGTAGCTGGAGGGGGTTTGGGAGTGAAGGAAGAGGTGGTGGCTGTAGGAGGTGTACGTTTGGTGACTTTGGGTGAAGGTGCATGCGCTGGAGGCTGTCGTGAGGTGGATGGCTGTTGGGTGGGTGTGTGCCTGCGTTTGTGTATCTTGGGAGGGGGTGTCACAGACACACTGGGAGAGGACACAGGGGACGTGTGAATAGTAGTGGGGGTGGTGACTGCACGTGAGCGGGGTGTGGTGGTGATGCCCACCCTCCTGGGTGAGCGGGCACGGGGCAAAGGCTGAGGGGCTGCTGGGAGGGCGGTGCTGGTAGGGGGGGTGGCGGCTGTACCTGTAGATGCGGGGGGCACAGATGTTGCCACCACCACAAGGGAGCTCCCATCAGAGGACGAGTCCGTGTCGCTGGTCTCAGCTCCTGTCCCCGCCGTGGAGCTCCCCTCGCCCTCCGTCCCACTGGTGAATTCTGACTCCGTAGTGTCGCCCTCCAGGGCCATGTGGGATGCAGCTCCCTCGTGCTCCGGTGCCACTGCTCCTCCGCCTGATGATGGTAATGCACACAGGAACAGGGAGACCAAAAAAAGGTGGGGGGAAACAGAAGAAGGACATGCTGAGTGCATGCATAACTGCTACCGTTGGCGGAAACGACAGACACAGAAGCCCCCTGCACTAGGCCGCGCTCTTGGGCTCCACTGTTCAATTCCTGGGAAATGGCCTACAAGGCTATGGACGACATCTGCACACATAGATGACACAGGGGCATGAAAAGCTGTACTTGGCACTCTACAGAGGTGGGGTGGGGTGCCACATGGCCTGCCTTACGGAGGGGCCTTGCCTACGGAACTCGCCCTGGCCTAGGGAAACCCACAGCCCACATCCCCCACACAGACACGTCGTAATGCGGGCAAAGTCAGCTGAATGAGAGTGTACTCACCCCCTTGTGTCTGCTGTGATGCCCTCAAGTGCCCATCCAACTCCGGGTAGGCCACCGCCAGGATCCTGAACATCAGGGGGGTCATGGTGCGGCGGGCACCCCTCCCACGTTGGGAGGCCATCCCCAGCTGAGCCTCCGCCTTCTTCTTGCTCCAGCGGCGAATGTCCTCCCATCTTTTACGGCAGTGGGTGCCCCGTCTGTGGTGGACCCCCAGGGTCCAGACGTCCTTGGCGATGGCACGCCAAATATCTTTCTTCTGGTGGGCGCTGACCTACATGAAATGTACAGGGGAAAAAGAGAAGTTATTACCAACTGCGCCGTCAAACTGATTGCCCCCATCCCTACCCTTGCCATGTGGCACATGCATTCACCGTTTTTCATGCACGCAGCACTCTGCCCCTTTCCTTCTTACATCCAGCCCTCTCCACACAGGCATAGCCCATACAACATGCTCCCTGTGTACTTACCTGTTTGTCTGGAGGACCGTAGAGTAGCTTGTACTGGGGGAGGACCCCATCAACGAGTTTCTCCAACTCCTCCGATGTGAAGGCAGGGGCCCTTTCCCCAGACACTCGAGCCATTGTCTCTTCCAGACTGAGGTCACAGCAGCACTTGCAGTGTAGGTCCTCTCCTGTCGAAGATCAGGTATCGAGTGATTGAACAGATAGAAAATGGCGGTCACGTCCGCGCCGGTGCGTACCGTCACCGCCGGCGTACATCGTCATTGGCTCCTGGGACCCATAGGGTCCAATGTTAACCAATGTAGCATTGCGCCGCGGTCTTTGACCGCCTACCGCGACGGTGTACAATGCCAGCGCAGTTACCTCACATCCCAATGTCCCACTTTAGAGGTCAGGCAGCCGCCATTTCAGGGGCCCACATGGCTTCATTTTCTACTGCGTCACACATACCTAGGCTTACACTCTACACACATACAGGCCATCTTTTGTGTATGAATGGTGTTCTGTGTAAACTGTGGGTACGTACCTCTGAGTTGTTTGACTCTGTGCTCACTGTTGTCCTTCATAGTCACCGTCCGCTGGGACATGTGAGGAGATGGCGGCATCCTCCGGTGTACCGACCGTTGGTGGACCTGTCGACAATGGAGGAAAGACATGTGATTATCACATACAGGCTTGACTGTGCCACAATCCAGGAACTGTGTACCCAGTTGGAGCCAGACCTGATGTCAGCAATCCGCCATCCCACAGGAATCCCCCCTCAAGTGCAGGTGCTGTCGGTGCTCCATTTCCTTGCAAGTGGCTCATTTCAAACAACTGTGGCCATGGCATCAGGGATGTCCCAGCCTATGTTTTCCAACGTATTGTCCAGAGTGTTGTCTGCCCTTCTGAAACACATGCGGAGCTACATCATTTTCCCTCACGTGGAGGATTTGCCTACAGTGAAAGGTGACTTCTATGCCCTGGGACATATCCCCAACATCATAGGTGGCATTGATGGGACACATGTGGCTTTGGTCCCCCCCCACAGGAGTGAACAGGTGTACAGAAACCGGAAGAGTTATCATTCCATGAATGTACAAATGGTATGTTTGGCCGACCAGTACATCTCCCAAGTGAATGCCATGTTCCCTGGCTCAGTGCATGACGCCTACATTCTGCGGAATAGCAGCATCCCTTATGTGATGGGGCAACTCCAGAGGCACCGTGTGTGGCTATTAGGTGAGCACCTGGAAGCAAGTCATTGGGAATGGTTGTCTGGGTCTGGGGATATCCCTACAGGTTAGTGTGTGTCTGACAGTTGTCCCTCGCCATTTGCAGGTGACTCTGGTTACCCCAACCTGTCATGGCTACTGACCCCAGTGAGGAATCCCAGGACAAGGGCAGAGGAGTGCTACAATGAGGCCCATGGGTGGACTAGGAGGGTGATCGAGCGGACCTTCGGGCTCCTGAAGGCCAGGTTCAGGTGCCTCCATATGACAGGTGGATCCCTATTCTACTCACCAAAGAAGGTGTGCCAGATCATCGTGGTCTGCTGTATGCTTCACAACTTGGCTTTGTGACGACAGGTGCCTTTTCTGCAGGAGGATGGTCCATATGGCGGTGTTGTTGCAGCTGTGGAGCCTGTGGACAGTGAAGACGAGGAAGCAGAGGAAGAAGACATGCACAACAGGGACTCAGTGATCCTGCAATATTTCCAGTGAGACACAGGTAAGAGTACAGACCTGCCTACTACATGTACTTTAACACTACTACCTCTCTACTGTCTGTCATTTTCACCCAGTGTATGGTCACTGAGTTGACACTTTCCCTTACGATTTCACAGATGTGGGTCCCACTGTATGACATCTGCTAGATTCCTCATGGACTAGAGCTGTGTGACATAGGTATGTTGACATTACTATTTAAAAAGCATTTTGTCACAGTAATTGCTAATACACTATTTCGAAATCACAGACAGACTCCAGATCGTTTTGTGCTTTGGGTGTGTTTATTTAAGTGCTCAATATTGGAGGGGGTAGTGAAATGGTGAGGGGTGATGGCGGAGGAATGTCCATGGCAGAGTCCAGTCTATTAGTATCACAGGTGCATTGCCCATATGGGCATAGGAAGTGGAGCTGGGGCAGTTTAAGTATGGACAGGGTGACAAAGTGGGACAGTAGGATGACAATCAGGGTGGTCTCATTTCTTGGCGGGGGTCTTGGCATCGTGCTCTGTCTTTGTCCTGGATCTCAGGGACCATTTGCGGGGTGGTTCTCCCTCTGCAGGGGGTGGGGTGCTGGTGTGGTGGTCCTGTGGCGGGGCGTCCTGTCCACTAGCGCCGGCGGAGGTGGTGGGCAGTTCATCGTCCATGCTAGTGTCAGGGGCCCCTTGTAGTGCCACAGTGTCCCTCCTGGTGTTCACAAGTTCCTTCAGCACCCCTACGATGGTGCCCAGGGTGGAGCTGATGGTTCTGAGTTCCTCCCTGAAGCCCATATACTGTTCCTCCTGCAGGCGCTGGGTCTCCTGAAACTTGTCCAGTACCGTTGCCATCGTCTCCTGGGAGTGGTGGTAGGCTCCCATGATGGAGGAGAGGGCCTTGTGGAGAGTGGGTTCCCTTGTCCTGTCCGCCCCCTGTCGCACAGCAGCCCTCCCAGTTCCCCTGTGTTCCTGGGCCTCCGTCCCCTGGACCGTGTGCCCACTGCCACTGCCCCCAGGTCCCTGTTGTTGTTGGGGTGGTGGGTTTTCCTGGGTTCCCTGTAGTGGTGGACACACAGCTGATTGCATGTCCTGGGGACAGAGGTATGGGCCCGCTGGGTGGGTGCTATGCTGGTGTTTCCAGAGGGTGGAAGGTCTGTGGTGGCCTGTGCCTGTGTGAGGGGAACCGACTGTCCAGAGGTCACCGATGGGCCGGGATGGTCATCTAGATCCAGTTGGACAGAGGTGCTGTCATCACTGTGGGCCTCTTCTGTTGGTGGTGTGGACATGTGTGGACCCTCCTGTCCGGTGACGTTGGGTAGGGGTCCTGCAGGGATATAAAAGGATGGTTATTACATCTGTGTGTGTAATGGTGTGCAATGGGTGGGTGACCGTGTACCCCAGTGCTAGCATTCCTGTGTGGGACCTTGTGTGATGATGGTTTAGGGGGGTGTTTGGGTATGTGCAGTGGGCATGCTTTGGTGATGGGTGTCCATGCTTTGGTGTTGCATGCAGGGCTTGGTGTTGGGATGGGTGGTTTGTGATGTTGGGACATATGTGAGGAGTTGGGGTGCTGGGGGTGAGGGTGGGGTATGTGATGGCATGCAGGTAGGGTGGTGGTTGTAATAGTTAAGATTTGACTTACCAGAGTCCATTCCTCCACCTACTCCTGCGAGGCCCTCAGGATGCAGAATCGCCAAGACCTGCTCCTCCCATGTTGTTAGTTGTGGGGGAGGAGGTGGGGGTCCGCTGCCAGTCCGCTGAACCGCCAGGTGGTGTCTTGAGACCACGGAACGCACCTTCCCCCGTAGGTCGTTCCACCTCTTCCTGATGTCCTCCCGATTTTTTGGGTGCTGTCGCACTGCGTTGACCCTGTCCACTATTCTTCGCCATAGCTCCATCTTCCTTGCAATGGAGGTGTGCTGCACCTGTGCTCCGAATAGCTGTGGCTCTACCCTGACGATTTCCTCCACCATGACCCTGAGCTCCTCCTCCGAGAACCTGGGGTGTCTTTGCCTTGCCATGGGGTGGTGTAGGTGATGTGTGGGGTGGAGTGTGTGGTGATAAGTGTGGTGATATGTAGTGGTGTGTTGTGTGAGGTGCATGGAAGTTGTGTGGGTGATGGTGTTGTGTGCCTGTGGATGCTAGTTTGTTGATGGTGGTGTCTCTCTCTGGCCTTCTCTCAGTGATTCTGGTCGTGAGGGTTTGTGGGTGATGTGGGTGTGTGTTTTATATTGTATTGGGTGTGTGGGAGTGGTGTGTGTATGTGTATCAGGTGTGTGTATTTGGAATTGTCCAATGTGGTGGTGTTTTGTAAATGTGTGTGTATTTTGAGCGCGGCGGTGTGTACCGCCAATGGAATACCGCAGTTGAAAGACCGCCACATGGATTCGTGTGTCGTGATAGGGTGGGCGTATTTCTGTTGGCGTGACGGTGTTGGTTTTGTTTTCGCCAGTTTATCACTGACCTTTGGTGTGGCGGACTTGTGTGGGTGTCTGAATTTTGGCAGATTCAGAAATGTGGGTCATAGTAGCTGTGGCGGAATTCTGCGGCGGTGTGTTGGTGGTCTTCTGCACGGCGGTAAGCGGCTTTTACCGCCAATGTTGTAATGACCACCCAAGTCTCTACCAGAAAGTTTTAAAGTGGCTGAGGACATAGATCTTCTTCTACCTGATGCTGTGGTCCGCAAAGCTGATTTAACTGAATTTACCGTATCACTTATTTGGTGCAGACTAAAGGATGAAGAAAAGCCAGTTCCTCTGTGTGCTGGAATTCATGCTCTGATCCCCAGAATACTATCCCACTGAAGAAGGCTGGGTTTCTACCAGTAATACCATCTCCAGACTTTGTGGTTAGCTTGAAGACCAGCCCATCATGTTAATTTTCTGCAATGAAGGTGTTTTCTGTATTGTAGCTGACATTTTTATGAGCAATCCAGTAGAATTTGATGATCTTTATCCAATGATGGACGTTTTCCACATGACAAAAGTTGTGTTACAGTGTGTAAGAAGTTATCTCAGTAGATGTGGCATCGACCAGTGGCGTAGCGTGGGGGGTACAGGGGGGCCGGCCGCACCGGGCGCAACATCTTGGAAGAGACTAAATCCACGGGTTAGGGGGCGCAAATTACTTGCCTTGCCCCGGGTTAGGGGGCGCAAATTACTTGCCTTGCCCCAGGTGCTGACAACCCACGCTACGCCACTGGCATCGACAATGCATTTTGAGGCAGAAATCTTCAGAAGCAAAACTGTCCAGTCATTATTGAGCAGAACTCATTATGTTAATTTGTTCGTCACAAGGTATGCTCATCATATCCAAGGCTATAGAAACATTGCGTGGGAATGCTTTCTGGAACAAGAATGACAAATTAGGTTTTGCATATCTTAACTCAGAAGTGAACAAGGCACAGGGTGCACTTCATTCAAAGGACATAATGCCACGCCAGGCAATGTCCAATACACACAGTTCAAAATCAGAATTTATCACTGACATTCTGTTGCATGATCTTCTTCCAACAAACACATTATTTGATGGAGATGCTGCAACCAAACCAGTGAAGCATAAACTCATACAAGATCTCGAAAAAAAACTTTCAGCTGAAGAATTTCAATTTGAAAACGTGTCCTTATTGAAAACTGCTGTTGTTGTGGCCTGTGTGTCACAATTGCGAATGATCAAGATTTCATCCATGCTAAAGTTCAGAGAGGTCGTTCAGACTGCTCTACAGATACCAAAGTCAGTGTGTACCTTGCAAAAACTGCACATTGTCTTTGACAGTTATCTTGAACTATCTTTCAAAGAATGTGAGAGAATCAGACAAATTTATACCGGTGGAACTATTGACTGTGCCTGAATAAAACATTTGGCACCCTTACCTGTGCAGCTTGATAAATCCTGGTCATCAACATCGAACAAGATGGACTTAGAGATGTTAACTCGCCAAAACATTGGTGATGCTTCAGTGAACACTGAATTTCCAATTACTGCAACTGGAATGATTGTCAATGAGGAGTTGGTGCTTTCAGAGATATATTCAGAAGGTACGGGCCATCTTGTTCAAGAACTACACAGCAAATTGGAGGAAGCTGACATTTGTGTTGTGCCTCATGTTGAGTGGGCTGTTCGAAATGGTTCCAATCAAGTCATTGTAGGGTCAAATGACACAAATGTTATTATTGTGCTACTTAGATTTGTTGCAATGTTCATAAGTCAAGGATTGTCAGAGTTATGGATACGTTATGGAACAGGTGAGAAAAGAAACGTAATCCCACTTCATATTCTCTACAAGAAACTTGAACAAGAGATGCCCAGTGTTCTTATCAAGGCACATATTCTTACGGGTGATGACACTATGAGCAAAATTGGAACAAAAATTGGAACAAAAATGGGAGCTTTAACCGCTGAACCTTTGAAGTTTCTAAAAGGATTTGCTGGGATAGAAGAAGAATGTGACTTTAAAGACGTAGAAAAATACCTTGTGCGTATGTGGAAAACAAGTTCTGACAGTCACACATCTGACGATCTTTGGTACAGTGAGTTCAAGAGATCAGTCCCGCTAAGTGACCTTCCACCGACATTATATTCTGTACGTGGACACATTAACAGAGTGTTCTACTTGATCAGAAGATGTGTAAATGTTTTGGATCATGCATATGTTGAGAAAGATCTGTGTGAATTTGGTTGGGAAGATATTGATGGGGTGCTAAAACCTACAACATTTCTAAAGCCTTGTACTTGCAAAACCTGTGCTGTAAAAAGATGTCTCTGTTGATATGCTCTTCTCGAATGTTCAACATTCTGCAAATGTACCACGAGCGACTGCTGAAACAAATAAAGTGAACTATGAAAATATGTCTAAAACAGGACTGATAAACGTTATTTTTTTCATATTCAGATCATAAACATTGTTTGGTCTATATATCAGAGGATTAAAAACCATGTATTATTTGTTTCATTTCTATTTATGTCTCTCCTGCCTCTATTATTGGTGCCATTTTGGAAAATGGCAGAAGGGTTGCTCTGAGGAATTATTTTCTGTCTCTATGAGACCACTTGACCCCCAAAACCTGTGTTTTGACACCAAAATGAAGTATATGGGTCTCATGGTTCCTGAAATATTACATCATCACTGCAACAATCTGCCATTTTTAAAAATGTCGCCCAGAACAAATTGGCCCAGATCAGCATTGCCTCCCCAAGCTAAATTACTTCTCTAATCATCCAAAAACACAAATCAAAAATGAAAATCTCTGGACAACAATTTTTTATGGAGGTATATCAGGGGGCGGAATTAAAACGCTTCTAAAGATCTTTTTTTTAGAATATGCACACCTCTGAACATTAATCATACATGGTGGCATTGCTGTTTTGTAACCTGAGTTCCTCATCTATTACCTCATCCTAGAATCAGTATCGCCTGCTCCTTCAAGCCTACCGTTTGCGAGTCAGTGATCATGATGAAGTCAGGGCTCAGAGGTAGTGATGGAGTCTCTGATTATCGAAGTGAAGTGTAAATGTACCCAAAGACCTAGAAACCAGTAGTAAATGACTTTCCCAACCACGGCTTCTGCCAGGTACCCGTGCACGCAACAGAACCTGGGCGAGAGACCTCACACCTTGTAATCCCGTAATTTGTACAGTGTTTGGACAAAATAGCGGAAACACAAATATTGTGGGCCAGAATATAGTTTTCAAAAATATTGAGGACAAGGATATCATGAAGGTCATTTTCTAGGGGTAAGTAAAGTTTTACTATATATAACTCCACATATGCACCTTCATGATACATACATCAAGGTGCGTAGATCTGGAGTTAAGAATAGTAAATCTATACTTATCTATTTGCACTTACCTTCTCGATATTCTTGTCCTCAATATTTTTGACACAATATTCTGTCCATGCGATCGATATTTGTGTTTCCGATATTCTGTCACTTATCCATTTGTGCAGCACTCTGCTAATTAACCATTAGTGTGGTCCACACTTTACTAACACAAAGAAATAAATGAAGGTGTTTTGTGTGTGTGAAAACAAAGATGGGTTGTGCCTTCTTTCTGCCACCTCTAATTAAGCACCTATGTAATGTGTTCTGTCATAAGGCTCTGCTGAGAAGGAGTGGATTTTCTGCATACCAACATTTTGGCGCTGCCATCTTTTGTGACAGAAGACACCCTGAGGGGACAACAGTTCCATACTTTGACATCACAGCTTCTCTGCAGAACCCCGTCAGCCATGGACATCGTACTAACATAGCTTGTGTGGTATGACACTCAGAATGCTGGGCCTGTGGAAATGGCGAATGTGACGGGACTGCATGTCACTGCTACTGGTAGGGCTGCCAGTGTTAGAAGTCTGTCTTTGATGTTGTTACAAAGGGTCTGAGGCTTGGCCCACACTTAAGTGGTGCAGTACATGACTTCTATGCGCTTTGAGCGCTTTGAAGGTCCAGAAGGTACAGTGCCGTCAACCCTGCCCTTGGAACAAATAAGTATGCACCAATAGATTTCCACGAAGCGTAACACGTCAGACAATTTATTCACCTTTGTGTTGTTATGTTCACCTGTCAGCTGTGTGTACCATCTAGGGAGGCCCTTGTAACCCCTCTGTATATGGGCCATATAACCAAACAACAATGCATCTATACAGAAGGGACAGACATAGTATATATCCTTTTGTTCAACAGTGAAATTATCACAAAATCACTGGACAGAATTTTTATTATTTCAAATTCTTCCTTTTTTATTATTTTTGTTTCTCTCTCTTCCTCTCACACTCTTAAATTACAACATAAAACATACAAAAAACATATACACATATAACTATGCTCATTATTGTCCACTATACATATGCCACTTGGCATTTTGATGTTCAAAGACCTCTTTTGTGGTGACACTTTCCAATCATTAGTTCTTAAAAAAGTCCACTGCTAAAACGTTTCCGGGTACGCAGTCTTGTTAGATGAGGTAGTGCTCTTTAGTACCGCCTTTTTTAAGGATATTAGTTCCTGATGGCAATGTGCAGTACTATCCTGTTTTATTCTTCTCCTTTATTCACCAATTAACACAACACTCCTCTGATAGATAGTCGACATGTTTCGGCCTTTCAACTACTGGCCTCTTCAGGACACGGCAGCTTTTCTATCAAGAGAGAGACTAACAAGTCAGATTTCTTCCTATCAAAACCATCCGAGAAACCAATTCACATGCATGAACTGCTTCAAATTTGCCCTTTTCCTTAATTATTCCATGAATGCTTTCTTCACCGTCAATGCAAAATATTTTTTAACTTGTGAAAAACAGGAGTAAAGTCTTGTAGAACGTTCATATGATGCAAAGGATGCTACCAAGTTCCTGATGAAAAACTTTTAAAATATATTTAGGGCCTGATGTAAATTTAGGCATACATGTTACTCCGTCACAACAGTGACGGATATCCTGTTCACCGAAATATAAATCACATTACTTCCTATGGGATTTATATTTTTGACAGTGTAAGCCATCCACAGAAATCTAAATTAGACCCTTAATTTGCTTAAGTATGCTTGAGAATCCTGCCTCAGACACTCTTGCTGGAAACTGGAATCTTGTATCCAGGCTCAATCTGTTATCCCTAAATATCCCTGATAGCAACCCTTCATTACGTGCTTACCATTTGTAGCCGCATGGATATTTCAAACACAATGTTTGCCACAAAATCCAGTAGGCGGTATGGGATGAGGCTATGCCTCCGAGGGACGTTTCTCGAGATGCAGAAGGAGGGTGCGGTGAGGGATGGTGTCGAAGGCTGCAGACAGACTCTCAAGGATTAGGGATCCAACACATAGGGGCGTCTTAGTTAATAAGTTAGGGTATTGCAGACGAAAGGGCTATGGCGTTTGCCGCGTGTACGATAGGAGAGGGTGGTGCTCACGGTGTCTAAAGTTGGCGAGGGTGCAGAGTGAGGCCTAACTCGAAAGATAAATATGCCCGAAGGGTGTTAATCTAATATCAAACAGGTCAGTTATGAATGCAACTGTGATATGATTTGTTAAGATAGCACATAACTCTGATTCAACCAATACCAATTGATGTTGTTTTTATTATCAAACCTAATGTAGATCACCAAGAAAAATCATTGTTGTCAATAATACAAATAATACAACTAACAATGATATTTAGCTGCCACCCCCGGTCATCAGTGGACGAAAAACACAAAATGGAAAGCTAACAATTCTCCCCTTGACTGTCTTCACTCATTGGCCGCGTAGAGGGGGGGTTTGGCCCCTGAATTCTATGAGAAAATTGCAGTTTTCAGGAACTCACTATGTGAATCACCCCATTTTCTATTTTTATTTAATGAAAATGAATTACTACTGACACTAGAGGAGCAAGTGGCAAAGGACTCAGTCATTCGCAGGTCTTAGCTGGAATGATAATAATTATAACAATAATGATAATAATATTATTCTTATTATTATTATTAATAATAATATTAGTAACAACAACAACAATAATAATTAAAATAATGAGAAAGAAATCTAAACTCGCGCAAAAGTTTAGAAGTTTAAACACGTTTATAACAATAAAAACAGAAAAACAATCTGTGAATTACATTGTCTGGCAACAGGGGGATTCCCAAGGCTCTCGTGACCAAGAAGCTGAAAGCGCACGAGTACATAATGCAAATGGAACATTCATACTCCGCGCTGCAATGGAGCTTATGGGGTGAAACCGACACAAAAGACTCTGCAGCTGCAGAAACTGAAATTGTGGGGACAGTGAACCCCCTGACCTTCAAACTGATGTCAACTTTCAGAGCTGAGGGGCTGTTGGAGAAGTCTCACCCGCCATGGCAGACGGGGAAGTGAGACTTTGTGCGTCAGGGACGGACAGAACCAGGGCCGGCTTTAGGGCACTGTCCCCTGTGCGGCCGCACAGGGCGCTGACCTGGAGGGGGCGCTGTGTTTAGCAATAACTTATGATTTCAAAGCACCTGCTGCAGAGTTCCTTGTGCATCCAGCTTTCAGGCAGCATTTAAAATGTCAGATAAATCTTGTGATTAATGTTCCTGCTAGAGAGAGCTCGAGGTTTTGTCTAGTTGCAGTTTTGACTCTCATAGCAGAGGGTTAATGTGCCTGCTGCAAAGAACAGATCGGTATTTTGTGTGGATAGCTGCGTGGATTAGTAAAATCGGCCTTTGTCTGAGCTTTAAAAAAAATTAAGGGCCTCATTTATACTTTTTTAGCGCTGCATTTGCGCCGCTTTTGATGCAAAAGCATCACAAATTTACAAAATACAATTGCATTTTGCAAGTTTGCGCCGCTTTTGCGTCAAAAATGACGCAAACGCTGTGCTAAAAAAGTATAAATACGGGCCTAAATGTGTGTGTGAGAGGGGCTATGGAGAGGGGCAGTTTTGCCAGGTGGTAGGGAGGGAATTCGAGTAGGAGGAGGTCATGGTGTTGGAGGGGGCTCCAAAAAAGATTGTGACACGAAGCGTCATCAGCGCTAACGCCCTTGGGCACAACATTGAGCAAGAACACGGCTGCCACTACTACAGTTACTCTAAGGCAACATTTCTAAAGAACATAATAATATTCATAATAATTGTGATAATATAGGGTTTATTGCCCCGGACTTGTAACTTCACTTGCTCCATGGATTTAGGAATATAGCGGGTTGAAGTGTACTTTCACCTTCTCTCCTTATTGCCTTTGTCTCCCTCAAGTACAGCAGCATTTCTCAGCTTTTAGACCCACCCAGGAATGTGCACAGGGCCCTGACTGTTGGCCGGAAACACCCGAAATGACAGCAGAAACAAGGGTGTCACAGATTCTTCACATTCTCTGTGCCTGGCCTAGAGTGCATGCCCCTCCCTTAAGGGCTCATCCCAAAACTCTCACGAAGGTACAAAGGTGGCTGCGGGGCAGGGCAAGCCCGTGACTCATCCTTCTGTGGTAGCAAGTGATGAGTTCGGGGTTTTATGCGGGGTAACAAGCCCGTGGAGGAATAAAGCAACATTTAGACTGTAGGGGTCCGATTTGAAAAGATATTACTTTTAGTTTCTCTGGTGGTACTCCTGATTTACTCAGGTGTAGTACTGGAACAATCTGGTGGCTTTTCCTGTGAGCTCCTTGTCTACTTGGGGTATATTTATGAGCCCCCTTGTGCTTCCGTTGCGTCACTTTTGGTGACCCTCGGCGGCGCAGACTGCAAAATCATACCTATGAGGCCACGTAAAGCCACTTTCGTGGCTTTGAATCGCCTCACAGATATGGAGTAAAGCAAGGCAGCGCAAATATCTGCGTTGCCTTACTCTGCACCCGGGGGCGATGCATGTCGTTGCAGTGGGTATTCCCAAGCAACATCCCTGGATTTTCACACTTCCCCAAATTTACAAAACCTAGTAATCCTGTGGATGTGCTAAAATCTTACGCCTCCCGAGGTGAGGCATAACAAGAAGAAATATTTTTATTTCTCCTCTTTTTTTTCTAGGAAAATGCCTCTGAGGATTATTTTTGTGCAGGAACGTGTCCCTTCCTGCACAAAAACAATCCTGCTGACATCACAGACACGGCGATACGCAGCCAAAAATGGCACTATGGCAGGAAAAAGGCATGAATGCGGCCTACTGCATAAATACGGTTTATTCCTGCCCTTTCACTTTGGTGTAGGGCAGTGCAGCAAGATAATTTGCAGCCAAAACACCGTAAATAAGGGGCCATGTGAGGAGTTCTCTATAGAGCAGATGTCAGTACAGATGGAATGAAGCACCCTGGGCAAATGCACTGAGGAGAAAGTCTCTCAAATATATCTCCACCAGTACTGGTGTGATCCGATCTCCCGCTGTAGGAGACTGGACTGGTTTGTAGTGAGTACCTAGGGGTACTTACACCTTGCACCAGGCCCAGGTATCCCTTATTAGTGTATAGGGTGTCTAGCAGCTTAGGCTGATAGATAATGGTAGCTTAGCAGAGCAACTTAGGCTGAACTAGGAGACGAGGGAAGCTCCTACAGTACCACTAGTGTCACTTGCACAATATCATAAGAAAACACAATACACAGATATACTAAAAATAAAGGTACTTTATTTTTATGACAATATGCCAAAAGTATCTCAGTGAGTACCCTCAGTATGAGGATAGCAAATATACACAAGATATATGTACACAATACCAAAATATGCAGTAATAGTATTAGAAAACAGTGCAAACAATGTATAGTTACAATAGGATGCAATGGAGACACATAGGGATAGGGGCAACACAAACCATATACTCCAAAAGTGGAATGCGAATCACAAATGGACCCCAAACCTATGTGACCTTGTAGAGGGTCTGCTGGGACTATTAGAAAATAGTAAGGGTTAGAAAAATAGCCCACCCCAAGACCCTGAAAAGTGAGTGCAAAGTGTACTAAAGTTCCCCAAAGGACATAGAAGTCGTGATAGGGGAATTCTGCAGGAAAGACACAAATCAGCAATGCAACAACGATGGATTTCCAGTTGAGGGTACCTGTGGAACAAGGGGACCAAGTCCAAAAGTCACAAGCAAGTCGGAGATGGGCAGATGCCCAGGAAATGCCAGCTGTGGGTGCAAAGAAGCTGCTACTGGACAGTAGAAGCAGGAGATTCTACAAGAACGACAAGGGCTAGGAACTTCCCCTTTAGAGGACGGATTCCCCACACTGTGGAGAGTTGTACAGAAGTGTTTTCCTGAAGAAAGACCACCACCAAGCCTTGCTAGCTGCAAATCATGCGGTTAGGGTTTTTGGGAGCTGCTGTGGCCCAGGAGGGACCAGGATGTCGCCAATTGCGTCTGGGGACAGAGGGGGCATCGAGCAAGACAAGGAGCCCTCTCAGCAGCAGGTAGCACCCGCAGAAGTGCCAGAAACAGGCACTACAAGGATGCATGAAACGGTGCTCACCCGAAGTTGCACAAAGGAGTCCCACGTCGCCGGAGGACAACTTAGGAGGTCGTGCAATGCAGGTTAGAGTGCCGTGGACACGGGCTGGACTGTGCACAAAGGATTTCCGCCGGAAGTGCACGGAGGCCGGAGTAGCTGCAAAAGTCGTGGTTCCCAGCAATGCAGTCTGGCGTGGGGAGGCAAGGACTTACCTCCACCAAACTTGGACTGAAGAGTCACTGGACTGTGGGAGTCACTTGGACAGAGTTGCTGGATTCAAGGGACCTCGCTCGTCGTGCTGAGAGGAGACCCAAGGTACCGGTGATGCAGTTCTTTGGTGCCTGCGGTTGCAGGGGGACGATTCCGTCGACCCACGGGAGATTTCTTCGGAGCTTCTAGTGCAGAGAGGAGGCAGACTACCCCCACAGCATGCACCACCAGGAAAACAGTCGAGAAGGCGGCAGGATCAGCGTTACAGAGTTGCAGTAGTCGTCATCGCTACTTTGTTGCAGTTTTGCAGGCTTCCAGCGCGGTCAGCAGTCGATTCCTTGGCAGAAGGTGAAGAGAGAGATGCAGAGGAACTCAGATGAGCTCTTGCATTCGTTATCTAAGGAATCCCAAGAGACAGAGACCCTAAATAGCCAGAAAAGAGGGTTTGGCTACCTAGGAGAGAGGATAGGCTAGCAACACCTGAAGGAGCCTATCAGAAGGAGTCTCTGACGTCACCTGATGGCACTGGCCACTCAGAGCAGTCTAGTGTGCCAGCAGCACCTCTGTTTCCAAGATGGCAGAGGTCTGGAGCACACTGGAGGAGCTCTGGGCACCTCCCAGGGGAGGTACAGGTCAGGGGAGTGGTCACTCCCCTTCCCTTTGTCCAGTTTCACGCCAGAGCAGGGCTAAGGGGTCCCTGAACCGGTGTAGACTGGCTTATGCAGAAATGGGCACCATGTGTGCCCATGAAAGCATTTCCAGAGGCTGGGGGAGGCTACTCCACCCCTGCCTTCACACCATTTTCCAAAGGGAGAGGGTGTAACACCCTCTTTCAGAGGAAGTCCTTTGTTCTGCCATCCTGGGCCAGGCCTGGCTGGACCCCAGGAGGGCAGAAGCCTGTCTGAGGGGTTGGCAGCAGCAGCAGCTGCAGTGAAACCCCGGGAAAGGCAGTTTGGCAGTACCAGGGTCTGTGCTACAGACCACTGGGATCATGGGATTGTGCCAACTATGCCAGGATGGTATAGAGGGGGCAATTCCATGATCATAGACATGTTACATGGCCATATTCGGAGTTACCATTGTGAAGCTACATATAGGTAGTGACCTACATGTAGTACACGCGTGTAATGGTGTCCCCGCACTCACAAATTCCGGGGAATTTGCCCTGAACAATGTGGGGGCACCTTGGCTAGTGCCAGGGTGCCCTCACACTAAGTAACTTTGCACCTAACCTTTACCAGGTAAAGGTTAGACATATAGGTGACTTATAAGTTACTTAAGTGCAGTGGTAAATGGCTGTGAAATAACGTGGACGTTATTTCACTCAGGCTGCAGTGGCAGGCCTGTGTAAGAATTGTCAGAGCTCCCTATGGGTGGCAAAAGAAATGCTGCAGCCCATAGGGATCTCCTGGAACCCCAATACCCTGGGTACCTCAGTACCATATACTAGGGAATCATAAGGGTGTTCCAGTATGCCAATGTAAATTGGTAAAATTGGTCACTAGCCTGTTAGTGACAATTTGAAAGAAATGAGAGAGCATAACCACTGAGGTTCTGGTTAGCAGAGCCTCAGTGAGACAGTTAGGCATCACACAGGGAACACATACCTATAGGTCACAAACCTATGAGCACTGGGGTCCTGACTAGCAGGGTCCCAGTGACACATAACAAACATACTGAAAACATAGGGTTTTCACTATGAGCACTGGGCCCTGGCTGGCAGGATCCCAGTGAGACAGTGAAAACACCCTGACATACACTCACAAACAGGCCAAAAGTGGGGGTAACAAGGCTAGAAAGAGGCTACTTTCTCACACAACCCCCCCCCCCCAAACGAAGGACAATAAGGCTAACCTTGGCCAGTTGAGACTTTATTGTCTAAGTGGTGATAAGTAGAGAGTAGCTCTGCAACAGACTGGTTACTCCCTTTATCATCCACTATATGGTTACTTCCCTGTGGGGATGTAAACCACCCTGTTTGAAGTTTTTTAGCTAAGCAACAATGTGAAGATGTATTTTCAGAGTTTCTATCAGTAAGTTTTAGTTTAGAGCAGTGGGAATTGTCCACTGAACTTATTTGTAGTGATGGAAATGCCAGACAGGGATGCTGTCTCAGAAAAGCCATAGCTGGGCAAAAACTTTGTCCATATGGCTGGAAGAGAGAACAGGGATGCTGTTTCTCTTGAGTTGGAGCAGGGCAGGGATGCTGTCCTATGAGCTCCACACTAGGGCAGGGATGCTGTCCTAAGTGTTGTGAGGCAGTGCAGAGTTTCTGCACTAAAGTTTCTCTGGGAGGGTTGGAGGGATGCTCCATGTTAACTAAAATGGTGCTCTTTTTCTCACCAATGTTAGTTATCCCACAGAGAGGTACTTCTACGTCAGGGAGTCCAGCTTTGCCAGCTGATGATTCCCTTGGAACAGGTGCCACCCTAGGAGAGGTTTCTCCCACCACAGGAATGGTATCCTGAATGGCAGGGTGGTTAGGGGATACTGTGATACCATTTTTACCTGTTGGTGGAGAGGGATCCTGAGTTTTCAGGCCTTCTCTCCTTTGCTTTTTCATTTCAGTAGAAATGAGAGGGAACAATTCCTCTGGGATGCCCAGCATGGCTGCATGGGCATAAAACTCTACATAAGCCCAACCTGAGGCCTCTAGGTCATTACCTAAGAGACAGTCTACAGGTAAGCTAGGTGATACCACCACTTGCTTAGGGCCAGTAACTCCACCCCAACTAAACTGAATTATAGCTAAGGGAAGAAACTTAGTGGAGTTATGGACATCAATAATTTTATACTGTTGTCCAATGATGTGTTGTTCAGGAGCCACTAGGTTTTCAGTCACCAAAGTGATACTGGCACCTGTGTCCCTGTAGGCCAAGGCCTCAACACCATTTATTGAAACTGTCTGCCTGTACTTATCCATTGTAAGGGGACAAGGAGCCAGTGTGGCAAGGCCAATGCCACTAGGTGTGACAGAAACTGTCTTGGGACTGACTACCCCAGTTTCTATTATGGACCCATAAGTGAACCCAACTACACCCTTAACTTGACTGTTGCCAGCAGTCCCACCACTAGTACCACTACTGCTAGGGGCACTAGAGCTTGATGTATTAGTGGTGGTAGGCTCAGGGGCTTTACCTGGACAGGACTTATCCCCTGGCCTATGGCCTCTGTTTTTACACACAAAGCACCAAGGCTTTTTAATGTGTGTGGGTTGAGAAGAAGATGAAGAATTTGTTTTATCCCCACCCTCTGAAGAGTGTTTAAGATTTGAAGTGGGATCTTTGGTTTTACCCTTATCCCCATGCTTATCTTGAGATTTCTCACCATCTTTCTTCTTGCCATCCTTGTCACCACCTGTATGAACTTTTCTGTTCACTCTTGTTCTGACCCATTTGTCTGCCTTCTTTCCCAATTCTTGGGGAGAGGTCAGATCTGAGTCCACTAGATACTGGTGCAACAAATCAGACACACAATTATTAAGAATATGCTCTCTCAGGATTATGTTATATAGGCTTTCATAATCAGTAACTTTACTGCCATGTAACCACCCCTCCAAGGCCTTCACTGAATGGTCAACAAAATCAACCCAGTCTTGTGAAGACTCCTTTTTGGTCTCTCTGAACTTTATCCTGTATTGTTCAGTGGTTAAGCCATAACCATCCAGGAGTGCATTCTTAAGAACTTTGTAATCATTGGCTTCACTTTCTTTCACAGTAAGGAGCCTATCCCTACCTTTTCCACTAAATGATAGCCATAGGATAGCAGCCCACTGCCTTTGAGGGACATCCTGTACAGCACAGGCCCTCTCAAGTGCAGCAAACCACTTGTTAATGTCATCCCCCTCCTTATAAGGGGGAATTATCTTATGCAGATTCCTGGAATCATGCTCTTTTGCAGGATGACTATGGGGAATACTGCTGCTGCCACCATGGGTTTCTAAACCCAACTTCTGTCTTTCCTTCTCTACTTCTAAGGTCTGTCTATCCAAATCCAGCTGTTGCTTCTTGAGCTTCAGTCTGGTTTGTTCCACTCTCAATCTATTGAGCTCCCTTTCTAACAATCTGTCATCAGGGTGGGTGGGAGGGACATGCCTTGAAACAGAAGTATGATGAGAATGGACAGATGGAGACCTGTCCCTTACAGAAGGCACCCTAACAGCTTGGTTAACAGAAACATCACTTCTACTGTGGTGAGAATGAATGCTCTTGCTATGATGTGAGACAACACTATCTGTATGGTGTGACTCTACATCAGTACCAACTATGCTAGACTGTCTAGTAATGGGCAGGCTCTGAAGTTTCTTTCCTGAATCTTTTCCTAGGGGGGTCCCTGGATCAGATTGGGAACCATTAGCTACTTTTTCAACAGATGGGGCCCTTTTGGCCTTATCTTGTTCTCTAAGCATGTTAAGCAATAATTCCAAGGAAGGATTCTTCCCTACACTCAAACCTCTTTCTATACAGAGACTCCTTGCTCCTTTCCAGCTAAGGTGGTCATATGCAAGTTTGGACAGATCAACATTTTGGCCTGTGCCAGACATTTTTAGAAAGAGTTTAAGTGATAGAAAAAGAGCAAAACGTTTTCAGAACTTTTAGAAAGACAGAAAAAAAACTTTTTAAACTTTTAAGAACTTTTAGAAAGTTTAGAGGTACTTTTCAGCACTTTAGAAAAGAGGTGAGAAAAGAAATGCAAAACTTTTTGGTTAGGTGTACATACACTGAACTTGTTTTGTATATTTTTCTCTTATGAAAAGTACAATGACAAAAGTGGTAAGTAGTCTCAAAGCACTTATCCCACCGCTGCACAACCAATGTAGGAGGCTGGACTGGCTTGTAGTGAGTACCTAGGGGTACTTACACCTTGCACCAGGCCCAGTTATCCCTTATTAGTGTATAGGGTGTCTAGCAGCTTAGGCTGATAGATAATGGTAGCTTAGCAGAGCAGCTTAGGCTGAACTAGGAGACGAGTGAAGCTCCTACAGTACCACTAGTGTCATATGCACAATATCATAAGTAAACACAATACACAGATATACTAAAAATAAAGGTACTTTATTTTTATGACAATATGCCAAAAGTATCTCAGTGAGTACCCTCAGTGTGAGGATAGCAAATATACACAAGATACATGTACACAATACCAAAATATGCAGTAATAGTATTAGAAAACAGTGCAAACAATGTATAGTTACAATAGGATGCAATGGGGACACATAGGGATAGGGGCAACACAAACCATATACTCCAAAAGTGGAATGCGAATCACGAATGGACCCCAAACCTATGTGACCTTGTAGAGGGTCGCTGGGACTATTAGAAATTAGTAAGGGTTAGAAAAATAGCCCACCCCAAGACCCTGAAAAGTGAGTGCAAAGTGCACTAAAGTTCCCCAAAGGACATAGAAGTCGTGATAGGGGAATTCTGCAGGAAAGACACAAATCAGCAATGCAACAACGATGGATTTCCAGTCGAGGGTACCTGTGGAACAAGGGGACCAAGTCCAAAAGTCACAAGCAAGTCGGAGATGGGCAGATGCCCAGGAAATGCCAGCTGTGGGTGCAAAGAAGCTGCTACTGGACAGTAGAAGCAGGAGATTCGGCAGGAACGACAAGGGCTAGGAACTTCCCCTTTGGAGGACGGATCCCACACGCCGTGGAGAGTTGTGAAGAAGTGTTTTCCTGAAGAAAGATCGCCAACAAGCCTTGCTAGCAGCAAATCATGCGGTTAGGGTTTTTGGGTGCTGCTGTAGCCCAGGAGGGACCAGGATGTCGCCAATTGCGTCTGGGGACAGAGGAGGCGTCGAGCAAGACAAAGAGCCCTCTCAGCAGCAGGCAGCACCCGCAGAAGTGGCAGAAACAGGCACTACAAGGATGCGTGAAACGGTGCTCACCCGAAGTCGCACAAAGGAGTCCCACGTTGCTGGAGGACAACTTAGGAGGTCGTGCAATGCAGGTTAGAGTGCCGTGGACCCAGGCTGGACTGTGCACAAAGGATTTCCGCCGGAAGTGCACGGAGGCCGGAGTAGCTGCAAAAGTTGCGGTTCCCAGCAATGCAGTCTGGCGTGGGGAGGCAAGGACTTACCTCCACCAAACTTGGACTGAAGAGTCACTGGACTGTGGGAGTCACTTGGACAGAGTTGCTGGATTCAAGGGACCTCGCTCGTTGTGCTGAAAGGAGACCCAAGGTACCGATGATGCAGTTCTTCGGTGCCTGCGGTTGCAGGGGGACGATTCCGTCGACCCACGGGAGATTTCTTCGGAGCTTCTAGTGCAGAGAGGAGGCAGACTACCCCCACAGCATGCACCACCAGGAAAACAGTCGAGAAGGCGGCAGGATCAGCGTTACAGAGTTGCAGTAGTCGTCTTCGCTACTTTGTTGCAGTTTTGCAGGCTTCCAGCGCGGTCAGCAGTCGATTCCTTGGCAGAAGGTGAAGAGAGAGATGCAGAGGAACTCGGATGAGCTCTTGCATTTGTTATCTAAGGAATCCCAAGAGACAGAGACCCTAAATAGCCAGAAAAGAGGGTTTGGCTACCTAGGAGAGAGGATAGGCTAGCAACACCTGAAGGAGCCTATCAGAAGGAGTCTCTGACGTCACCTGATGGCACTGGCCGCTCAGAGCAGTCCAGTGTGCCAGCAGCACCTCTGTTTCCAAGATGGCAGAGGTCTGGAGCACACTGGAGGAGCACTGGGCACCTCCCAGGGGAGGTACAGGTCAGGGGAGTGGTCACTCCCCTTCCCTTTGTCCAGTTTCGCGCCAGAGCAGGGCTAAGGGGTCCCTGAACCGGTGTAGACTGGCTTATGCAGAAATGGGCACCATGTGTGCCCATGAAAGCATTTCCAGAGGCTGGGGGAGGCTACTCCTCCCCTGCCTTCACACCATTTTCCAAAGGGAGAGGGTGTAACACCCTCTCTCAGAGGAAGTCCTTTGTTCTGCCATCCTGGGCCAGGCCTGGCTGGACCCCAGGAGGGCAGAAGCCTGTCTGAGGGGTTGGCAGCAGTAGCAGCTGCAGTGAAACCCCGGGAAAGGCAGTTTGGCAGTACCAGGGTCTGTGCTACAGACCACTGGGATCATGGGATTGTGCCAACTATGCCAGGATGGTATAGAGGGGGCAATTCCATGATCATAGACATGTTACATGGCCATATTCGGAGTTACCATTGTGAAGCTACATATAGGTAGTGACCTATATGTAGTGCACGCGTGTAATGGTGTCCCCGCACTCACAAAGTCCGGGGAATTTGCCCTGAACAATGTGGGGGCACCTTGGCTAGTGCCAGGGTACCCTCACACTAAGTAACTTTGCACCTAACCTTTACCAGGTAAAGGTTATACATATAGGTGACTTATAAGTTGTGAATTGTCAGAGCTCCCTATGGGTGGCAAAAGAAATGCTGCAGCCCATAGGGATCTCCTGGAACCCCAATACCCTGGGTACCTCAGTACCATATACTAGGGAATTATAAGGGTGTTCCAGTATGCCAATATAAATTGGTAAAATTGGTCACTAGCCTGTTAGTGACAATTTGAAAGAAATGAGAGAGCATAACCACTGAGGTTCTGGTTAGCAGAGCCTCAGTGAGACAGTTAGGCATCACACAGGGAACACATACCTATAGGTCACAAACTTATGAGCACTGGGGTCCTGACTAGCAGGGTCCCAGTGACACATAACAAACATACTGAAAACATAGGGTTTTCACTATGAGCACTGGGCCCTGGCTAGCAGGATCCCAGTGAGACAGTGAAAACACCCTGACATATACTCACAAACAGGCCAAAAGTGGGGGTAACAAGGCTAGAAAGAGGCTACTTTCTCACACCCGCCCATCCTGGAAGGGCATAAAAAGCTACATTTTATTGTGAACGTAAGTTTATAATAGAATGTATTTTTGTAAATCAATCCCAAATTATTTTTGGAGTTAGTATTTTTTAGGTCGAGCATAGCAGAGCGCAAGCGCTGCTTTTCCAACGTGCTGGTATGTCTCTAGGCTTTTAACAACACCCACATCACACCCATCACTACCGCTCATTCGTGGGCTTGCCCTTCAAAAATCCTTTGATGACATTGGTAAATGGTTTACGTTTGTCCCTCCTTGTGAAGGTTTTGTTACTGCCTTGGCCATCGCCTCTGTTACATGGCTAATTGCACTTTTGCTGATAAGTTTGACTACGAGCAAACTTCTTTTTCCTTTTGTGTCTCTTCACGCTGATGCTCATGGCGGCCGTGTCACTGTGAATCGGCTCGCTTATGTGAAACTGTTTTACTTTTACTTTTCAATTTATGTGGCAAGAAACTCCATTTAGGAGTTTACAGTGCTCAAAGCTCTAACTCGAGCAAATGTGAGACACGTTGCATTGCAAATGCTTTTTTTATCATGCTTTTTTAAAAACAATACGTTTTTCCGTGTGAGAAAACCCTTTTCCTAGCACCCTAATTAGTTTTGGGGGTGTTTCACGTCTGTTTTTTCTATGCGAATCAATTTTCCTACAACATTGAATGAAGTAAATCAACTAGCTGCAAACATTTTGTGAATGTCCACAAACTTGTGAGTGTGCGCTGGTCATTTACGTTTGCAGGTGGACCCATCCTTGGAACACCCACAAAGATACGCCTGTGCGCAAACTGCTTACGCAATAGTTCAGCCAATGAGACATCTCCTTTGTGTGAGCAAAATCCCACCATCTGGAGCACGATTTTGCCCGTTGTAAGTGTCACTTCCACAACTTAGATGCCTATTTATAATTTGGTGGACAGAGGTTTGGCGGTCAGGGCGACTGAGTAATTTACTTCATCTCCTCGATTGCACCTCCGCCTGACAAATTATGGAATGGCGCAAAGCCGGCCATCAGGAAACTGGCCTGTCATGGCAGCCCACCTTGCTCTGAAAGTAGCCCATTAGGGTCTAGCCTACTGCAGAAATGTGACAGGAGGTGTCAGGATTATAGTTAGAGGATATCATTTGTGACAAAGATTGGCTGTTCTGGTTGTAGCAAGATAGACTTGAGGTGCAATGGAGTAACAGTTTTGTTACAAGATTTAAGGATCGAGGCTTGCGCCCAGTAAAAGACCTGGAACAATTATTGCCCAGAGGTGGATGTCTGTAAGTTGTAACCTGTCTCAGGAATAAAATACTCCTTTCTCATTAACTGTGGTTCTCGTTTCATCCCAAAGACCAGTTTATAGGTCTTGATTGACAGCACATCTGTTTGCAAGGCATACTGCATGAATTAGACATAGGCCTCTTTATCGCACACATGAATTACCCCTACCCTGGGGTTCAGGATTTAAAGGGTGGGATGGGAGCACCAGTTCTCATTTTCCTCATTGCAATGTCGAGGAACAAAACTTTTTTGGTTCTTTCTGTACCAAAATCTGGGGTAGATATGGGCAGGTTTCGCCTGCTGATGTGTACCTCAGTAAAACTCTTATGGGGTCGGGAAAGTCAAACTCACTTATAATTTTGACACCCAAGAAAACAGGGGTTTAAAGGAATGTGTCAGCTTAGCACTGCACTCCTAATTAAGGCCATGGGGTAGGCTTTGGGGGGTCCACCTTCAAACACTGGCTTATTTTAATCAGATTCTTTCAGTCACAGGCTTGAGACACTGTCAACCAAACCTTAGATCATCTTTGAGAAGTATTTCCCTCTCACCATCATGCTGCTGCCTGTTAGGTGTACTAACCCGCCTCCGCTTGGGGGCTTGCATTGCAATGCATAAGGAGGGGGGTCAGATCTTGCAAAGTGATTAAAAAAAAACAATTGGGGGGTATGTATATGGGATGTACAAGTTAAAATGTGGGCACTCAATCAGTACCGTCAATAACTCCACCCTGTTACCACACCACCACTAACACCAATACAGTATACACGATACACCACCTAACCTTACCATCACCAATAACCCCACCACCAGTATCACCACCTTTACAAACACAACTAATTTCAGTACCACCAATACTGTCAGCACAGTATACGTATGGCCACCAATGCAACCATCGGACTGTATGGGCCCCCGTGAGGGTCGGGCGAGGCCTCTGAGGTTTTGTATCGCGTGGCACATAAGCAGGCCGGGGTGGTGACCCACGACGGAGGTCCCCGGCCTGCCAACCCTACATAAGGATCGGAGCACAGGAGCCCCAAGTTTGGGACATGTGAGTCCAGAGTTACCCTGTCATCGCCCCGGGTGATCTGTCATGCTTGACGGACATATGCTTATCGTGGTATGTGCATTTTTCCTTGAGACCCGACATATGCTCTCGGGAAGTGTTCTCTTGATGTGTGCATTCAGGTTAGTGTCTGGGCCCCTTTGATAATGTGTTAACATTTTTGTTGTATCATGTGTTTTACCATGAGATAGGCATTCTTGTTGATATGGCTATGGCCTTATGATGTTCCTTCTATGGGCATGCAGGGTAATATGTGTTTACCAGAAGGAAGTGCATTTTTAGTGACATGTTTACTGTGTCCCATGCATTTCTGCTAATATGTTCTTGTGACTTGTCATGTGTTTGTACAATACAGTTTATTTTTATATAAGATGGTGTTGTATTTCCTTTTTGGTGGGGATAGTGTGTCATGTGTTGAGTGTTTTGTGCAAATGCTTCACACATTGCCTATGGGATAGGCCTGACTCCTCGTGCCAAGCTACCGAGGGGCTGAGAAGGGGTTATCTTGGGTGTGTAGCTCCCTCACCCTGGCTAGAGTGGGTGGGATCTGTCTGGCTTAGGTGCATACCCTAGCCAACCAGAAACCCCATTTCTAACAACCATCACCACTAAAACTAACAGTAAAACCCACAAAACACTACCACTAATACCATGAACAGCTCTAATTCCAACACAACCAACACCTCAACCAATACCACCCCCATTACCACCATCACAGATACCAATAATTCCAAGACCACCAGCACCAGTACCATCACCAATAACAACACTAATACCACCACCAACACTACAAATATCACCACGAACAGTACCACCAACACTGCCACAACAACTAATACCGTCAGTGCCTACAATAACAATACCATACGTACTACCACCGCAATACCTAAACCACCACCATAACACCAATACCACCACCAATACTACCAGTAACTCCACCAATGCTGCACTGCCACCACAATACCTAAACTATCACACCAAAGCCACCGGTACCACAGCAGTAATGGCTCCAAAACAACCATCGACTCCACACCACTAAAGTTACTACCAAACGTTCACAACCATCACCAATATGACACATGACCAGTGCCACACACTGCCAATAATACCACATCAGCCAATACCACACAATAATACGAGCACCATTACACATACCATGAATACAAACAACGCTATCCCCTACACACAAACACCATCACCGAAACCACCAACACCACAAATGCAATCAGCAATACCACCTTCAATCCCACCAACAATAACACAAGTGCAACCTCAACCTCTACCAATCCTAATTTCTCCAAGAATGCCATCATCACCAATACCACCAACAATAACACCACTACTTCCACCATCATCACCGGTAATATCACCCTCACCAATAATACTAAAGCTATCAGCACCAACATCACCACCATTTGCAATAGCACCAATATACCACCCACCACTGCCACCACCAATGACAGCTCCACCAATACCACCAACAACTTAGCCACCAATACCCAGAGCACTAATACCAGAACCAATAATACCACCAGCACCACCACCAATACCATCAGCACAAACCCAATACCACCCCACATATCACAGCACCATCATGAATACCACTAATATTACCACCAACACCAGAACCACAAATGAAACCACAACACAACCACCTGTACCAGCACCACTAACACCATCACTGTTATGACCTACCCCACGCGCATTACACCAATACTACAGCACAGCCACCAATACTAATATCACCATCACGAATACTGCCATCACTAGTAACAATACCACCACCACCACCAATAATACCACCCAACCGGCATCACGACCACCACTACTAAACATTGGCACATCTGGTAGGTGTGGCTATATTTTCTATGCATGGAACGCTTTTGGCCATGCCTGTGTTTACATGTATTTACAAGTTCAATCCACGCCTATAGGTTTTGCCAATGCGCATTACTTCTTGTTTGTTGGCTTTACAACAAAAAAAAATGATAATTCTTCACCTCTTGCCTGCTTCCCAAGGGCTTCCTACCAAGTGACCTCATTTTATTGAACACAATAAGCATTCCACTCTGACACTCATTAACCATCTGAAATTGTATTGCACAATTGCTCTTTATAACTCAAGTTGTTGTGTCCAAGAATAGAACCGGTGTGACCCTGGCCTCCTTCCTGATCACTGATTTCTCACATTTCCCTTGTCTTCTTTTTCCGTTCCTCCTCTTCACCTGTCACCCTGAGTTGTAATATTTATTTAAACAGCAATACATCCTGCATAGCTGTCAAGGGGCCCTTTATTGCATGTGGCACCTCTAGCCAGGCATGGCCCATACTTCAGTGCACTGAGGACTGGTAGCAGGAGACTCAGTGGGAGTGCCGTGGACGGAGGAGTGTGTGTGCTGCTAGCATGGATGTCGATTCACCAAAATGCCAGGGCTAGCGGAAGTGACATCACACACGCTTTGACCTCAATGGCATCTCAGGAAGTGACATCACATCACCTTTGACCTTCAATCTTCCCAGGACGTGAAATCACATGACCCTGATCCTAGTGACATGACAGTAATTGAGATTGCTGAAGCTTGACTGTACAATTAATACAACAACACAATAATGGGAAATGTCTGTTTTGGTTACCACCCATATAAAGATGCTGAAATGATCTTTGAAAGTGGGGGGGTGTAATACTTGCAGTAAGCTGTTGTGAGCAAGCGATGCTACGAGTTGTGTTCAGTATGCCAGCTCTGGCCTTTTCCATGTGTGCCTCTCTAAACTAACAATTACCTTCTGTATGTCAGGGGTAATGGCAGATTAGCAAGCATAACATCACATTCTCACTCATGCTGAAATACCTTGATTCACTCACACTCATTATCACTCATGCTCTTTTTCTTTTGCATTCACTTGCACTCATTCATTCACTCACTCACTTATTCGCACTCACTAATTCTCACTCATTTGCACTCAATCTCTCTCACGTAGTAATAATCTGACTCACTCATATTTTCTCATTCACTCGTACTCATTTATATTTTCAATTCTCCATTTTCAGTTACTTGGACTCACTCATTCTCACTCATGCATTTACAGTCACTTTAACTTACAGTCACTCTCACTTAGTCATACTTGCTGACACTCACTTGCACTTACCTTTACTCATTTTCACTTATTCTCACTCACTCTGACTCATTGTCACAGATATACACACTCTCTCACTTTCATGCACAGTTATTCTGAATCAGACTCCCTAACACTTCTCACACCTATTCTTACTCGTACATTCTTAGGCACCCAAGCTGTCACTTGCAGTCACTCTTACTCTAATTTACTCATTCCTACTCATTCACTCATACTCACTGACTATAGGTGTCATTCTCACTCATTACAAGTCATTGACTCTCACTTACACATTTTCACTGACACACACGCTCACACATACATGCGCTCTCACATAGACACTTTCTCTCATAAAAACACAAGCATGCACACTACATACATTTAAGAGCATTGTTTTTTCACTTACCTAAGCTTGCAGAAAAGACCTCATTCCAGCTCTTGGTGCTTCATTTGTTATCACTCTCATAGTGAATAATACCATAATATTCACCTTTAGTGAAATTTTTAAAAATGGACAGAAATTCGGGAGACACACCCCTAGCTCCTGTGCTCTTGGCACTGAGTTTGCCACCTCTGAGTCAAGGGGGTGCTAAGACAGCACCAAGGGTTGCAAACGGCAGTGCTTAATTTGAGCCTGTGGTTTCCGGTGCTCAGCACCAGCACTTCATTGTCAGCACTGGCTCTTATAACAGCCTGCCACATGGTGGCACTGTGTATCTAATTTTGTGAGGAGCAGAGCAACAGTTGCTTAATAATGAGATATACATTAAAATCACTAATACCTTCCACTTAAAGCTAGAAGAATAGCTTGGGTAGCATGTATTAGTCATTTTATTGTATATTTGACGTCTAAATTGTCACATGTGTATGAGTGAGATGCTTAGTTGTGATGGTTCTGTCGCTGGTAGTGTTAGTGGGGCAATGGGGGTGAAGGCTGTAGTGGCCTTTTGGCAAGGGCCCTGGCACTTACTTTTTTACAAATTAAGTACTGGATAAGGGAAAGCCGGGGGTCGCAGCTGCGACCCCCAAATGATGTGCATGGCTGTTTGGCCTATATGTTTAGCATAGGTGTTCAGCTTAACAACCAGAGCTGTGCAGTTTTTAGGTCGAGCATAGCGGAGCTTGCGCGCTGCTTTTCTGACGTGTTGGTATGTATCTGGGCTTTTAACCGTGGCCACGGCACGCTCACCACTATCACTCGTTCGTGGGCTTGCCCTTCAAAAATCCTTTGTTATCATTGATAAATGCTTTACGTTTGTCCCTCCTTAGGGCGGTTTTGTTACTGCCCTGGCCATCAACCCTGTTACATGGATAATGGCACTTTTTCCGAGAACTTTGACTGCAGAGCAAACTTCTTTTTCCTTTTGTGTGCCTCCTTCACGCTCACTGTGGCACTTTGAAATGGCGTGCTTATGTCAACTCTTTTACTTTTTATTTTCAGTTTATGTGGCAAGAAAAGTTCAGTTAATAATTTTCAATGGAAATAGCTCTAACTCGAGCAAACGCAAGACCCAATGCGTTGCAAATGCTTGTTAGTCATTGTGCCCACGCATGAGCTTGAACTGAAAAGAGTGACAGACGTACACATAATAAATGCTGTTGTGTGGATGGTCATGCCGGCAGTCATGCAACCACTGATCCAAGCAGTCAGTCAGTCTGTCATGCAAGCGGTCATGCAGGGATATACCTACCATGCGATACTGCACTCTAGGAACAGAAGTATGCCTCTATTGAGGAGCGAGCATGGGCTGTGGTGGGGTTATCAGATTACACATACACATAGCAAGAGAAGCACCGTAAGTTGTACCTGCTGTTGTTTAATTACATTTCGGTTCTAGTGGGCCTTACAAGAGTGGTCCTAGTAACGGTAACAGTGAACTTCAATAGTAAATTTTGTCAGCCACCATTTTTAAATTGCCATTCTTCTTATAACTGCTTGCATCACACCTATCACAAAAATTATCAGACCTTTCTTCCACATTTTGTGACACAGCTTCTTCTACATCTGTTCTATAGTTCTCTTCATTTTCCTGATCCAAATTAATCCACCAATATTTGCCATATTTGAATCTTTGTATATCATTTCTTTGTACATTATCCTCCATTCTCTCAATATATTTTCACATGCCCCCCTTGCCAATGCAATGCGACTCATGTGCAAAGTAAATTACATTGAACCTTGTGAGCAGTTTCCAGTTTGAGCATATCAAGAGTTGTAAAGCAAGTTACTAATTCATCAGGGGCCCACTTCCTTACCTTTTAGTTGATATAGGCCTTACCAGAGTAGACATAGCAATGTAGCAGAGTAGGCATAGTAATGTAATAGAAATTGAATAGTAATGTAATGTAGTAGATATAGTAATGCAAAAGAATAGGCATAGTAATGTAATGTAGTAGACATAGTAATGTAATAGAAATGGCATAGTAATGTAATGTAGTAGACATAGTAATGCAAAAGAATAGGCATAGTAATGTAATGTATTAGACATAGTAATGTAATAGAAATGGCATAGTAATGTAATATAGAAGGCATTGTAATGTAATAGAATAGGCATAGTAATGTAATATAGTAGTCCAATAATATACAACTTCCTCAGTGACCGGGTTCAAAAGACACAGATCATCCTGAAAACACAGTCGCCCAGTTTCTCCAAACCCAGACAGTTCAAAACATCTTTTAACAACAATCTGTGCTGCACAGGAGATAGATATCTGGGCGTAGCACATCAGCCATGGATCTAATCAATGCCTGGTTCCATCTATTGCAGATGTGCATTCTCTTCTGGTCGGTGGGGTACACGATATGAGTGCAGCCACAGCAACTGTCCTACAGAGTTTATCCAGTGTGTTATGGGGTGCAATCATTCTCCGCCTTTCAAGTGACAGCTGGATAGGTCCAGTCTGGCCTACTCCTTGAGGTCACCTTGGGAAGAGCCAGGTCTTCAAAGTCCTCCTGAATTCCAGGTGGTTGTCGTAGGTTTCTAACTTTGCCAGAAGAAAGAATCAGAGCTGTTCCCACTTATGCACTTCTTCTTGTAAAGTGAAATGAGCCATTGTAGGGCTAGTCTACAAAAGAGTGTTCTGGTCTGAGTATATCTTTTGATCTTTACTTGCAGAAATGTAGTTTTTTAGTTTTGCTTATTGTATGTGTGATGAGGATCTAGAAATGTGATCGTCTAGCTATGTGAAGCTATTGAAGAGCTTCTATGACGGGTGAGATGAGGTCACATAGATGTATATGTGTCAGTTATCTTGTGGAAGAGTGTTGAATTCTTTATACTTGATAGGCTACAAAGAGCATGAGCCCTTGGTAGCATCTGTTTACTTAGTCCAGATGTGAAATGAAGATTTGCCTTAGTATCTGTTTGGTGTGAAAAGTACTCCTATTTACCTACAGGTACTTCTGTTGACTTGGTATACTTGTCTCTTGACTTGGTTTAGTTGCAGGCACTTCTCTTGACTTGGTTTACTTGCAGGTACGTCTCTTGGCTTAGATTACTTGCACATACTTTATTCTTTAGTTGCAGGTACCTCTCTTGGCTTGGTTTACTTGCAGGCACTTCTCTTGACTTGGTTTACTTGTAGGCACTTGTTGTGACTTGGTTTACTTGCAGGCATTTCTCTTGACTTGGTTTACCTGGAGGTACTTCTCTTGACTTGGTTTACTTGCAGGCACTTTATTCTTTAGTTGCAGGCACTTCTCTTGGCTTGGATTACTTACATGCACTTCTCTTGACATGGTTTACTTGCAGGTTCCTGTCGTGACTTTGTTTACTTGCAGGCACTTCTCTTGACTTGGTTTACTTGCAGGTACTTCACTTGGCTTGGTTTACTGCAGGCACTTGTTTCTTTCGGTGCAGGCAGTTCTCTTGGCTTGTTTTACTTGTAACACTTCTCTTGACTTGGTTTACTTGTAGGCACCCGTTGCGACTTGGTTTACTTGAAGGCACTTCTCTTGACTTGGTTTACCTGGAGGTACTTCTCTTGACTTGGTTTACTTGCAGGCACTTCTCTTGACTTGGTTTACCTGGAGGTACTTCTCTTGACTTGGTTTACTTGGAGGCACTTCTCTTGACTTGGTTTACCTGAAGGTACTTCTCTTGACTTGGTTTACTTGCAGGTCCTTCTCTTGGCTTAGTCTTACTTGCAGGTACTTTGTTCTTTAGTTGCAGGCACTTCTCTTAGCTTGGTTTACATATAGACACTTCTCTTGACTTGGTTAACTTGCAGGCACTTGTCTTAACTTGTTTTACTTGCAGGCATTTCTCTTGTCTTGGTTGACTTGCATTTACTTCTCTTGATTTGGTTTACTTGCAGGTACTTCTCTTGACTTTAAATTATGTGCAGGTACTTTACTTGACTTGGTTTACTTGCAGGCACTTCTCTTGACTTTGTTTACTTGGAGGCATTTGTCTTGACTTGGTTTACTTGCAGGCACCTCTCATGACTTGGTTTACTTGCAGGTACTTCTTTGACTTGGTTTACTTGCAGGTACTTATATTGGATTGGTTTACTCACATCAACCTTTTTCTTTAGTTGCAGGCACTTCTCTTGACTTGGTTTACTTGCAGGCACTTGTCTTGACTTGGTTTACTTGCAGGTATTTCTCTAGACTTGGTTTACTTGCAGGTACTTCTTTCGACTTGGTTTACTTGCAGGCACTTTTTCTTTAGTTGCAGGCACATCTCTTGACTTGGTTTAATTGTAGGCACTTCTCTTCAGTTGCAGGTACTTCTCTTCGCTTACTTTACTTGGAAGTACTTCCCTTGGCTTGGTTTACTTGAAGGTACTTCTCTTGGCTTGGTTTACTTGCAGGCACTTTTTTTCTTTAGTTGCAGGCACTTCTTCTGGCTTGGTTTAATTGTGGGCACTTCTCTCCACTTGCAGGTACTTCTTTAGACTTGGTTTACTTCCATGCACTTCTCTAGACTTGGTTTACTTGCAGGTACTTCTTTCGACTTGGTTTACTTGCAGGCACTTTTTCTTTAGTTGCAGGCACTTCTCTTGGCTTGGTTTAATTGTAGGCACTTCTCTTCAGTTGCAGGTACTTCTCTTCGCTTAGTTTACTTGGAGGTACTTCTCTTGGCTTGGTTTACTTGCAGGTACTTCTCTTGGCTTGGTTTACTTGCAGGCACTTTTACTCTTTAGTTACAGGCACTTCTTCTGGCTTGGTTTAATTGTGGGCACTTCTCTCCACTTGCAGGTACTTCTTTAGACTTGGTTTACTTCCATGCACTTCTCTAGACTTGGTTTACTTGCAGGTACTTCTTTCGATTTGGTTTACTTGCAGGCACTTTTTTCTTTAGTTGCAGGCACTTTGGCATGGTTTAATTGTAGGCACTTCTCTTCAGTTGCAGGCACTTCTCTTGGCTTAGTGTACTTGCAGGTACTTCTCTTGGCTTGGTTTACTTGCAGGGACTTGTTTCTTTAGTTGCAGGCACTTCTCTTGGCTTGGTTTAATTGTGGGCACTTCTCTCCACTTGCAGGTACTTCTCTTGGCTTGGTTTACTTGCAGGGACTTTTTTCTGTAGTTGCAGGCACTTCTTTTGACTTGGTTTACTTGTGCTGCCACTGAGAGGCTGGACTTCAGTTTCCCTACATCAGGATATCTATTTTGGCATAGTTGAGTTCTTTGTGATTAGCTAACATTTATTGGTCAGTAGCTCAGATACTGTAGAGAATGTCTGAGTTATCAAATTTGCTTAAGACCTTTGTGTCCTCTGCATAGCTCCAGCACATCAGGTTGAAACATTTAATGCTTTCCGCCAGTTGGTTGAACAAGATGCTGAAGGGGAATGGAGCAAAGATTGATCTCTGTGGTGCACCTTCCTTGGTGCTGAAAATTGGGTCTGTGAGATAAACACTTGATTGGACGGCGAGCTAGGACAGGATCTGATCCGGAGGGCTTCTCTTCCACGCATTTTCTTCCAGTCTCTCTAGGTGGGAATGCCAGTGAACTGTGCCAGGAGCAGTGGACAGGTCCACAATAAAGTAATGCTGCAACATGAGTCCTATCCACACCAGTGTTTAGATCACCACAGAAGAAGATTAGGGCAAGTTCTTGTATCTCCTTGTCTAAAGCCAAGTTTGTCGGTTTGCTAGCAACTCGCTTTCATGAAGGAATTTAGAGATCTTAGACGCTGCTGCACTTCCGACGTGGACAGGGCCATGGAATGGATATCGCCACGCCCTACAAACCAGTAGGGTTGACTGAAGTCACTATCACCAGAGTCAAACAGGAGAGGTAGAAGTATCAGGTTACCACTCAGCTTCTCAACTATCACTCTTTTAATATCAATAGGAGGTAACCAACTGTCCCAGTATTCACCAAGGAGTTCCTCTAGTTTCTTTTGGGAGACTCTCACCAGCTATTTCTCTCTAAAGGAACTAGAGGGACTCCTTGGTGAAGTCACTACCACCTTCAAGACAATGGGCCATGACCTTGGGATGGCTGTGATAACCATCCGTAGTCCTGTCTGCCTATATCCTGAGTTGCAAGGACCCTAAACACACTGGCATATGACCATGGGATGGCTCTGACTGCCCACAACAAACCAGTGTCATCAGCCCAAGTCACTATGACCTTGAACACAATAGGTCATGACCATAAATTGGCTGTCACCGACCCCTGCAGGCCTGCCCGCCTCTGCCCTGAGTTGTGATCCTAAACACAATCGGTCTTTGTCATCACCCTCTACTGGCCACTCCTCCTTTGACTGAGTTGTGTGAACCCAAACGCACTGGGGCGTGACCCTGGGCCAGCTGTCACCGGCCCCTGTAGGACAGTGCGCCTCTGCCCGTCTTGCTATGTCCCTAAACACACATTGTGATGCTGATGGAGTTTTTTTTCTTTTGTTTTTCTGTCCTCATTCACCGTGGCCATTAAACAACCCCTCTTACTTTACCAGCAGTAGAGTAATCAAGGCCAGGGGACGCCCTTAACTCTCAGACAATCCTCCATCTACCTAGATTCCATGAGGATTTCAGAGCAGGGGGTAAAATCATTGGACAAATAACAGAAACAAATAGCTTATTATCACATAAAATTTTCAACAAATTACCATTACCTAAATCAGTGTTTCCAAATCAATAATGGGGCCCAAAAATTCCCCCGTCCTATTACTTACTGTAAGAAAGTACCATCTTGCCTGGCATGTTACCCCCATATTTCACAGTATATATGTTGTTTTAGTCTATGTGTCACTGGGACCCTGCCAGGCAGGGCCCCAGTGCTCATAAGTGTGCCCTATATGTGTTACCTGTGTGATGACTAACTGTCTCACTGAGGCTCTGCTAACCAGAACCTCAGTGGTTATGCTCTCTCTGCTTTCCAACTTGTCACTAACAGGCTAGTGACCAATTTCACCAATTCACATTGGCATACTGGAACACCCTTATAATTCCCTAGTATATGGTACTGAGGTACCCAGGGTATTGGGGTTCCAGGAGATCCCTATGGGCTGCAGCATTTCTTTTGCCACCCATAGGGAGCTCTGACAATTCTTACACAGGCCTGCCCCTGCAGCCTGAGTGAAATAACGTCCACGTTATTTCACAGCCATTTACCACTGCACCTAAGTAACTTATCAGTCACCTATATGTCTAACCTTCACCTGGTGAAGGTTGGGTGCAAAGTTACTTAGTGTGTGGGCACCCTGGCACTGGCCAAGGTGCCCCCACATCGTTCAGGGCAAATTCCCCGGACTTTGTGAGTGCGGGGACACCATTACACGCGTGCACTATACATAGGTCACTACCTATGTATAGCGTCACAATGGTAACTCCGAACATGGCCATGTAACATGTCTAAGATCATGGAATTGTCACCCAAATGTCATTCTGGCATTGGGGAGACAATTCCATGATCCCCCGAGTCTCTAGCACAGACCCGGGTACTGCCAAACTACCTTTCCCGGGGTTTCACTGCAGCTGCTGCCAACCCCTCAGACAGGTTTCTGCCCCCCTGGGGTCCAGCCAGGCCTGGCCCAGAAAGGCAGAACAAAGGACTTCCTCAGAGAGAGGGTGTTACACCCTCTCCCTTTGGAAAAAGGTGTCAGGGCTGGGGAGGAGTAGCCTCCCCCAGCCTCTGGAAATGCTTTGATGGGCACAGATGGTGCCCATCTCTGCATAAGCCAGTCTGCACCGGTTCAGGGATCCCCCAGCCCTGCTCTGGTGCGAAACTGGACAAAGGAAAGGGGAGTGACCACTCCCCTGACCTGCACCTCCCAGGGGAGGTGCCCAGATCTCCTCCAGTGTGCTCCAGACCTCTGCCATCTTGGAAACAGAGGTGCTGCTGGCACACTGGACTGCTCTGAGTGGCCAGTGCCAGCAGGTGACGTCAGAGACTCCTTCTGATAGGCTCTTACCTGTGTTGCTAGCCTATCCTCCTTCCTAGGTAGCCAATCCTCCTTTTCTGGCTATTTCGGGTCTCTGCTTTAGGGAATTCTTTAGATAACGAATGCAAGAGCTCATCAGAGTTCCTCTGCATCTCTCGCTTCACCTTCTGCCAAAGGATCGACCGCTGACTGCTCAGGACGCCTGCAAAACCGCAACAAAGTAGCAAAGACGACTACTGCAACCTTGTATTGCTGATCCTGCCGCTTTCTCGCCTGTTTCCTGGTGGTGCATGCTCTCGGGGTAGCCTGCCTCCTTCTTGCACCTGGAGCTCTGAAGAAATCTCCTGTGGGTCGACGGAATCTTCCCCCTGCAACCGCAGGCAACAAAAGACTGCATCACCGGTCCTCTGGGTCCCCTCTCAGCACGACGAGCGTGGTCCCTGGAACTCAGCAACTCTGTTCAAGTGACTCCCACAGTCCAGTGACCCTTCAGTCCAAGTTTGGTGGAGGTAAGTCCTTGCCTCCCCACGCTAGACTGCATTGCTGGGTACCACATGATTTGCAGCAGCTCCGGCTCCTGTGCACTCTTCCAGGATTTCCTTTGTGCACAGCCAGGCCTGGGTCCCCGACACTCTAACCTGCAGTGCACAACTTCCTGAGTTGTCCACCGGCGTCGTGGGACTCCCTTTTCTGACTTCGGGTGGACTCCGGTTCACTCCTCTTCCAAGTGCCTGTTCCGGTACTTCTGTGGGTGCTGCCTGCTTCTGTGAGGGCTCCCTGACTTGCTGGGCGCCCCCTCTGTCTCCTCATTCAAGTGGCGACATCCTGGTCTCTCCTGGGCCACAGCAGCATCCAAAAACCCTAACTGCGACCCTTGCCGCTAGCAAGGCTTGTTTGCAGTCTTTCTGTGTGGGAACACCTCTGCAAGCTTCTTCACGACGCGGGACATCCATCCTCTAAAGGGGAAGTTTCTAGCCCTCTTCGTTCTTGCAGAATCCACAGCTTCTACCATCCGGTGGCAGCTTCTTTGCACCCTCAGCTGGCATTTCCTGGGCATCTGCCCACTCTCGACTTTGTCGCGACTCTTGGACTTGGTCCCCTTGTTCCACAGGTACTCTCGTCCGGAAATCCACTTTGGTTGCATTGCTGGTGTTGGTCTTCCTTGCAGAATTCCCCTATCACGACTTCTGTGTTCTCTGGGGAATATAGGTGCACTTTACACCTACTTTTCAGGGTCTTGGGGTGGGCTATTTTTCTAACCCTCACTATTTTCTTACAGTCCCAGCGACCCTCTACAAGCTCACATAGGTTTGGGGTCCCTTCGTGGTTCGCATTCCACTTTTGGAGTATATGGTTTGTGTTGCCCCTATACAGATGTGCTCCTATTGCAATCTACTGTAACTTTACATTGCTTGCATTACTTCCTTTTGCTATTACTGCATAATTTTGGTATTGTGTACCTATATATTGTGTATATTTGGCATCCTCATACTGAGGGTACTCACTGAGATACTTTTGGCATATTGTCATAAAAATAAAGTACCTTTATTTTTACTATATCTGTGTATTGTGTTTTCTTATGATATTGTGCATATGACACCAGTGGTATAGTAGGAGCTTTGCATGTCTCCTACTTCAGCCTAAGCTGCTCTGCTATAGCTACCTTCTATCAGCCTAAGCTGCTAGAAACACCTCTTCTACACTAATAAGGGATAACTAGACCTGGTACAGAGTGTAAGTACCCCTTGGTACCCACTACAAGCCAGGCCAGCCTCCTACACTTACTGCTGATGGAGTTTTGTCACTGCCCCCTGCAGGCCTGTCTGCCTCTGCCCGATTTGCTAGGACCCTAAACATACTGGGTCATGGACTGTAGTCACTGCCCCTGCAACCCTGCCCGCCTCTGTCTCGAGATGCTGTGACATCTAAACAGACTGGGTCATGGCCATGGACTGTTGTCACTGCCCCTGAAGGCCTGCCCGCCTCCGCCTCGATGTTGTGACCCTTAAACACACTGGATCATGGCCATGGACTGTCACTGCCACTGAAGGTCTGCACACCTCTGTCTTGAGATGCTGTGACCCCCTAAAGACACTGAATCATGGCCATGGACTGTTGTCACTGCCCCTGAAGGCCTGTCCGCCTCTGCTTCGAGATGCATTGACCCTCTAAACACACTGGGTCATGGCTATGGACTGTCACTGCCCCTGTAGCCCTGCCCGCCTCTGCCTCGATGTTGTGGCTCCTACACACACTGGGTCATGGCCATGGACTGTTGTCACTGCCCCTGAATGCCTGCCTGCCTCTGTCTTGAGATGCTGTGACCCCCTAAACACATTGGGCCATGGCCTGTCAATGCCCCTGCAGCCCTGCCCGCCTCTGCTTCGATGCTGTGACCTCTAAACACATTGGGTCATGGCCATGGACTGTTGTCACTGCAGATCATGGGCATGGACTGTTTTCACTGCCCCTGAAGGCCTGTCCAACTCTGCCTCAAGATGCTGTGACCCCCAAAAAACACTGGATCATGGCCATGGACTGCTGTTGTCACTGCCCGAAGGCCTGCACGCCTCTGCTTCGAGATGCGGTGACCCCCAAAAGACACTGGGTCATGGCTATGGACTGTCACTGCCCCTGAAGGTCTGCACGCCTCTGCCTCGAGATGCAATGACCCTCTAAACACACTGGGTCATGGCTATGGACTGTCACTGCCACTGAAGGTCTGCACACCTCTGCCTTGAGATGCTGTGACCCCCTAAAGACACTGGATCATGGCCATGGACTGTTGTCACTGCCCCTGAAGGTCTGCTGGTTCTGCCTCGATGCTGTGACTCCCTAAACACACTGGGTCATGGCCATGGACTGTTGTCACTGCCATTTAAGGACTGCCCGCCTCTGCCTCGAGATGCAGTGACCCTTAAACACACTGGATCATGGCCATGGACTGTTGTCACTGCCCCTGAAGGCCTGCCTGCCTCTGTCTTGAGATGCTGTGACCCCCTAAACACATTGGGCCATGGCCATGGACTGTCACTGCCCCTGCAGCCCTGCCCGCCACTGCCTCGATGCTGTGACCCCTAAAAATACTGGGTCATGGCCATGGACTGTTGTCACTGCCCCTGAAGGCCTGCCCGCCTCTGCCTCGAAATACTGTGACCCCCAAAAGACACTGGATCATGGCCATGGACTTTTGCCACTGCCCCTGAAGGTCTGCACACCTCTGCCTCGAGATGCGGTGACCCTCTAAACACACTGGATCATGGCTATGGACTGTCACTGCCCCTGAAGGTCTGCACACCTCTGTCTTGAGATGCTGTGACTCCCTAAAGACACTGGGTCATGGCCATGGACTGTTGTCACTGCCATTGAAGGCCTGCCCGCCTCTGCGTCGAGATGCTGTGACCCCTAAACACACTGGATAATGGCCATGGACTGTTGTCACTGCCCCTGAAGGCCTGCCCGCCTCTGCCTCGAGATGCTGTGACCCCTAAACACACTGGATAATGGCCATGGACTGTTGTCACTGCCCCTGAAGGTCTGCACACCTCTGCCTCGAGATGCGGTGACCCTCTAAACACACTGGATCATGGCTATGGACTGTCACTGCCCCTGAAGGTCTGAACACCTCTGTCTTGAGATGCTGTGACTCCCTAAAGACACTGGGTCATGGCCATGGACTGTTGTCACTGCCATTGAAGGCCTGCCCGCCTCTGCCTCGAGATGCTGTGACCCCTAAACACACTGGATAATGGCCATGGACTGTTGTCACTGCCCCTGAAGGCCTGCCCGCCTCTGCCTCGATGCTGTGACCCCTTAAACACATTGGGCCATGGCCATGGACTGTTGTCACCTCCTCTGAAGGCAGCCTCACTGTGCTCTGAGTTGGTGTGACCCTGAGCACACTGGGCCCTGTCCCTGGGCTCCCAGTGCCTACCCCCTCACCTCTGGCCCACACACAAGGCCCCAGTGAGCCCAGGGATGCATCCGTGCTGTCACCTGGACTCGGGTGAACCCGTGGCGGACCGGTGTCCCCCAAGGCCTGGTGACCGGCTCATAAACACTCCATCCTCTGACGCCATATCCTGCCCGGAAGAGGACACGGGGCAGGAACAGGAGCCGGTTGTACTTTGTCCAGGTGCTGCTGAGGGCGCACAGGAGGTGCCACCGGGGGAGGGGAGTGCCAGGCCTGAGGCACTGCCAGCCACACAGAAGAAGGAGCAACCAAAGGAGCTCCCGCTAGGCTCATGCTTTCATCATTCCGAGGCCGGTAAAACTTGGGCAGTGCCATACCTGCTGTTTTATTTCGGAAGCACATTTAAGTGAGTAGGAAGCGCTAGGCGACTTCTCAATGCCCCATGCCGAGGAACCTGCTCTGCGTGGACATTTAACCGAAATATTAGAGGATTGCAGAAGTGACTTCGCCTTTGACCCTCAGTTACGTCTCTTGCCCCTTGATTCGGACGACTAGCTATGTTTAACCGTTTTCGTTAGCATATTCAGTGGAAGATTATGGTAAACACAAAATACAATCCTAACCGCTGCCACAGGTCCTCTGGTGTTATGCTCACTCCTGACATCTGGCCTTTAAAGAAGGGCAAGAGGGGGGTCTCCGGGAGAACTGAAGCACGATTGACATTGGAGCCAGCCAATGAGGCCAGTTACTGACACATGCAGTCCTTAAGAAGGGCAAGAGGAGGGTCTCTTGGCAGGACTGATGCATTCATGTGCTAATCAGCGTGATTGACATTGGAGCTAGCCAATGAGGCTAGTTACTGACACATGCAGTCCTTAAGAAGGGCAAGAGGAGGGTCTCTTGGCAGGACTGATGCATTCATGTGCTAATCGGCGTGATTGACATCGGAACCAGCCAATGAGGCCAGTTACTGACCCTTGCACTCCTTAAGAAGGGCACGAGGAGGGTCTCGGGCAGGACTGGCGCATTCATGTGCTAATCAGCGTGATTGACATTGGAGCCAGCCAATGAGGCCAGTTACTGACACATGCAGTCCTTAAGAAGGGCAAGAGGAGGGTCTCGGGGCAGGACTGGCGCATTCATGTGCTAATCAGCGTGATTGACATTGGAGCCAGCCAATGAGGCCAGTTACTGACACATGCAGTCCTTAAGAAGGGCAAGAGGAGGGTCTCGGGGCAGGACTGGCGCATTCATGTGCTAATCAGCGTGATTGATATTGGAGCCAGCCAATGAGGCCAGTTACTGACACATGCAGTCCTTAAGAAGGGCACGAGGAGGGTCTCGGGGCAGGACTGGCGCATTCATGTGCTAATCAGCGTGATTGACATTGGAGCCAGCCACTGAGGCCAGTTACTGACCCTTCTACCCCTTAAGAGGGGCACGAGGAGGGCCTCATGGCAGAGCTGAGGTGTTCACGTGCTAATCAGGGTGACTGACATTGGAGCCAGCCAATGAGGCCAGTTACTGACACATGCAGTCCTTAAGAAGGGCAAGAGGAGGGTCTCTTGGCAGGACTGGCGCATTCATGTGCTAATCAGCGTGATTGACATTGGAGCCAGCCAATGAGGCCAGTTACTGACACATGCAGTCCTTAAGAAGGGCACGAGGAGGGTCTCGGGGCAGGACTGGCGCATTCATGTGCTAATCGGCGTGATTGACATTAGAGCAAGCCAATGAGGCCAGTTACTGCCCCTTACACTCCTACGGGCTCCCGCCCTTTGCCTACGCCTAATAGTCGAGTGAGGCTCAACACTGATTATTATAAAATCCACCAACCCTCAAGGAAGACACATCAGACATTTTTGTCGAGGGGTTAGTTTGGAATTTTTCCTGATTCATTGGAAGTCCCAGGGGTTGACCTCAGGGCAGGAGGGGAGTTGATCTGAGGGTCGCTGTAGTTAACCTTGTGGTAACGTGGTGCCTTTACAAGTCAACTTTCTGAGTGTGACCTTGTGTTTAGCACAAAAAGCAATACATCATCGGGGAGGCAGCTTTGGGGTGGGGCGTGTTTGGGGTGTTACACCCACCTAATAAATGTATTTGCTGATGAATAATTGGGTACAGGTGCTTTCAGTCAGTCGGGTATGATAAGGTGTCAGTCGTGTTTCTCCTAAGGTTTTTGCATGAACACACTGACAAAAACACACACACACGCTTATCTCTTTTTGAAACCCCCAAAATTATTATTATTTTACAAAAAATTGTGTCTCTCTTAGTACGCCTATCAATCCGCATTCCTCTTAATTTCCACTGCCCCTTTAGCCCCTCTCATGCGCCCTGCTTGTCATGTATTTTAACATTATAGGTGAGCATAATTGTTGGGAAATCTGAAGTTCACACCCCACCCCAGTCCTATAGACCAAGGGCCATATGTACAAACACTTTTTCCCGTAGACACAGAATGGGGAAAAACCTTTGCTACATCTGGCCCCAAGCTACGTCCCTGTCCCTGTACATCGGTCACAACCAAATATTCTGCCACAAAGATTCGAATTCTAACTGCCCAGTTATCACCTCAGATAATCTGATGGCCTTGAGTACTTGCATCCACCTGCCAACCTATTCAGAACACTGCCTCCACCCGCCACCCAAGAACCTGTCTTCAGTGGGCAGCGGCAGGATCCAGGCAGCGCGCTGTCCGGGGGGCGTGTCCCAGCGGAACACAGGCGGAGCTGGCCTCTGTGGGCGTGTGGCCAGGAAGTGAAGGTCCACTCCAGTGCAAAACACGACAGGCGGGAAATGGGCCATGTACAAACGCTTCTGGCGCTGCAAGTCCCACCAGGAAACACTAAACTGCCATAGTATGCTCCCGGTCCAGTGGACAATATGCAAGCAGCAAGACATCGGAAGTTGTTGTATGTCACAACATCGTAAACATAAACGTTGTGACATAAAATTATAGATGAAAAAATATTTAAGTCAAAATGTCAGCTTCCTGTACATATAATGCAAATTACAAAAATATAAATAATAAAAATATCAACAGGAAAATATAGGGCTTGATTTAGAGTTTGCAGAGACTGAGATGGAGAGCCCTCTGTGCCAAACCCTCCCTCCACTCACCTGACTGACAGGTGGGAGGACTTTAAATATGTCAGCAACAGAGCCTGCTCTGGCTCCGTCGCCAACATGCGCCAGAGTACAGAGATGTCGGAAGTTTTCATATAACACAGTCCACCAAATTTAGAATCATCTGTGTTATTATTTTTGCTGTTCATCACCACCAAGGACAGTAAAAAAAAACTCCTGTGGTGCGGGGGGCATTAGTAGGAGTGGACAGAACTTGCGGAGTGCCAGAACAAATTTGCGAGATTCCATGGAATTCTGCCAACAGGAGGAAAATATGCATCTTGCGTGCAATTTGGGGCTGGTGGTGTGAGCAGCCTCGAAAACAGCGCAAACAGCACCATGCATTGCACAAGAGTGCACAGCCATTTGAGTTAATTTTTCTGCTGCTAGAGTAGAAAATCTACTAGAGTGGCAGTGAATCTACTTGAACAGCAGCCCTCTGACCGCGAGTGCTCGTGAACGCGGCAACCGAAATTCGCACTAGGGGACGCCAAATATTGCTCGCTCTCACCAGCTTGCATATTCTAGAGTCTCATGGGACAAAAGTTCCGCCAAACCTTCCATTGTCGGACTATGACCTGAAGTCCGCATTAATGCAAAGTGATCAAAATTCCACCAATTCTGAAGGCGGAACAGAATATTTTGCCGAACCCTAGTCACTAGTTTTTGCTTTTTAAAAAAAAGAAAATCTCACATGTTATTTTGCATTTAGAAAAGCAAGTATTTTTATAAAGTTAGTCAGGTGGCCGTCCATCAACCATTTAACGCACTGACAGGAGCAGCCATGATGGCTGTTCCTGCCAGTGACCTGAGATGTCCTCGGGAGTACGGGTACTTCATCAGGGCGATGGACCAAAATACTCAGTTGCGCTGAAATAGCACACTCCTCATTCTATATCAGGCCAATAGCAAATACCTAAATATGGACTGGCAAAATATTGATAACAAAACTGTAGTATTTGTAAAATGACATTAAACTTGACAAAAAATGGATACACAAAATTATTAATAAAACATGTAAAGCAATATTACAATGCAATGTGAACTGTTTTTAATTTAAAATATATAATATTATTTACCTTTATTTCCTGCATAACCTTTTTGTTAATTTTCCAAAATATTAAAAAGATCTACTACTATAAATGTCTATTTTTTAAATATATTAAAAATCATTAAAACATCTTTATCATTTTTAAAATACCATTGATTGTCACTTAAATTGCAAAAACTATTCTTTTTGTAACTATACATTTTCATTACAGTAAAGAAATACTAAACTACCTACGATGAGTCAGTTTGTTACTAATAATAAACAGTAAAGAAATTACACTGTACAATGATTTGTTTTAAAACTCAAAACATTCCATACAAATATATGAATTGTAAACCAAATCTCATGAAAAAGTATACACTTATTATAATTGTATTTCACAAATTTTAAAACAGGTTTAAACATCTGACAAAATAAAATAGAAAAAAATTGAAAAATAAAATAACCCAGGTAGACTGAACAAAACATAAAAGCAAAAGGGTGTTGATGTACTATTCTATCTCTAATCCCTCAAACATTGAGGAAAGTCCAATACCTAAAACATTGAGGAAAGTCCAACCCCTAAAACATTGAGGAAAGTCCAGTCCCTAAAACATTGAGGAAAATCCAATCCCTAAAACATTGAGTAAAGTGCATACATTTGTGGGTGGTATGGAGACAGATTTACTCTTCTAACTCGAATCCCAGCAAAACTGGGGGAAATGCATACATTGTGGTTACATTTACTACTCTAATTGCACCTCCACAAACATTGGGGAAAGTAAATAAACTTGGGGTGAGGGAGATTTACTAATTTAATTCCAGCCCCACAGTCTTTGGCTATAAAGCATAGGGTCAGGAGGGTGGAACAGCTTTTCTCCTCTAACTCTTATTCCACAAGCAGTGGATTCATTTATATTTAAGATGGTGGATGTATAATTTTATATTCTAACCCCAGTCCCACAAACACTGGGGAAAGTGCATACATTGAGAGGGTCAGGTTTACTATTAGATCTCCAGTTCCTCTTAAACAAACATTAGGAAAAATGAATACATTGATGGTGACAGAAAGAATGACTTGTCTACCTCCGGTGCCACAAACATTGAGGAAAGCGCATAAACTGGATCAGGCAAGTTTTAGGGCTCAGATTAGAGTTTGGCAGATTGGGTGACTCCGTCACAAATGTGATGGATATCCCGTCCACCGTATTATGAGTCCATTACATTCTATGGACATCATGATATGGTTACAGGATATCCGTCACATTTGGGTCGGAGTACCCCGTCTGTCGAACTCTAAATCAGGCCCTTAGTGTTCTAACTCCAGTCCAACAAACATTGAGGAGAAGGAGGAGGGATTAGTATTTCTACTTATATATTAATATTTTAACTCCAATCTCAAAAACATTGGGGAAAGTTATTTAATTTAAGGTGAGTAAAGTTCATTATTGTAACCTCAACTCAACAAACACTATGGAAAGTGTGTACACAGGGAGAGGGAGTGATGTATTTTTCTAACTTCAGTTGTACAAACGATGGGGGAAGGTATTTAAGTTGGGAGAGTGTAAAGTTTACTGCTCTAACTCCAGTTGTACAAACGATGGGGAAAGTTATTTAAGTTGGGAGAGGGTAAAGTTTACTCTTCTAGCTCCAGTTGTACAAACGATGGGGAAAGTTATTTAAGTTGGGAGAGTGTAAAGTTTTCTAACTCCAGTTGTACAAATGATGGGGAAAGTTATTTAAGTCGGGGACTGTAAAGTTTACTCTTATAACTCCAGTTGTACAAACAATGGGGAAAAGTTATTTAAGTTGGGAAAGTGTAAAATGTACTCTTCTAACTCCAGTTGTACAAACAATGGGGAAAGGCATTTAAGTTGGGAGAGTGTAAAGTGTACGCTTCTAACTCCAGTTGTACAAACGATGAGGAACGTTATTTAAGTTGGGAGAGTGTAAAGTTTACTCTTCTAACTCCAGTTGTACAAACGATGGGAAAAGTTATTTAAGTTGGGAGAGTGTATAGTTTACTGTTCTAACTCCAACCTATAAACATATTCAAGAAGAGCATAAATCGGGAGGGGTGATGGAGCAAAATTTGATTTAATATTCTAACTCCATCCCCACCCACACAGGGGGACGTGAACATATAGATTTACTATTCTAACTCCAGTCACACAACATTGGGAAAAGTGCATACATTGCGGGCAGGCACGGGAGAGAGACATATTTACTATTCTAACTCTAATCCCACAAACACTGGAGAAAGAGGATACATTATATGTTTGGTGTTCTCAAATTAGGTACTCTAACTTCAGTACCACAGGCCTTTTTTAATCAAAAAAGTATAGTGTGTAATGATGTGGCATTAATTCTTCTAACTGCAGCCCCAGATATATGTTTTAAAGATGTAAATGTATAATATACTCTATTATGCTTTTTATTGCTCAAATTCTAAAAAACATTTCTACAATTTTTATGTGGTAAGCAATATGTTAAATGAATCAAAAGTCAATATATATGTCTTATTTTAGTACTGGGGTTCATATTTTAGTGTCTGAACTAAATCTGAACTAAAAATTATATCCTTACTTAGAGACACCAGTACAGGGGTACTGATTCAACTAAAATGTCAACAGAGGGGGAAGTGACATCACACTTTCTTTGACTCACTGGTGACATCACACAGCCCTTTCCACCTTTAGCCTCTGAATATCCTTGTGTTTGCTTCTGATGGAGTGAGGTGCCCACAGAACTCTGGGTGAGAGGTAGCAAGGACAGCCCTGGGTAGTTGCTTTTATCTGTCTGTATGCCCACTTTACATCTGTGGCCAATAGGGTTGGGCCAAGTCAAGAAGATGCACATGTGAATGATAGTACCTCACTGTTGAATCATCATGCTCCCTTTAATGCCACTGGTCCAGCTCGCAAGACATAGGATGAGCTGAGAACGACTCATGATGAACGTCATGCAATAGCCTGGTGTTTTCATCCTCACCGCATAGATTCCTTAGACTGCGGTGCTTGTCCAGGGAACAAGGTCCTTTTTTGCCTCGGATTAAGGGCCTGGTCTAGATATTGAGGAGTTACTCTCTCACAAGGGTGAAGAATATGCTGTCCCCAAAAATCCAAATCCCATTATTTCCTATGGGATGTAGATTTCAGCGGATGGAATATCTGTCACCGTTGTGACAGAGTGACCCGTCCGCCAGTTGGCCCTGAGAGTCTTTACCATTTCCTCTAACACGAGTATGGATGTAATCGTACTTCCACCACAGTATTTGGTTTATCTCACCCTTCCAGCTTGAGGTAGCTGCCGATGTGGAGCTGTGATGGAAGGTAACAGAGACAAAGAGAAAACTTTGGCTGGACAAGAGCTCGGCTTGAGCGAAGGATATCTCTAATAAGAAATGAGACTTCTACCACACGGTCCTTACTTGACCCTCGTACTCCTTACTTCTTTACGGACCTTGGAAGGGGCGATCAGCGCAAGGCAGCCTGATCCAGCCGTCACATGTGAGAGCTCCAACATCATGATCTACCTCAGAAGCGCCAACATTGTTCATCTGTTGATGGGTGCTAGAGCGAAAAAAAGATGTAGTTTTATCCCTCTGAATTTGATGTTGCCTCTGTCCTTAGTGGAAGGGCCTTGAATTAAATGCAGAGGAGACTATTCAGGTTGTTTCTGGCCCCCTAGAGATACCTGTGGAATCCAGCACAAGGTGGTGGAAGTTTCTTCCCTTCTCTTAAGGTCCAAACGTGATGGCTACATGTTTTGATCATTTGAAGAAAGACCTACTGTCTCGGTCTGTCTGTATAACTATTTATCTTACTGTGGCCCAGAGTTACAAGAGTCTGGCACATCAGTACTGATGTGCCAGATTTCTTGCCCCCCCCATTCCCTACGCCACCTAACGACACCATGGGTGTGCCATATTTACAGTACGGCGCACCATGGCGCACGTTAGGCCAATAGCGTCAACATTTTTGATGCTATTGTGGCACTTTGCTCCGATAGCGTCAACAATTTTGATGCTATTGTGGCACTTTGCTCCGATAGCGTCAACAATTTTGATGCTATTGTGGCACTTTGCTCCGCTAGCGTCAACAATTTTGATGCTAGTGGAGCAAAGTGCAGGGAGGCCCTTTGAGTAAAATGGGTGTGTCCTTTTAAAGCCTGCTTTGAGCAGGCGTTAAAAATGATGCCAAAAATGACGCAATGAAATCATGTAGATTTCATTGCACCATTTTTGTGAACCTCCTAACGCCGGAATGCCCCCCCCCCCTACATACATCATGCCTGGAGCAGGCATAATGTGGCGCAATGGGTCGCAAAGTGGCGCAATGCATGCATTGCACAACTTTCTAAATGTGGCGTGGTGATTTTTGCCTCGTTGAGTCGCATTAGTGTAAAAAAAATGACACTAATGTGCGAGGAGGTACTAGGGCCTCGTAATCGCCATATATGTCTATCTGTCTGCGGTACTGGTAATAGTATCTACCTCAAAAATAGTCTTCCTGACATGAGGTTCAGAGACTTTCTCTCAAGAGTGCGTTTCTAGTTGGCGGTTCAAAGATCAACTATGGGAGAGCACGGCAGGTTAGGTGACCCTGCGCATAATCGGCACTTGAAAATAGTGACCACTCATGGTATGCTACTTCCCAAGGGGCTCCCTGAATGACGAGGGATGGGGGACCTTTTTGTTCTTATTTTTGACAGACAGTTTACTTGAATGTAAGTGACTGCATTTTTTGTTTTTGATTTCAATTATCTAACTTCCTTTAACTTATTAAGAGTCAGGAGCAGTTTCATTAATTTTTGGTCCTGAAGAAGCGTCATAGGATCTGTATAGACCAACGTATGCGAAACATGTTGGCCATATTGTAGGGGATTGGCGATAATTTCCCATCTCCAGCTCTAGGTAGAAAGTGATTGAGCATGAACTCTCATTTTCCACTTTCCTTGTGTTTTTAATCTTGGTCTTAGCCCTGCCATTCCGATATATTAAATAATACTGTATTTAGTGGGGTTGAGAACTAATTTTAACTTATTACTCTCCTGCCAGGAAAAGTGCCTGACCCTTACAATTTCTAGTGAGTATTTATCACTACGGCAGCCACTTATAAAAAGATCTCCGGCAAAGAGCCCCCTAACGGGGAGCCCGTCAGACATTGCAGCGCCGATCTGACGAGGAGCAACCCGATGATGAAGCATGACATCCTATCAGGATGTGTGAGGGCTCTTGCTCCTGAACACTAAAGTTCCCTAGTCATATCCCTTCCTGGAACAGTGTACACATCATTTGTGTTACCAGTCATCTTGGAGACCGTACACTGGACCATCAACCTCCCAGTCCCTCTTATTGTCGATACAAAGATCAACTTAGTCAGAAGAGACATTTGTCCCAGTTTAGATCCTGGTGGATGAGTTACTCCGTCAAGACAGTGATGGATATTTCGTCCACCAAAATATAACTCTCATTATATCCTACTGGATTTATATCTTGGCGGATGGGATATCCGTCGGTATTGTGACGGAGTAACTCGTCCATCAATATCTAAATCAGACCCTTTATAAGTGGAGCAGAGTTCTTTCAGAGATAGTGCTTCTCTGTAGCACTAGGCACTAGTACTCTGATCCTGGCTTTTCCACCTTAATAAATTGAGTTCTCTGGGGTAAGTCAGTTTCTCTCCCTATGTCTGAGCTGCATTAACTACCAAGTGCTCAGAACCAAGTTTAATGTTGGTATTAAAAGATATCGAAAATGTCTGAACAATATTTTGTTAGACTCTCACAAGTGCCCTCTGGACCCATGATGTTTTTATATTTATTGTACAATACAACACTGTTTACCATTTTCTGAGTTAAGAATAGCAAAAACTCTGGATACCTTACCCAATAACCTTGAGCTGTGGCCAATCCCCACTCCCCCTCCGCCCTCTGGCCTCTCTCCACTATCAATTTGCCACTCAATGTCTGTGAGCCAAGAGGTGAGGTTCACCCAAATTCAGATGTCAGCAAACAAAACTAAAGCTGAAGGCAAACACGTCTTCTGTAATCTAAGCACTTTAGCTACATAGAGCATCAAGTTGCCAAACACATATTAATTCCTTGGTTCAGTAACCAACTATGTAATACTCACAAAATTCATCCATATCCCACTACTGCAGAAACACACTGCAGGTAAATTGCAGACTGTAAAGAACACATCAACTGTTGCACAATTTCTAAGCTCCTGTAGACCATCAAAATCAGGGAAAACAAGGTTAGGCTCAAGCAGCAAGGCATGAAATCCCTCACCAAAGTCCATGAGCATATCCCTATCTTCCAGACGGTTGCCAACCAACCAATAGAGGCACCTTCTTGGCTATCATGAACCAACAGAGACACCTACTGGCTATCAGAAACAAAAGAGGCACCTTCTGGGCTATCATCAACAGAGGCTCCTTCTGGACTATCATAAACCAACAGAGGTACCTTCTGACTTTCAGAAACCAAAGAGGCACCTTCTGTACTATCATGGACCAATGGAGGCACCTTCTGGCTCTCATGAACTAACAGAAGCACCTTCTAGACTACCACTGACAAATGGAGGCACCTTCTGGACTATTATAAACCAACAGAGGCACTGTCTTGGGTATCAGCAACAACAGAGGCAGCTTCTTAGCTATCAAGCAGCAACAACAGAGGCACCTTCTAGACTATCATTGACAAACGGAGGCACCTTCTGGACTGTTATAAACTAACAGAGGCACTGTCTTGGCTATCAGCAACAACAAAGGCACATTCTTGGCTATCAAGCAACAACAGAGGAGGCACCTTCTGGATTATCATGGAATAACAGAAGCACCTTCTGGCTATCAGCAACAACAGAGGCACCTTCTTGCCTATCATGGACCAACAGAGGCACCTTCTGGAGTATTATAAACCAACAGAGGCACCTTCTGGACTATCATAGACCAACAGAGGTACCTTCTGGGCTATTATAAACCAACAGAGGCACCTTCTGGCTATCAGCAACAAAAGAGGCACCTTCTGTACTATCATGGACCAACAAAGGCACATTCTGGCTCTCATGAACCAGCAGAGGCACTTTCTGGCTATCAGCAACAACAGAGGCACGTTCTGGACTATCATTGACCAATGGGGGCACCTTCTGGACTATTATAAACCAACAGAGGCACTGTCTTGGCTATCAGCAAGAACAGAGGCACCTTCTTAGCTATCAAGCAGCAACAGAGGAGGCACCTTCTGGACTATCATGGACTAACAGAGGCACCTTCTGGACTATTATAAACCAACAGAGGCACCTTCTGGCTTTCAGAAACAAAAGAGGCACCTTCTGTACTATCATGGACCAACAGAGGCACCTTCTAGCTATCATGAACCAACAGAGGCACCTTCTCGCCTATCATGGACCAACGGAGGCACCTTCTGGACTATTATAAACCAACAGAGGCACCTTCTGGACTTTCAGCAGCCCCCAGAGGACCCTCTGGACACTTATGAACCAATAGAGGCACCTGTGGGCTATTAAAAACCAACAGGGACACCTTCTGGACAATCATGAACCAACAAAGGCACCTTCTTGGCTATTGGCAACAACAGAGACACATTCTGGACTATCAAAAACCAACAGGGACACCCTCTGGACTATTTACAGCCAGCCAAGGCATCTTCTGGGCTATCATCAATGGAGCCACCATCTGGACTATTATGAACCAACAGGGGCACCTTCTGGCTATCAGCAACGACAGAGGCACCTTCTGGAGTATTGTAAACTAACAGAGGCACCTATTGGGGTATTGTAAACTAACAGAGGCACCTTCTGGAGTATTGTGAACTAACAGAGGCACCTTCTGGACTATTGGGAACCAACAGAGGCACCTTCTGGAAAATCAAGAACCAACAGAGGCGCCTTCTTGGCTATTGGCAACAACAGAGACACATTCTGGACTGTCGCCAGATAGCCAGCAGAGGCGTCTTCTGGGCTGTCATGAAGAGAGGCATCTTCTGGAGTATTAGGAACCAACAGAGGCACCATCTGAACTATTATGAACCAACAGAGGCACCTTCTGAACTATTATGAACCAACAGAGGCACCTTCTGGCTATCAGCAACAACAGAGGCTCGCTCTGGAATATTGTGAACCAACAGAGGCACCTTCTGGACTATTAGGAACCAACAGGGTCACATTCTGGCAATCAGCAACAACAGAGGCACTTTCTGGAGTATTGTGAACTAACAGAGGCACCTTCTGGACTATTATGAACTGACAGACAGAGGCACCTTCTGGGCAACCATCAGGCAAGAGAGGCACCTTCTAGTCTATCATCAATTGACAGAGGCGCATTCTGGCCTGCTAGTAGCGAACGGATGCACCTTCTAGATTGCCACCGAGTGCCAGAGTCATGCTACCACCAACCAAGAAGGCACCTTCCATCCTGGCATCAAATAGGAAGGCACCTTCTGTGCTGAGACCTACCACCAAAGGTAATTTCCCATCTGTTCTCTCCGCAACTAGGGATGCAATGTCCCCTTTGCCCTTAGCTGGTGGAGGCGCCGTCCATGCTGCGTAAAGTGGTTAAAGACCTACTCTGCAGCACATCGGTCAAGGCTCTTTCCAGGCTGTCACAGATTGGTGGAGGCACTTTGCATACTGCCACATATTGGTGGAGTCACTTTCCATGCTGTCACAGATTGGTGGAGGCACTTTGCATACTGCCACATATTGGTGGAGTCACTTTCCATGCTAGCACAGATTGGTGGAGTCACTTTCCACGCTGCCACAGATTGGTGGAGGCACTTTGCACACTGCCACATATTGGTGGAGTCACTTTCCTTGCTAGCACAGATTGGTGGAGTCACTTTCCATGCTAGCACAGATTGGTGGAAGCACTTTCCACGCTGCCAGAGCTTGGTGGAGGCACATTCAGACTGCCACATATTGGTGGAGTCACTTTCCATGCTGCCACAGATTGGTGGAGGCACTTTCCACACTGCCACAGATTGGTGGAGGCACTTTCCACATTGCCACAGATTGGTGGAGGCACTTTCCACGCCGGTACAGATTGGTGGGGGCACTTTCCATGCTGTCACAGATTGGTGGAGGCACTTTGCATACTGCCGCATATTGATGGAGTCACTTTCCATGCTGCCACAGATTGGTGGAGGCACTTTCCATGCTGCCAGAGCTTGGTGGAGTCACATTCAGACTGTCACATATTGGTGGAGTCACTTTCTATACTGCCACAGATTGGTAGAGGCACTTACCACATTGCCACAGATTGGGTGAGACACTTTCTATGCTGCCACAGATAGGTGGATTCACTTTCCATGCTGCACATATTGGTGGAGTCACTTTCTATACTGCCACAGATTGGGGGAGGCTCTTTCCATGCTGCCACAGTTTGGTAGAGGCACTTTGCATACTGCCACAGATTGGGTGAGACACTTTCTATACTGCCACCGATAGGTGGAATCACTTTCCATGCTGCCACAGATTGGTGGAGGCACTTTCAGGCTACCAGAGATAGGTGCAATCACTTTCCATACTGCCACAGATTGGTGGAGCTACTTTCCACATTGCCACAGATTGGTGGAGGCAGTTTCCATGCTGCCACAGATTGGTGGAGGCACTTTCCATGCTGCCACAGATTGGTAGAGGCACTTTCCATGCTGCCACAGATTGGTGGAGCCACTTTCCATACTGCCACAGATCGGTGGAGGAATGTTTCATGCGCCTTCAAACTCTTGGAGCCTTTTTTAATGCTGCCACTGACCATCCACATTCAATTCTTAATGACCAGCTTTGTTTGTTCGACGTGCAAGAGACTCCACCTATGAGATGAGTCCACCACTAAGACTCTTGCAAGTGCAGTAGCCAATGTCTACGCGGTATTGGTAATGCGACCACCCTTGTGGTTTTCTGTGAATACAGAAGCAATGTCTGGTCTTGGTATGAAAACTGGGTGTAAGGGTTCAATAACTCTTCTGGTATGAAGGGCTGCGAGCCCAATTTAGGAGGGAGCGTAGTCAATCTCCCAGTGTCCACTCGGTGGAGTCACTTTCCATGCTGTCACAAATTGGTAGAGGCACTTTGCATACTGCCACATATTGGTGGAGTCACTTTCCATGCTAGCACAGATTGGTGGAGTCACTTTCCATGCTAGCACAGATTAGTGGAGGCACTTTCCACGCTGCCAGAGCTTGGTGGAGGCACAGTCAGACTGCCACATATTGGTGGAGTCACTTTCCATGCTGCCACAGATTGGTGGAGGCACTTTCCACACTGCCACAGATTGGTGGAGGCACTTTCCACATTGCCACAGATTGGTGGAGGCACTTTCCACGCCGGTACAGATTGGTGGAGACACTTTCCATGCTGCGACAGATTGGTGGAGGCACTTTCCACGCTGCCAGATCTTGGTGGAGGCACATTCAGACTGCCACATATTGGTGGAGTCACTTTCCATGCTGACACAAATTGTTGGAGTCACTTTCTATACTGCCACAGATTGGGGGGGGGGGCTCTTTCCATGCTGCCACAGTTTGGTAGAGGCACTTTGCATACTGCCGCAGATTGGGTGAGACACTTTCTATATTGCCACCGATAGGTGGAATCACTTTCCATGCTGCCACAGATTGGTGGAGGCACTTTCCACGCTGCCACAGATTGGTGGAGGCACTTTCAGGCTACCAGAGATAGGTGCAATCACTTTCCATACTGCCACAGATTGGTGGAGCTACTTTCCACATTGCCACAGATTGGTGGAGGCAGTTTCCATGCTGCCACAGATTGGTGGAGGCACTTTCCATGCTGCCACAGATTGGTAGAGGCACTTTCCGTGCTGCCACAGATTGGTGGAGCCACTTTCCATACTGCCACAGATTGGTGGAGCTACTTTCCACATTGCCACAGATTGGTGGAGGCAGTTTCCATGCTGCCACAGAATGGAGGAGGCACTTTCCATGCTGCCACAGATTGGTAGAGGCACTTTCCATGCTGCCACAGATTGGTGGAGCCACTTTCCATACTGCCACAGATTGGTGGAGCCACTTTCGACATTGCCACAGATTGGTGGAGGCAATTTCCATGCTGCCACAGATTGGTGGAGGCACTTTCCACACAGCCACAGATCGGTGGAGGCATGTTTCATGTGCCTTCAAACTCTTGGAGCCTTTTTTAATGCTGTCACTGACCATCCACCTTCAATTCTCAATGACCAGCTTTTTTTGTTCGACGTGCAAGAGACTCCACCTTTGAGATGAGTCCACCACTAAGACTCTTGCAAATGCAGTAGCCAATGTCTACGCGGTATTGGTAATACGACCACCCTTGTGGTTTTCTGTGAATACAGAAGCAATGCCTGGTCTTGGTATGAAAACTGGGTGTAAGGGTTCAATAACTCTTCTGGTATGAAGGGCTGCAAGCCCAATTTAGGAGGGAGCGTAGTCAATCTCCCAGTGTCCACACTGCCACATATCGGTGGAGTCACTTTCCATGCTGTCACAAATTGGTGGAGCTACTTTCCACATTGCCACATATTGGTGGAGGCAGTTTCCATGCTGCCACAGAATGGAGGAGGCACTTTCCATGCTGCCACAGATTGGTAGAGGCACTTTCCATGCTGCCACAGATTGGTGGAGCCACTTTCCATACTGCCACAGATTGGTGGAGCCACTTTCGACATTGCCACAGATTGGTGGAGGCAATTTCCATGCTGCCACAGATTGGTGGAGGCACTTTCCACACAGCCACAGATCGGTGGAGGCATGTTTCATGTGCCTTCAAACTCTTGGAGCCTTTTTTAATGCTGTCACTGACCATCCACCTTCAATTCTCAATGACCAGCTTTTTTTGTTCGACGTGCAATAGACTCCACCTTTGAGATGAGTCCACCACTAAGACTCTTGCAAATGCAGTAGCCAATGTCTACGCGGTATTGGTAATACGACCACCCTTGTGGTTTTCTGTGAATACAGAAGCAATGCCTGGTCTTGGTATGAAAACTGGGTGTAAGATTCAATAACTCTTCTGGTATGAAGGGCTGCAAGCCCAATTTAGGAGGGAGCGTAGTCAATCTCCCAGTGTCCACACTGCCACATATCGGTGGAGTCACTTTCCATGCTGTCACAAATTGGTGGAGGCACTTTGCATACTGCCACATATTGGTGGAGTCACTTTCCATGCTAGCACAGATTGGTGGAGTCACTTTCCATGTTAGCACAGATTGGTGGAGGCACTTTCCACGCTGCCAGAGCTTGGTGGAGGCACATTCAGACTGCCACATATTGGTGGAGTCACTTTCCATGCTGCCACAGATTGGTGGAGGCACTTTCCACACTGCCGCAGATTGGTGGAGGCACTTTCCACATTGCCACAGATTGGTGGAGGCACTTTCCACGCCGGTACAGATTGGTGGAGGCACTTTCCATGCTGTCACAGATTGGTGGAGGCACTTTGCATACTGCCACATATTGATGGAGTCACTTTCCTTCTGCCACAGATTGGTGGAGGCACTTTCCACGCTGCCAGAGCTTGGTGGAGGCACATTCAGACTGCCACATATTGGTGGAGTCGCTTTCCATGCTGCCACAAATTGGTGGAGGCACTTTCCACACTGCCACAGATTGGTGGAGGCACTTTCCACATTGCCACAGATTGGGTGAGACACTTTCTATGCTGCCACAGATAGGTGGATTCACTTTCCATGCTGCCACACATTGGTGGAGTCACTTTCTATACTGCCACAGATTGGGGGAGGCTCTTTCTATGCTGCCACAGTTTGGTAGAGGCACTTTGCATACTGCCACAGATTGGGTGAGACACTTTCTATACTGCCACCGATAGGTGGAATCACTTTCCATGCTGCCACAGATTGGTGGAGGTACTTTCCATGCTGCCACAGATTGGTGGAGCCACTTTCCATACTGCCACAGATTGGTGGAGCCACTTTCGACATTGCCACAGATTGGTGGAGGCAATTTCCATGCTGCCACAGATTGGTGGAGGCACTTTCCACACAGCCACAGATCGGTGGAGGCATGTTTCATGTGCCTTCAAACTCTTGGAGCCTTTTTTAATGCTGTCACTGACCATCCACCTTCCATTCTCAATGACCAGCTTTGTTTGTTCGACGTGCAAGAGACTCCACCTTTGAGATAAGTCCACCAATAAGACTCTTGCAAATGCAGTAGCCAATGTCTACGTGGTATTGGTAATACGACCACCCTTATGGTTTTCTGTGAATACAGAAGCAATGTCTGGTCTTGGTATGAAAACTGGGTGTAAGGGTTCAATAACTCTTCTGATATGAAGGGCTGCGAGACCAATTTAGGAGGGAGCGTAGTCAATCTCCCAGTGTCCACACTGCCACATATCGGTGGAGTCACTTTCCATGCTGTCACAAATTGGTGGAGGCACTTTGCATACTGCCACATATTGGTGGAGTCACTTTCCATGCTAGCACAGATTGGTGGAGTCACTTTCCATGTTAGCACAGATTGGTGGAGGCACTTTCCACGCTGCCAGAGCTTGGTGGAGGCACATTCAGACTGCCACATATTGGTGGAGTCACTTTCCATGCTGCCACAGATTGGTGGAGGCACTTTCCACACTGCCACAGATTGGTGGAGGCACTTTCCACATTGCCACAGATTGGTGGAGGCACTTTCCACGCCGGTACAGATTGGTGGAGGCACTTTCCATGCTGTCACAGATTGGTGGAGCCACTGTGCATACTGCCACATATTGATGGAGTCACTTTCCTTCTGCCACAGATTGGTGGAGGCACTTTCCACGCTGCCAGAGCTTGGTGGAGGCACATTCAGACTGCCACATATTGGTGGAGTCACTTTCCATGCTGCCACAGATTGGTGGAGGCACTTTCCACACTGCCGCAGATTGGTGGAGGCACTTTCCACATTGCCACAGATTGGTGGAGGCACTTTCCATGCCGGTACAGATTGGTGGAGGCACTTTCCATGCTGTCACAGATTGGTGGAGGCACTTTGCATACTGCCACATATTGATGGAGTCACTTTCCTTCTGCCACAGATTGGTGGAGGCACTTTCCACGCTGCCAGAGCTTGGTGGAGGCACATTCAGACTGCCACATATTGGTGGAGTCGCTTTCCATGCTGCCACAAATTGGTGGAGGCACTTTCCACACTGCCACAGATTGGTGGAGGCACTTTCCACATTGCCACAGATTGGGTGAGACACTTTCTATGCTGCCACAGATAGGTGGATTCACTTTCCATGCTGCCACACATTGGTGGAGTCACTTTCTATACTGCCACAGATTGGGGGAGGCTCTTTCTATGCTGCCACAGTTTGGTAGAGGCACTTTGCATACTGCCACAGATTGGGTGAGACACTTTCTATACTGCCACCGATAGGTGGAATCACTTTCCATGCTGCCACAGATTGGTGGAGGTACTTTCCATGCTGCCACAGATTGGTGGAGCCACTTTCCATACTGCCACAGATTGGTGGAGCCACTTTCGACATTGCCACAGATTGGTGGAGGCAATTTCCATGCTGCCACAGATTGGTGGAGGCACTTTCCACACAGCCACAGATCGGTGGAGGCATGTTTCATGTGCCTTCAAACTCTTGGAGCCTTTTTTAATGCTGTCACTGACCATCCACCTTCCATTCTCAATGACCAGCTTTGTTTGTTCGACGTGCAAGAGACTCCACCTTTGAGATAAGTCCACCAATAAGACTCTTGCAAATGCAGTAGCCAATGTCTACGTGGTATTGGTAATACGACCACCCTTATGGTTTTCTGTGAATACAGAAGCAATGTCTGGTCTTGGTATGAAAACTGGGTGTAAGGGTTCAATAACTCTTCTGATATGAAGGGCTGCGAGACCAATTTAGGAGGGAGCGTAGTCAATCTCCCAGTGTCCACACTGCCACATATCGGTGGAGTCACTTTCCATGCTGTCACAAATTGGTGGAGGCACTTTGCATATTGCCACATATTGGTGGAGTCACTTTCCATGCTAGCACAGATTGGTGGAGTCACTTTCCATGTTAGCACAGATTGGTGGAGGCACTTTCCACGCTGCCAGAGCTTGGTGGAGGCACATTCAGACTGCCACATATTGGTGGAGTCACTTTCCATGCTGCCACAGATTGGTGGAGGCACTTTCCACACTGCCACAGATTGGTGGAGGCACTTTCCACATTGCCACAGATTGGTGGAGGCACTTTCCACGCCGGTACAGATTGGTGGAGGCACTTTCCATGCTGTCACAGATTGGTGGAGCCACTGTGCATACTGCCACATATTGATGGAGTCACTTTCCTTCTGCCACAGATTGGTGGAGGCACTTTCCACGCTGCCAGAGCTTGGTGGAGGCACATTCAGACTGCCACATATTGGTGGAGTCACTTTCCATGCTGCCACAAATTGGTGGAGGCACTTTCCACACTGCCACAGATTGGTGGAGGCACTTTCCACATTGCCACAGATTGGGTGAGACACTTTCTATGCTGCCACAGATAGGTGGATTCACTTTCCTTGCTGCCACACATTTGTGGAGTCACTTTCTATACTGCCACAGATTGGGGGAGGCTCTTTCTATGCTGCCACAGTTTGGTAGAGGCACTTTGCATACTGCCACAGATTGGGTGAGACACTTTCTATACTGCCACCGATAGGTGGAATCGCTTTCCATGCTGCCACAGATTGGTGGAGGCACTTTCCACGCTGCCACTGATTGGTAGAGGCACTTTCAGGCTACCAGAGATAGGTGCAATCACTTTCCATACTGCCACAGATTGGTGGAGCTACTTTCCACATTGCCACAGATTAGTGGAGGCAGTTTCCATGCTGCCACAGATTGGTGGAGGCACTTTCCATGCTGCCACAGATTGGTAGAGGCACTTTCCATGCTGCCACAGATTGGTGGAGCCACTTTCCATACTGCCACAGATTGGTGGAGCTACTGTCCACATTGCCACAGATTGGTGGAGGCAGTTTCCATGCTGCCACAGATTGGTGGAGGCACTTTCCATGCTGCCACAGATTGGTGGAGCCACTTTCCATACTGCCACAGATTGGTGGAGCTACTGTCCACATTGCCACAGATTGGCGGAGGCAGTTTCCATGCTGCCACAGATTGGTGGAGGCACTTTCCATGCTGCCACAGATTGGTAGAGGCACTTTCCATGCTGCCACAGATTGGTGGAGCCACTTTCCATACTGCCACAGATTGGTGGAGCCACTTTCGACATTGCCACAGATTGGTGGAGGCAATTTCCATGCTGCCACGGATTGGTAGAGGCACTTTCCATGCTGCCACAGATTGGTGGAGCCACTTTCCAGACTGCCACAGATTGGTGGAGCTACTTTCCACATTGCCACAGATTGGTGGAAGCAGTTTCCATGCTGCCACAGATTGGTAGAGGCACTTTCCATGCTGCCACAGATTGGTGGAGCCACTTTCCATACTGCCACAGATTGGTGGAGCCACTTTCGACATTGCCACAGATTGGTGGAGGCACTTTCCATGCTGCCACAGATTGGTGGAGCCACTTTCCATACTGCCACAGATCGGTGGAGGCATGTTTCATGCACCTTCAAACTCCTGGAGCCTTTTTTAATGCTGTCACTGACCATCCACCTTCAATTCTCAATGACCAGCTTTGTTTTTTCGACGGGCAAGAGACTCCACCTTTGAGATGAGTCCACCACTGAGACTCTCGCAAATGCAGTAGCCAATGTCTACGCGGCATTGGTAAGACCACCACCCTTGTGGTTTTCTGTGAATACAGAAGCAATGTCTGGTCTTGGTATGAAACCTGGGCGGAAGGGTTCAATAACTCTTCTGGTATGAAGGGCTGCGAGCCCAATTTAGGAGGGAGCGTAGTCAACCTCCCAGTGCGTCAGATAGCCAGAAGCCAGCTGGCTAGCAAGGGCTTGATTGGTCAGAGACCTTTGCGCCTAATTCAGAGATCTGCGTGGAACCTGAAGACTTGGCTTGATCCCAGGCAGGGCCTATTCAAACCTTCATCCTCACGTGTTCGATAAATTAATAAATATTACATTGGTAAGTAGCATCCCACCTCATGCCTCTTTAATCCACCACCAGACACTTCCTCCCTGTTTATCTCACTCTCGCAGTTTTTTTCTTCTCTGTTTTCTGTCTTTGTCACTGTTTTTCTGTCGTTCACTCCCATTTTCTCTCTCCTCCCACCCCCACTCCGGCTCCCCCTTGCGCTTCTTTCTCTTGCTCTGGATCTAAATCTGTCGAGGAAAAATAAGCGTTGGCTCCCAAAAATGAGTGCCGGTGGGCCCCACCTGCAAGCACCGGCTCAAATTAAACACTGACCAAAGCAGGGGAGTGTAAATGTTAATCTGCGTAATTTAACTTGCCCCAAGAAGTCTTCAGTCGGAGCCAACAGAAACAACTGTCCTCTGAGGGTCCGTATCTGTATACCTGGAAGGCAGGGCGGTGCGACCGGTGCAGCCGCACCTGGGGCTGACTTTGGTGGGGGGCGCCTTGTTTACAAACAACTGTTCTCTGAGGGTCAGTGTCTGTGTGTCTGGGGGAGCGGTGCGACCGGTGCAGCCGCACCTGGCTGACTTTGGTGGGGGGCGTCTTGTTTACAAACAACTGTTCTCTGAGAGTCAGTGTCTGTGTGTCTGGGGGGAGCGGTGCGACCGGTGCAGCTGCACCTGGCTGACTTTGGGGGGGGTGGAGGTGTTTAAATGCAGCTGTTCTCAGAGAGTCAGGCCCGTATTTATACTTTTTTTAGCGCCGCATTTGCGCCGCTTTTTGACGGCTAACGGCGCAAACCTACAAAATACAATGGTATTTTGCAAGTTTGCGCCGTTTTTGCGTCAAAAAACGACGCAAATGCGGCGCTAAAAAAAGTATAAATACGGGCCTCAGTATCTGTGTTTCTGAATGGGAACCTGTAGCCTACACACCGTTTACAAGGTCTACCGTGATACCCATGTAGGCAAGCGCCTCTATGCTCCACATATAGGTAGTAAGCGCTATATAAATGTTGCACTAAGATACCCATTTCAGGGAAATGTGGGGCGCTTGATTCCTTTTAGGGGTCCACGTGTTGACTTCAGGGCGCTTCATATCCAATCGAAGTACTCTCTCGTGCAGAGAGACGTGCACTGTACGAATGTGACTTTGCGATGCCTTCTTGCACATAGAATAACTTGTTTGTCCTTCTAGTTTCTGCGCCGTCCAATAAACCAGATAACACACAAAAAACAAGTTACAATAACACGAGCAGGGGCCGTGCGCGCTTCCCTTGTTTTTAACAAAGACAACATTTCATCAGAAAAAAAAACAAAGCAAAAACGGGGGCGAGTGTTGTAAATACTTGCAGCGCCGGCACAGGGTGCCAAGAGTCGGTAACTGTTGCCTTGTGCAAACAGACAGCGCAGGCACGACACAAGGCCGAGTTACCGGAGACCCCGAGCCCTCCCCCGGCCGTGCCATGGTCAGTAAACGTTGCATCACTCTCAAACGGTACAAAATGACCTAACATGCACATTGGGTCAACAAAAATGTACAAAATCCATGTTGCCTCAGTTTTGCAAGGTGCGGGGGCGGCCTTTGGTACTCAGTGCTTAATTTGTAAATAAAATCGTGCCGGTGCCCAAAGCTCTCCTCTGAAACACGTGGCTGCTGCATTTAAATGTCGCACACTGAACACTGAGGCAGCGTAATCCTGAAGCCACCTCGGGTCTCTTTAATCCATTTACGGCCACTCCCTGCCCCTTCAGCACACACTTGCAGCTTTATGTTTTCTCCAATTTGTGACACTTTTCCGTCTTTGTCTTCCTCCCTAGTTCCCATATGTATCTTTTGCTCACAGTAAATTTTTGCGCCACATTAGTGTCATTTTTTTTTTTTACGCAAACGTGCCCCAACGAAGCCAAAATCTCCGTGCCAGATTTACAAAGTGGTGTAATACATGCATTGCACCACTTTGTAACCTTTTGCTCCACATTATGCCTGTGCCAGGCATAACGTCTGCAAGGGAGGTGTTCCCCTGTAAGGGGGACTGAAAAAATGGCACAAATCAGCTTTTTTAATGTCTGCTCAGGCGTTTAAAAGGGGCACACAATTGGTTGCAATAGGGCCTTATGTACTGTCAGGGTTAGGGCCAACATTTTGGCCCTAACACTGAACAGTACATCAATAGCGTAAAAAATGATGCTATTTCCCCCTACCCTGCGCCATGGTGGCGGTAGGTGGCACTAAGGTGCGCAAGGAAAGTGGCGCTGCCCTGGGTGCAGCTTCACTTTTCTTAAATCTGTCCCGAAGGGCCAGATTTACTAGAAAGTGGCACATCAGTCCCGATGCGCCACTTTTCTTGCATTGCCCTTGCCCCACCTAACGACACCGTGTGTGCACCGTATTTACAATATGGCACACCATCGCGGTTGTTAGAACAATAGTGTCAAAATGTTTGGCGCTTTGCTACACTAGCGTCAAAAATGTTGACGCTTGTGCAGCAATGTGAAAAGAGGCCCGTTGATTTCAGTGTGTGCTTCACTATAATGCCTGCTCTGAGCAGGCGTTAAAAATGACGACAAAAATGGCGCAGTGAAATCTTGTAGACCATTTGTGCTTGCCTCCTAAAGTCGGAACGCCCCCCTTGCATACATTATGCCTGACGCAAGGGGTCGCAAAGTGGCACAGTGCATGCATTGCACCACTTTGTAAATATGGTGCTGCAAAAATTGCTTCTTTGAGCCACATTAGCGTAAAAAAAATTATACTAATGTGGCGCAAGGAGGTGCTAGGGCCTTGTAAATCTGGCCCTAAGGTGAATATTTACATTTTTTTTTACGCTAAGGTGGCGTTTAGGAGGCTTTTCTCCTGCGTCATATTTACAAAGGGGCGCATTCTTGTATTGCGCCACTATGTAAACCCTTGCGCCATATTATGCCAGGCATAATGTATGGAAGGGGAGCGTTCTGACGCAGGGAGGCCCGAAAAAATGGTGCAGTGAAATTTCAAACATTTCACTGCGCTATTTTTTCCGTCATTTTTAACGCCTGCTCAGAGCCGGTGTTAAAATGACGCACCCATTTTAATCAATGCGCCTCCCTGTGCTTTGCTGCACTAGAGTCAAACTTTTTGACGCTAGTGCAGGAAAGTACCACAATAGCAAAAAAAATGTTGACACTGCTGTCTTAACGACTGCCGTGGTGTGCCGTATTGTAAATACAGTGCAACCATGGTGTCGATAAGTGGGGCAGGGGCGACGCAAGAAAAGTAGTACATTAGGACCGATGCCCCCACTTTCTTGTAAATATGACCTTAATTGAAAACACCGTCTCAAATTAAGGACTGTTGGTACTAAATAACATTCTGTAAGCTGCAATGCTGGTGCCAGCCCTGTCCCTGGGTACTCAAAATCACAGAGAAGAAAAAAATACAAAAAAGCGAATTAAAGTGTTGTTGCTGCCACCATAAACCATTGATCATAGCTAGGGCCCTGGTTTTATGATATTTAATTTTTTAACATTTCCACCAGTATTTATCCATTTTTATATTTTGGATATCTTATTGATATTTATCCATATTTATTTTGTGTTTTGTGAAAAGATAAGGTGATAACTCGTATATTTTCACATGGATTTAAAGGATAAATGCACACTCATACTTTGATGCCTGTTGCACAAATATAAGTTGAGATATACAGTAATTAAAGCAAATCTTGTTCAGTTTGCAGCTCCCCATGCTGCCAACATGTACAGCTTTGGCCTGACATTCTTTAATGTCAGTATGCAGAGCAACTCAAAAGAATCTGAATTAACTGTATTTCCAGTTTTTTAAAATGAATACAAACAGGAAAAACAGTATTTTCCGTCTGTATTTATCTGTAAAAATCAGTAAAAACAGAAAACAGGGAGCCCTCATCATAGCCCCACAGATCCTGCCTCCTGTTCCAGGGCATCTCTTTGGCATGGCAAGGAGAGTTTTTAAAGTCCAAGAACCAAATACCGACCTCTGAGATCCGACTTCTGGGATTCCTTACGGCTCATTTGGGTGGAGCCTGCGTCGCATGTGATAGAGCGTTCCGTACTAGTAATTTACCTGTATTCGGACGCTCTTTAGGCCGATGAATCTTTTGGCTAAGTGGGACTCTCCGTACTCTTAATCAATCAATTTCATTAAAATCAATAATCAATATCGAACATAAGCAATACCTTGATCAACATAACACTTAACAATTAATCCAGAATACATTTCGGCGAACCCTGACCTTTCAGTCAGGAATAACCACACCAGTTTATTCAAAGTTAGTGAATTTATTTCCCTATATTAACAAAGCTAGCACAATATAAATGTGTCTCAACACCAAATGATAAACGTAAATGAACATTAATAGCTGTCCATAGCGGCGAAACAAGTGCAATCTATGTAGCATTTGAATCACAAGGCATTCGATAATAGCAATGCAAATCACTAATACTATGATCTGTAACGAGCTAATTGCATACATTTAGTCAGCATAACAAGGTCTCAAATTGCATTAATTTAGTAAAACTCCTAGCTAGGGCTCTTATCAAAAATCAGCAGTTGGTTACCTAAAAGAAACACAATGCAATTGTACAATTTCCTTTCATATTTACCAATTACGCTCAGCATACAAGGAAGTCTTCGTCTCACAGGTGCCGTTTCTCGATCAGCATGGGTACCGCTTCGATCGGCATGGGACGGGGCAAAGGGGCAGGGGTGGACGGGGCAATTGCCTCACGGCGGCAAGGTGAAACTATTACTTCATGCAAGGGATCAAATCAAAGTTAAAGTCTCTAGGGCCAGAATCATTTAAAGTCTCTTTCTCTCGATTAGAGAAAGCATCCAAGTCTCTTTCAAAATGGCGTCGCAGCAAAGTGGGCCATAATAGCTACGAAGTCTGCAAAATGGCGGGTATCGAGCTGGTAATGGCTACTTTCTTCTCGTGCACCTGATTTTTATAGACAACAGTTCAAATCCAATAGGGTCTTCCATTGGAGGGTTCATAGGTTAGCTTCAAATTGTCCAATCAAAAACGACAGTTCTCAAGCTTTTACTTAAGCATACATTATCCTTGGAGATGGGTACGCAAGTTGCAACATTTTATACCAATTAGCTCACTTTCAGAGCCTCCATTGTCCGCACCTGCAGATCGACCTTGGAGTAAAGAGAAAATATGCCAGGCTGGCACGAAACCTTAAGATAAGCATGTGAACGATCTCAGTGGAAAAGTACAACTTCAAGCAAAAATACACGTTTAATAGCACATTGGAAAAATACGAGCATCTAAACCGTGAGACCAGGCAACTAGGCCAAAGCCTTCACTAAAGTTATGCTAAGCTAAAACATTTCAAGGGAGCAAATCGTAGCACACGTTTATGATTATGTCGGATTAGTGCAATTCTAATACATCACGTTATATAAAGCACGCTTATAAATGTTGGCAAACTACTCTAAGGGCACATTTTGTCCCCGTACAATCTTTATTAGTTCGGTTAAAGTCACACATGATTATTGCAGCACTACGTTTAAGCGTAAATAAATCAAAACCTTCATTTTCTGCTTCATCAATCCCTCCTCTGATGACTACTTGTCATCACACCAAATTATGCCCACAAATTTTATTCCATTAAAATTCTGTCAGTTCTCTTTTCCTTTTAATTCCCCTAGTTTTCTCTTTGTATTCTTCTGCCATTCTTTTCATTATTTTCTCCTCCTTCCTTCTTTTAATTCTTTCCATAATCATTATTATCCCCCTTTTTATTCCCCAAATTCCAAATACACAAATTATAACTATCATAATTCCCTCTATTATTTTTAGCAGTATCCCATTCCAAATTCCACCAATCCAATTTCCCACTGAAGCAAGTCCTTTTCCAACCTTCTCCCACACTCCTGGTTCTTTCAATTCCTTCAAGTCCGCACTCTCTTTTGTTAAATTAGCAAGCATTGTTTTAATCTTCACACTATTGTCGGGAATATACGTACAACAGTGTCGTGCACCAAGCATTTTGCAAACGCCACCATCCTTTGCTAAAAGAATGTCTAAAGCAAGCCTATTTTGAAGAGTCATAGCTCTTTCCGCTGCAAGTTCAGCATCTATCAGGATTATAGCACCTGAAAACTTTGTCAACATGTTATCCACTATAGTAGACAACTTTCTTATTTTGATGGAATTCAACACAACTCCCAATGAAGGAATCATGGCTCCAAATATATCTCCTACCACAGCAGCTGCGGTCTCTCTTTTCTGGATACGATGGGATCCAGATGTCTTTTGAATCATCGATAGGTCATCCAGTTGATAAACCTTTGGGAACACTATACCCAAATAACATCTCCCCCACCATCCTTTTGGAAGACGATAATAGGCATTATACCCACAAATGTAATATACACCTGGAATGACAGGGTCAAGTCCGTTCATCATGAATGTCCATTTGGCCTTAAAGATAAACGTATGTTTACATTCACTCGCTCCTACAAAAATGTTATCATAATAAGATTCACCTCGATATATACAAAATTTCCCTACATGCCAAGCATCTAAAGCTATTCTCCCTTGTGTCTTTATTGCGGCAAAATCATAATTATCTACTGAAGTCCTCTTATGTAGCTCTTTTTCTAATTTCGCATTCATTTGTGCCCTTCTATCATCTGTGCGATCTAAAAAGCTTATTTCTACTGCAGAGAGCGAGCAGGTAAGATTTTCCCTATGAGCGTGAGCCGTTTCAAAAGGTTGCATTGGTTCGAAAAATTCCCTCATTATTTTAGCATCCCAATCTTTAGCAATCTGGCTTAGCTGCGCTATTATAGGAACATATGCAAAGGTAACATCATAATTTGAGTAAAAATACTGTATGTTAGTTTGACCATAAAATCTAGACATTACTATACTACATGTAATCCCGTATGTAAGAGGCATGTGGTGATAAGTCACCCCTTCCTTTACTGATGTCGGTATCTGTGTACACACATAACAATCTTTCGCATCCATAGTCTCAACATATTCTGTTAGCAAGCGATAGAAAACGTTATATGAAAGCTCTTTCTTATCATGCAAGTGTCTCTCATCTAATTCTAATCTTTTCAATGCGGTTAGTTCAGTGACAGTAACAGGAGCAAAAGTAGAAGCATCAATTCTCTCATTCTCACCCTTACCATGCATTCCGAGTACAATTGCCATTATTATTAGTACACATGCAATTATCAAGCCTATACACACATATTTACAATATTTCTTTCTACTGTTTTGCGTCATGATCTGTATAGAATCAGAGAGCTAGAAGCACCTATAAAGAAACTATTTAGCAATTCAGTTACAAAGCTAAACGAGCGCAATGTTCACACCGTCTTCTTCAAGAGGCCAAGTCACTTATCGGTTAGCAGCATTTGTCTCAATTCGGCAATAACTCAGTCTTTATCGGTTTAGCAAATGTCTCATCCGGTTTAGCAATATCTCAGCTGGTTTTATCACTTTAGATTGTAGCAGGCAATGTCATTTATCACCCTTTCAATCAACACTGTCCATAAAACTTTTCTTTTCTATTGGTATCTCTTCTTCTTCGTTCTCGATGCTTAGAGATACAAACTCGTCAGTCCAATCGTCATTGACTACATATGCCCATTCAGGACCGGAATATCTTCTGTTCGGTATCCTTTTCCTTTTCAATTTTGCTTCTCTTTTCGATTCTGCTTCGCTGGTACTTTCCACTTTTGTCAAGTCCTTTTCTTCACTCGGGGATGGTACCGCGACAGTTACTTCTTTTCTTTTCTCTTTCACTTTTGGCCTTTCTCCGTCATTCAAACCTTCTTCAGTCCTTTGTTTTATTGGTGATATGCTTAGTCTCCTCTTTGCACCATGTCCATTTGATGGACCTGCGATCTTTTCTGTGGAAGCTTGAACCCTTTCGTTCTGTTCTGCCTTGTCCCCTCCTTCTGTGGAATCAATCACGTTCTCCTTTTCTTTTTCTGTATCGTCTGCTTCTGGGAAAGCCCTCCTCTGATCAGGCTCTCCTGCTTTTTCACCCTTTTCGAGCCCTTCATCACCGTTACTTTCGTCAGGCTCTGTATCACTTTCAGCTGCTTCAGGTTCTTTGCCACCTTCAGCTGATTCAGGCTCTTTGTTACCCTCAGCTGCTTCGTCGCTGTCTGAACTTTCTCCTTGGTCTTCCCCAAGTGAGTTGGTCTCTTCGTCCTCAGAGAATGTCTCTCTCTCTTCCGTTCCTGCCTGTTCACTTTCAGTTCGGTTTTGCTCTGTCTCAGCACTCAGCACTGCTTTATCAGGCACTGGCAGTTTCAGCGCTTCAACTTCCTCATCTGTGGGACACAACACTTTCTTTGTGTGACTGGCATGAATCCAGTTGGGAACCCCCGCACACTTCACAGCGGTAGTTGTCGTCAGGATCACTTGGAAAGGGCCTTTCCAACGGGGTTCCAGACACGACTTCCTCACGTGCTTCTTTACCACGACCCAGTCACCTGCTTTCAGTGCGTGTCCTGGACCTTGGATCGGTGGCAAGGTGGTCGCTTCCACCTGGTGAGAGAAAGAGCGAACCACGTCAGCCAGACCCTTGCAGTAGTCTAACACCATATCATCTGTAATATTCAAAAGCGCGTTTGCAGGAACTGCAGGAAGTCTCATAGCCCTGCCCATGAGAATTTCGTGCGGAGACAATCCAGTCTTTCTATCAGGGGTGTTTCTCATTGACATTAGCACCAAGGGCAATGCGTCAGGCCATTTCAGATTTGTCGATGCACATATTTTCGCCATTCTTGATTTCAGTGTACCATTCATCTGCTCCACCAGTCCTGATGCTTCAGGGCGATAGCTACAATGCAGCTTTTGCTCAATGTTCAGCGCTTCGCAGAGTAACTTTATCACCTCGTTATTGAAGTGACTTCCCCTATCTGATTCTAAAGAGATCGGGAATCCGAAACGTGGTATTAACTCCCTCAACAATAGCTTTGCAACTGTAAGGCTGTCATTTCTACGTGTGGGGTATGCCTCAATCCAGTGACTAAAAATGCACACAATCACCAACACATACTTCAAACCTCCATGCACAGGCATCTCAATGAAGTCCATTTGCATTCGACTAAATGGGCCACTGGCCCTGCCAATGTGGCTGGCGTTCACAACTGTTCCCTTTCCTGGGTTCATCTGCTGGCAAGTGACACATCGATGGCAAACTGCTTCTGCAGCTTGACGAAATCTGGGGTTAAACCAATCAGTTTTGAACAATCTTATCATGGCATCTCTCCCTAGGTGAGCCTGCCCATGATAGAACCGCGCAAGCTGTGATAAGAGACTGTTTGGCAAAACAAATTTTCCTTCATTTGAAACCCATAACTCATCTGGTCTTTTTATACATTGTGATTTAATCCAGGAATCTCTTTCATCCTCTCTGACGCTATTCTGTAATGCTTTTAGTTCATCTATTGTATCTACAACCTTCAAGGCAAATGCTTCAGCTTGTTCGAGTTCTGGTTCACTTATTGAATTCCATTCATCCCTGAGTAATATACAGTTCAAGGCACAAAATCTTGCGACTTGATCCGCATATGCATTTCCCAGAGAAATATAGTCCTGTCCTTTTGTATGAGCACTGCACTTTACCACTGCAACTTCGGCTGGCGCTTGGATGGCGTGTAACAATTCCCTTATCCTCTCCCCGTTCTTCACTGGGGATCCTGAAGAAGTCAGGAAACCTCTCTGTGACCATAGTTGTCCAAAATCATGCACAATCCCAAACCCGTATTGACTATCAGTGTAAATGGTGACTTTCATCAATGCAGACAGTTGACATGCTCTTGTAAGGGCTACAAGTTCTGCTACTTGTGCAGAATAGACTCCTTGAAGCCATCCCGCTTCCAAGACACCTGTTACAGTACATACAGCATATCCTGCTTTCAAAATTCCCATCCCATCTCTTAGACATGAACCATCAACAAAAACAATCTGGTCATTTTCATCAAGTTTAGTATCCTTAATGTCAGGTCGAGGTTTTGTGCAAAATTCAGTCACCTGAAGGCAGTCATGCTCGACGTCTTCAGCGTTCTCAATTTCAGCATTTTCACCAGGAAGCAAGGTTGCTGGATTCAACGTAGTGCACCTTTTAAGCTGCACATTCGGTGAGCCCAGAATTATCGTTTCATACCTTGTGAGTCTTGCTCCAGTCATGTGTTGCGTTCGGGAGCGGGTCAAAAGTATCTCAACTGAGTGAGGGACCATGACTGTTACTGGGTGTCCCATCACTATTCCTTCACTCTGAGTGAGGCTGATACCAACTGCTGCTACGGCGCGCAAACACCCTGGGAGTGCTGCTGCGACCGGATCCAAAGTAGCTGAAAAATACGCTACTGGTCTGTTTACGCCACCATGGGCTTGAGTCAAGACAGACAAAGAACATGCATCACGCTCATGACAAAACAATGTGAAAGGCTTTGTGTAGTCAGGCATACCTAAAGCTGGAGCCCTACACATGCATTCTTTCAATTCAACAAAAGCATCCATCTCATCTCCTTTCAGCTCAATTTGATCCAAGGCATCCTTCTGGGTCAGCTTCAGTAAAGGCTTTGCTAGGGTCGAGAAGTTGGGAATCCACTGGCGACAATAGCCCACCATTCCCAAAAACGTCCTCACTTCCCTCCTTGTCTTTGGTGGACTCATTTGAAGTACACTTGTTATTCTTTCCTTCATTATTCTCCGTGACCCTTTCTCTATCTGGTGACCCAAGTATTTCACTTTCTTCTGACAGAACTGCAATTTGGAAGGAGACACCTTATGTCCATTCCTTCCCAAATGGTTCAACAGAGCAATGGTATCGGCTGTGCAGCCACTTTCTGTCTTTGATGCAATCAGTAAGTCATCAATGTACTGTACTAGAGTTGACTCGAATGGCAATTCTAATGCCTCCAAATCTTTCTTTAGAATCTGATTGAAGATTGACGGTGACTCAGAAAACCCTTGAGGAATTCAACACCAACTGTACACTCTGTCTAAGAATTTGAAACAAAAGAGGAATTGGCTGTCCTCATGAAGAGGCACAGAAAAGAATGCTTGTGACAAGTCGATGACTGAGAACCATTCGGCATCGCAAGGGACTTGAAACATTATCACAGCTGGATTTGGTACGACAGGGCAACACTTGACTATGATGTCATTTATTTTCCTCAAGTCCTGCACAAGTCGGACCTTTCCACTTGGCTTTATTAGTCCCATTATTGGTGAATTACATGGACTGCTCAACACTTCTTTCAGTACTCCCTGCTTTACAAATTCGTCAATAAGTTGAGCAACTTTCATGAGGGTGTCTTGTGCCATGTGGTATTGTGGGGTCTGGGGAAAGATTGCATTGGGCTTTACAGTCACTTTCACTGGTTCCACTCCTTTCATCAATCCCACCTCTTTCCCTGTCATGTCCCACACTTCCTTTCCGACTGTTTCCCGTAATTCGGCTGGAATATCTTCTTCAGTTATCATTGGGAAAAGGCAAATCAGAGGATACTCTTCATCGACAGTTTCCATCTCATCCCCCTCTACACTGTCCTCTTCTTCCCCATCACTGCTCGTCTGAATTTTTATTCCTTCGTTCGAACACATGATCGAACAACCCAATTTGCACAATAGGTCTCTCCCTAACAGTGCTATCGGGCTTGAGTCACATACCACAAACTGATGCACCCCTTGATAGTTACCGATGCTGACTGGTACCGGATCTGTTATTGGGTTCGTCAGGGGCCTGTTTGCTACTCCCACCACTTGAACTGTCCTCCCTGAGAGTGGCAAATTTGGTACTTCACTGCTCTTAACAGTCGAACGTGTGGCTCCTGTGTCAACCAAGAATGAAACACGATGACCCATTACTCTTCCCTCTACGTACGGACCCTTTTGATCAACTTCCAAGGATGCTGCAAGCACACAATCTCCTTCTTCTTCTGAGCTTTCACTCTCCCATACATTGTTTATTCCACTCTCACTGTGTAATGGGAACTGTTGTACGGTGCCATTTGTACTCATTACCTGACCCGAGACCTGTGGAGGAACCATCACTTGCTGCTGACTCATTGGTGCCAAAGGTATTTGCATTTGCTGATTAGGTACCATGGGTAACTGCTGTTGCATTGGCTGCATTTGCGTCATCTGCATACGAGGCATCTGCATCTGCATCTGCTGCGGCTGCATAGGTTGTAACCCCTGCAACTGATTTACGGTCTGAAAATGTGGGTTTGGACTTCTCATTTTCGGTCCCCTCATTGTCTGAAATGCATTGACATCATTGTTTTGCTGACCAACACCTGCACCTGCACCTGCACCTTCCTGCACCACCATCGGGCACTCGCGTTTCCAATGACCGACAATTCCGCACACGTGACACGGCATCACCTTCTTCATTGCCTGCACACCAGTCACAACAGTATTCAAATCCGGACCATTATTCGCAAAACCTCCTCTGCCTCTGCCTCTGGCCTGTGGCTGAAACGCCATGTTTCCCTGCAACTGCGGCTGCGGTTGCGGTACCTGCTGTTGGAACTCTTGCATCCCTTGCAAACCTTGCAGACCTGTCTGAGCTGCTTTAAGTTGCATCATCATCACCTTCTCTTTCAACCTTTTCTGTTTCACTTCAATTTCGTTGCCACAGTATTTCGCATAATTCAACACCTCATCAATCGGTTTCGATTGCCAACAAATCAAATGCGACTTTATCATCTGGCTTATCTCTGGTCTCAGCCCTTCCACAAATCTGAACACAAAATGAAGCATGTCCTTCGCCTCTATTGTTTCCGTGCCGCTGTAGTTCTTGAACGCCTTCAACAACCTCTCATAGTAACTATGAATCGACTCTTTAGCCTCTTGGGCAGTTCGATCAATCTTCTGCCAATCCACATTTTTCGCAGCAACCTTCGTCTTCAAATGCTCAATCACCTTATAGTACAAGCTCATCACCATAGGTGATGGTGCACCCGTCTCCCTGTCTCTTTCTGGCTCACTTGTCGGCCAACCTACAGCTCTTTTGCAATCCTCCCACAAATCTGCCGGAACCACAATCTCAAATAGAGTATTCAGATCTTTCCAAAGACATTTTGCAAGCTTCACAAACCTATCAGTCTGTTGATACCATTCAATCGGTTTCTCTCTCAGTTTGGGAAAATCATCCGTAAAAGACTGAATGTCACTTCTGTGCCATGGTACATGTATTAATTTTCCCCCTGCTGTCTCCCTCATTGGTAACATTGTTACTGCCTCGCTACTCTGTGGTCTTTTCGCATTGTGCTCTGTAGCACTGTCCCTCCTCTTTTCCTTTCTCTTTACCCATCTGCTTTCCCACTTGTCTAAACATCTCCACACTTGTGCACTCTGCAACAATTCTCTAAGGTGCGCCTTCATGCCTGCTGACCTCATGTGTTCAAAATCTGTGGTCCCAAAATCCAATCTATAGCTCCTGCTCAAGTGTTTTGTCTTGTCTATGTCAACCCCGTTTTTGTCAGCTATTTCTTGCAAGCTTTTATGTACCTTGTTCACTTCTTTCGTAATCCTGGGACATAGATACCTCAGCTCTTCTTCCGAGTAGGACTCTAACCTATTCACACCCATAGTCCCTTCCACCAATTCTTGTGCTTCCATGTTCAACCTCATCCTATTCACATAATCTTCTCCCTTCCCACTGTCCGAGCTTTGTGTGGAATTCAAACTGTTGAACCACTGTGTCAGCTGTTGCGCATTCAACCCCATCAGTGTAGCGTTCACATCGACTGCCATTGATGGCTGCGGCAACTTTTCAGTGTTCGATGACAGAGGTATTATCAGTGGGGGACTCGACCTCACCAGTGTCGACTGAGCACATACAGGACTAAACTCCATCAAGGATCCGGGTCCATTTGGCTGAGCCGCTATAGGGGTTATCCCTGGAGTGTTTTCTATGCACCTCCTTTCGGTCCCATTCTGCAGCATTGATCCCTGACCGCCCATACCTAAGTTAGGCTGACTGTACAGAGGTACCGGTGGACCTACAGTAATGGGTAGTGATATCGCATCTGGGTTTTGTCCATTTCCCATGTTCTGAGGCACGTTCATTCCCACACTATGGGTCATCATTGCCGGCATGCCCATCTGACTCCCCGTCACCTGAGCATGTGCTGTTCCCCCCTGCATCTGCTTTTGAGGCATCAAAAACTGGGTTGATTCAGCTTGTGCCAATGTCTGGTTGTGACCATTCTGTACTCCTCTTACGGTTGGATCTAAAATCATTCCTGCACTGTTGTCACTGCTGTAGTACCCTGGCATCTGCGGCTGATAATTTTCTGCTGGTTTCAACATGGGCACATCTGGATATATTCTCCTAACCTGCGGTATCTGCGGGGTGAACAGCAAACTCGGGTCCTTAGACCCCGATGATGCTCCTGAACTCTGAGTTTCACTGTTCTGTACCGGTGCCGGAGGGGCAGAACTGGTACTTGGACCTTGTCCACTCTCTGCATAAGGTGGTGGACGGTCGTTCAGTAATTGCATTATTAGCTCCTCATCCTCTAACTCCTCTTCTCTTCTCAATTTTTCCTCGTCCTCTCTATCCTTGGAACACCTCCTGTTGGTCTTACAGGTAGCTTTCTTACCTGTCTCCTCTTCTTCCTTAGTAATTGCGGGAAAATTTTTTATCCCCTGCAATATATCTGACCTCCACACCTTCTGTGCATTATCCCACCAAGCGTCCGCTAGTGTCTTTTCTACCTTCCTTATCCTTGTTTCGAACTTATTTTTCTGTTGCTGTCTGGCCATTAATTCCCAAATCGCTAGAGCCTCAAACTGGGCTGGCCTTGGAGGCACCTTCATGTCGTACATCGTGAACCTCAAATTCTCCAGAATCCTTATATTGAATGTCCCATGGATCGGGAACGCTACGCTCCCATGTTTCTCTGTCAGCTTGTGCCATTGCTTTAGCCAAAGACACGGAGCTACCCCCTTTTCCTCCATTACAATGTAAGCTGGTGTACCTTCGGGCGGCGTCTCCTCTCCTACGCTCGCTTTAATGTAAGACTCCCCCTTCATCGCACTCCTTAATGCTTTAAAACATTTCATTTTCTCGTCTTTTATTTCACAAAGTTTGTAATCAATAGGTGACTTTAATTCCCGGAATACTCTTCGCTTGCCTTTCCCCTTCCAATCGAGCCCCACGGACTGCGTCCAATCCGTGCGCGACCCTTGCCTGCAACCAACCTATCCCAGCGCGGCTCCTAGTGACGTCACACTCACACACACTGCGGCTGACAAAGCCTCGCGGCTTGTCCTCCTTCACTCAGCTCCTCTCGTAACAACTTCTAGCATATATCGCGAGCAACCAAAAATATAAAACAGATCTGTCGGTTTACTACAGGAAGGGTAACACAGTCGCTTCAGGACCTTAGGGACTTTTCATTAGCCTCGGCAGTTATTCCGTCTTTCTCGGTCCCCACGTTCGCAAGCAAATCTGACCCGCAGACCTACTCTCAACTTGTCAATGATCTATTCTAGTGCACTTAGAATCTTGTCAAAGCCCGAAGTCGAAGTTTCTTTCACTCCCTTAACACACGTACCGACTCGTTGACCACGCCCGATCAACCTACTAAACCGCCCAGACCACAACATAAAACAACATACTCCGGAGTCTCTTGACCTCGCAGGGCCCGTCTCAACAACAACAACCACGTGGACCTTTTTATGCACAAAGCGCCACACGCACATGAAGTTCGACGACTTCCCTACTCTCACACTCGGAGCCGCACCTCCGCTATTTCTATGAAGTTCGACGACTTCTCTACTTCTACACTCGGAGTCGCACCTCCGCTATCCTCTAAGAAGAAAAATCCTCGCAACCTTTTCACACACCCTGCGGCAATAAGCTGTGCAAGCGCAAAACCCTAACTTCACTCATACCATCACTAGTACCGCCAACGCTGATCTCACACCTCCGTTCTCTCCATTCGCAAGCTCCGAGATCCCGGGAAAGTCGCGGTGGACCTAGCCCATCATCATTCTGTCAATCAGTTTTATCCAAGAAAAATCTAATTCAACTTCTCGAGTGTGGTCTCAAAAATCGAAACCGTTAATTCAACACCATGTACTTTAAGAGTACAGGGTCCCAAAAGACGAAACCGTCCTCTGCTACCATCTACTGATAGAGCGTTCCGTACTAGTAATTTACCTGTATTCAGACGCTCTTTAGGCCGATGAATCTTTTGGCTAAGTGGGACTCTCCGTACTCTTAATCAATCAATTTCATTAAAATCAATAATCAATATCGAACATAAGCAATACCTTGATCAACATAACACTTAACAATTAATCCAGAATACATTTCGGCGAACCCTGACCTTTCAGTCAGGAATTACCACACCAGTTTATTCAAAGTTAGTGAATTTATTTCCCTATATTAACAAAGCTAGCACAATATAAATGTGTCTCAACACCAAATGATAAACTTAAATGAACATTAATAGCTGTCCATAGCGGCGAAACAAGTGCAATCTATGTAGCATTTGAATCACAAGGCATTCGATAATAGCAATGCAAATCACCAATACTATAATCTGTAATGAACTAATTGCATACATTGAGTCAGCATAACAAGGTCTCAAATTGCATCGTGCAACAAAAGGAATCCTCATCTAACCTCAAATTAGCATCGGCATGGGGAACTTCATGCAAAACAATTTAGCAACATTAATTTAGTAAAACTCCTAGCTAGGGCTCTTATAAAAAATCAGCAGTTGGTTACCTAAAAGAAACACAATGCAATTGTACAATTTCCTTTCATATTTACCAATTACGCTCAGCATACAAGGAAGTCTTCGTCTCACAGGTGCCGTTTCTCGATCAGCATGGGTACCGTTTTGATCGGCATGGGACGGGGCAAAGGGGCAGGGGTGGACGGGGCAATTGCCTCACGGCGGCAAAGTAAAACTATTACTTCATGCAAAGGGATCAAAGTTAAAGTCTCTAGGGCAAGAATCATTTAAAGTCTCTTTCTCTCGATTAGAGAAAGCATCCAAGTCTCTTTCAAAATGGCGTCGCAGCAAAGTGGGCCATAATAGCTACGAAGTCTGCCAAATGGCGGGTATCGAGCTGGTAATGGCTACTTTCTTCTCGTGCACCTGATTTTTATAGACAACAGTTCAAATCCAATAGGGTCTTCCATTGGAGGGTTCATAGGTTAGCTTCAAATTGTCCAATCAAAAACGACAGTTCTCAAGCTTTTACTTAAGCATACATTATCCTTGGAGATGGGTACGCAAGTTGCAACATTGTCTCCCAATTAGCTCACTTTCAGAGCCTCCATTGTCCGCACCTGCAGATCGACCTTGGAGTAAAGAGAAAATATGCCAGGCTGGCACGAAACCTTAAGATAAGCATGTGAACGATCTCAGTGGAAAAGTACAACTTCAAGCACAAATACACGTTTACTAGCACATTGGAAAAATACGAGCATCTAAACCGTGAGACCAGGCAACTAGGCCAAAGCCTTCACTAAAGTTATGCTAAGCTAAAACATTTCAAGGGAGCAAATCGTAGCACACGTTTATGATTATGTCGGATTAGTGCAATTCTAATACATCACGTTATATAAAGCACGCTTATAAATGTTGGCAAACTACTCTAAGGGCACATTTTGTCCCCGTACAATCTTTATTAGTTCGGTTAAAGTCACACATGATTATTGCAGCACTACGTTTAAGCGTAAATAAATCAAAACCTTCATTTTCTGCTTCATCACATGCGCTTGCACATGCGTATCGCTAGCGAGACGCTTTAGGAATTAGAAAAGGGCTCGGAGCCCTGTCCATGTCATGTCAGTGTCTTTCATTGGTTCGTGGGCTTGCCAGTTAGAATCTGCTTGCTTTGATTAGTAGAAGGCACGCATACGTCATGCCTTTTCCGGTGGTTAGCCCTCCTCGAGCGCAGCGACCAAGTACAGAAAACATGCGAGGACTACTTTTTCTCTATTTTCGCAGCGCGATCTCGCTTGGCAGAAGTCGAGCGCTTTGCATAATAACGACCCTGTTACACAGTTAATTGCACTTTTGCCTGTTACGTACGTAATTGCACTTTTGCCGATAGGTTTCATTACGAGTGAACTGTAGCAGCGCGATCGCGCTCTTTTTTTCTTTTAACGTGGCAAGAAAAATCCGGTTGGGAGTTTACAACTGGTAATAGCTGTAACTTGGCCAAATGCGAGACTGTAGTGCATTGCAAATGCTTCTTTTTTTAATGTAATTTGTTAACCTGCTCTGGAGCCTACCTGATGGAGTGATGTATGTTAGCTTCATGTACACCCCCAGCCCTCGTACGGCCCTGGTGCTAGACAATGATGTAAGCACACATCTGACAATATTCAAAATCATAGCAGAGCCATTGACATCCAGATGTGCAATAACTATGTTAAAAGCCTCTCTGGACTGTTTTTGTGCAGGAAGGTTCCCTTTCTATCACAAATAATCCTGCATGAAATGCATGCAACCTGGTGCACGGGTGCCCGTGTTGGCGCTAGACAGCCCATTGTGCGCCAGCGCAGGGAAGAGGACAGGAATGCGTTGTTTTGCCTTAAATACTGTGGATTCTTGCCCCTTCTCTGTGACGCAGTGCACCAAAGCCAAGTGTCTGCTCCTCCTTTTCATAAATATGCTCCATAATCTATAGCGAGTTACTAACGTTAGGTGTTTGCAACTTTAGCGGCTCAGAAACAACTAAAGCAGTAAAGAAACAAAGGAATGCAGAATAGTAAGTCACAGCAATATGTGTTGTACCTGTAGAGGAGAAAGGGCATAGGGTTTATGTGCACTATACAGACATCATTGAGGCCTGCTGACATCCTGCTATAGGTTTAGCGTAAACAACGGTTGTGCCATCCCAAAGCACTCTGCTGGTACCAGGCAGCCCCGGTCTCTTGATGTCCTAGATGGGAAGCCAATCAGGTGCATGACCACCGGAAAGAGCAGGGTCATTGAAGATCACACAAAACCACCAGGGGTCTGAGGCGTATGCTCTCTAGGACGAGTGACCTCTCAGACTCACCTGTGCAGGTAGCAGTCGATCTCTCATTAGGCGGCTTCAGCCTCTGGGGAGGTTTTGAGGGGCTTCAGCAGATGTCCATAAACCGCTTCACTCCTGAAAGTTGCAGTTATGGCAATCCATCCCAGGCCTCTGGCTGGTTGTAGAGCAAACTTTAGGGTGCTTCAGGTGTTCTTGGTCAGGCTGGAGACTTTGTTAGGTAAGATCAGCATGATGGCAGGCTAGCTCAGTTGTGGAGTAGGCGTGTGCACCACACACCTCAAGGATTTAACTTACAAAACTTCATTGGTTGAGTAAGACACACATGGTTTGTAGGAACCACATGGGGCTTAGAATACCAAATCCTCAGTATCAATGCCTTCCAAACTAAACCACCAGAGTATCACCCTAAGAGGTCAGAATACTGCGAATGGACTGATTTATGCTGCTAAACAACTCGGCCGAGACTTTCCGGCCACTTTCATCTATGTCGCTAAAACCATGTCACTATACTTCCTTCACGCTCACCTTTTTACCTGTGGACATCAACGGTGCATCAAGTCAAAAAGGCACCCTGCCAGTTCCAGAGTAGATTCACCACCTACTGCCTAATCCCTTTCCCTGTAACGTAAATTGCCCCTCCTCCCCCTCAGCTAAGTCCCTCTGTGGTGAGAGGTGAGGTCATAGTCTCTCCAAAGAGGCACGATGAGGGTCCTTACAATTATCAGTTAATGCAAGGCTGTCTTTACACTCCTGTCCTCCCTGTCTGGTAAGAATTCATCCCAACCAGCACATCCTACCCCTCAACAAGGATGGATGGGGGTTTCACATGCTGCTGCATCAAGGAGTGGAGTGTGTGGGACTGCTTCTTCCTCTCTGGGCACCCCAACTTTGGGTTGAACTGGGAGCCGGATGGGAAGGCACAGGTAGGTGTGGCTTTAAAGGGTGTTTGGGGTGAGACACCCCTTAAATAAATGCTTGATAGTTGGGTCCAGGGGACTTGGTCAAGTCTGCCATTACTGTGCCAGTTTGTCTCGTCCTGCACCACGAATAAAAGACGAGGCAGTGATCTTTGATGTAAATCAGGAGAGGGAGACGGAGATGTGCATTAGGTGGCTGAATTTCAAATTGCGAAATCATAGACCTCAAATCAATACCAGCTTCCCTGCTTGTCCACATTGTGTGCTCCTAGGCAAACATTTTATTTCACAAAGTCTGCTTTTTTTTTATTATCACATATGAGAGCATTTTCAAACACGTGAGTTCATGATGTGCACTGTACAATAACCTCTCATGCTTGATTTAATGCACTATGATGCTGCTTCATCTATAATAAGAATCTAGGCCACGTTTAGGGTTAACATAATTACTGATTTGCCTTAGAGTTCACCAATGGCTTTGTCCGTGGGGGATAAGCCACTAATGTTTCTATGTTCATGTTTAAAAAGTATCACATCTAAAAGATGTGTGTCTGTGCAGTGATATCTGATGTACTACGGTGAAACACTTCAGCATGTTAAAGAAATGCACTGGTTTGAATTTTGAAGCAGCTGTATCATATTTATACATCATGGCCCAAATTTAAGAGGGCCTAGCGCCAACTATCGCCAATTTAGCATCATTATTTTTTACACTAATGTTGCCACAGCGTTGCAAAAACGCCACACCACATTTTCAAAGTGGTGCAATGCTTGCATTGTGCCACTTTGTAAACCCTTGTGCCACATTATGTCTGCGCCAGGCATAATGTATGCAAGGGGGGTGTTCCCCCATTACGGAGCCCACAAAAATGGCGCAGTGGAATCTATGAAATTCCACTGTGCCATTTTTGCAGCATTTTTAATGCCTGCAGAGAGCAGGCGCTAAAAGGAGGCACAGCATCATATATATAATGGGCCTTCATGTACTTTGCAGGATCAGCGCCTACGTTTTTGGCACTAATCCTGCAAAGTACAAGAGTAGAGTCAAAAATTCTGAGGCTATTGCTGCTAACCTGCGCCATGGTGCGCCGTATATTCATAGGCCGTACACATGGAGGAGTTAGGAAGCGCAATGGGCTGCAAAAAAAGTGGCGCATCATTACATGAAGCACCACTTTTCTTAAATCTGGGCCTATGTTTGTTGCAGGATACACATTGCAAATGTTTTCATGGCTTGGCTCATGCATGGACTCTTAGAGCCAAGCCAAACCCTTGGCTCGGACCTGAGTCGCCTCACCCTATTGATTTTCTGGCGTGCCCACCTCTGTTTGCAACTTGGACTTCGCGCATGGGACCATCATCACTTGATATGATTGTTTGTAAAAGGTGAGGACTGGAAACATGGAATCTGCGTAAAAGGACTGATTTGACAAGTCTCTCTTCAAGGCTTCTCGAGCTTCAGAGAAGAAGAAGAGTGCTTGCAGTGAAAAGACATTTAAATAAGTCATCCCTTGGGCAGGGACTCTGAGCCCTTGTGTTGTGCTGAAAGTCATGAGCTCCCAGGGAAAACTACCAGGCCTAGGAGGAATGAGCAGGTGGGTAGCTTCAGTACAGAGCCTGAAGTGTGTGTGGGGGGTATGTGGTGCGACACCACCCAAATGCATTCTTGGCTTGGTAGATGGGTCTGGGGGCCCTGAGTGCCCTTTGCTAGGTCTGTATCTGATTTTCTCATAATTCTCTGTTCAATAAGAGCTTTGAAAACTTAAATTTACATAGCAATTGGTTTACCAAGTAAATAATAAATCTGCACCCGCAGAAGTACTCTTTGAAAGGGTGCAAACATACTCCTTTTAGGAATTCACAAAGATTGACAGTAGTAGGCTTGAAAAGCTGGGCCAATCTCAAGTTTCCAACCATGCTACAATTAATCAAACATCCCAATGGTGATGGGACAAGTGATTGCACATAGTAAAATCAGTGGAAACTGCTCAGGGTAGCTTTCCAACCCATCGCTTTTCGCCCACTGCCACGCTCAACAGAGACCCACCTAACGCACATCAGTTCTGACCCTGTTCCTCATAGAAACTGTCCATCCCGAACCTTGGTCATCTCACACTGCAGCAAAATGCTTTTTTACTTTGGAAATTTGAGATTCCCACTCCCCAAATCTTACTGACTAAGCTACTCCTCTGGGAATGGGGCATGCCCCGATGTGTGTCCGCCATCTTCCCTTTAAAGGCCACCTGTGTATTAGACAACAATGTGGAAGGTTATTGAAACATCATCCGGGTGCCGAGGTTAGGAACTGTTCACAAAATCATGAATCCAGCCTCTACTCGAAGGCTGTTTCAGCCAATGTGTAACTGCGCATGACTCTGGACGCCCTCACCGCGGAAGCCAAAAGCAGCGGCCATTTTGTCCTTTTCACACATGTTAAACCCTCACCTCTTCCAAAGCTGTCTTCTTGTTTCACAACACCGCTGACTCATCCCGCGGTTGTGTAATTGAACTGGTTGACACATGATGGCTTCACTCAACTTCATTTATCCTGGTTAATGTTTTTTTTCACGACCAAAGTGTGATTTGACAATGTTTGACAGTACTTTTTTACACCAGTTGTTGTTTTTTGTCCTTTGTTTGTGATTTTGTGTTTCTCCTTTATTGCGTCAGAAGGTTTGTAGCTGTTTTAACCCAGTCTCACTAGTAAGGATGGACAAATTTACACATGTTTTCTCATAACCTTTATGAGGTTATATGGAAATCTTTGAAAATTCACAAAGCTAGAAAGTTTTATCCTTTCATAACATCTGGGTGAAAATTGTGACCTTTGTGATAGTCTGTGCCACAAAAGGCAAACTGGCAGAGAAAACCCTCCTTTGGCATTGTTCGCTTACAGCCACAATTTTCTCACAATGGAGGAAATATTATCTTTCATTGCGAACAAAAACCTTTGCACAGGTGAAGGGAACCTGAACCAAGAAACATTGCAAAGTTAACAAATGTAAAAATGGTAGGGGACTTTGCAAAACTGTGGCGGCATAAAATAAACTTTGAAGCACCAGACGGTCCAAATCTTGTCTTATGAATGGAAATAATGCTACGATGGTATCAAGCAAGTGATGTTCAGGTTCCCACAATCCTTTTCTTCAGATGCTGTTTACATATTGAGCATCAGGTGTGTCATGAATCTGTCAGGCACACTTGGTCAGGTTCATACTATAAAGGTAGTCACGTTTCACTATGGCTTTGAAGTACCACTGTTTGTCTGCTCTATGGTGCCCTTACAGATGGAGGTCCAGCTTGCAAGAACTGATGACAATGTCATTATCCTGTGGTCAGAGCAGGTATTCCCAGTAGTTTGGATAAGGAGTGGTGCTAACCATCAGGTCCCTCTTACTGGCACAGCTCTCTGACTTTAGGAGAGGCCCAAATACATAATTGGAAATTTATTAGAAATTTGTCAGAAATATATGTTGTTTACATATTTTTCATTCTCACTTATAAAAAATAAACATGAAATAATGCTTGTAGACTGGAAAGTGCTCTGTGCTAATTCAACTATTTATTTTTTGGTTTCGCTGACAGACAACTAGCTGTCAGTTGTCAAGAGACTTCCTGTATATAATACGATACTTAGGGCCAGATGTAGCAAAATCCGATTTTGCGACTTGCAAATTGTGAGTCTGAGCGACTCGCAATTTGCAAGTCGCAAAATCGGATGCAGAATGGTGTCTCAGACACCTTCTGTGACTCGCTATGGGGTCGCAAAGACCCACCTCATTAATATTAATGAGGTGGGTCGCATTTTGCGACCCCATAGCGAGTCCCTGCACTCACAGGGATGGTGGCCTGCTGAAGTCAGCAGACCTCCATGTCTGTGACTGCTTTTCAAATAAAGCAGGTTTTTTTTTTCATTTTGCAGCCCGTTTTCCTTAAAGGAAAATGAGTTGCAAAATGAAAAAAATAACCAAACCATTTGGTTTCGTTTTTTTCAAAGTAGGCAGTGGTCCGTAGGACCACTGCCTGCTCTGAAAAAATATTTTTGTCGACATTCACAAAGGGGAAGGGGTCCCATGGGGACCCCTTCCCTTTTGCGAATAAGTTACCACCAGTGTGACACTGGTGGTAACTGTGAGTTGATTTGCGACCACATTCGCGGTCACAAAGCAACTCTGAATTGCGATGCGAGTCGCAAATAGGAAGGGAACACCCCTTCCTATTTGCGAGTCGCATTCCCACCGACTCGCAATTTGGGAATGAGCATCGCGTGAGGCCGTTTGCATGGCGCAAACTGTGATTTTCGCAGTTTGCGACATGCAAACGGCTTGCTACATCTGGCCCTTATAGTGGGCGTTGGGTCTGCCCATTGCTTCTCATTGGTTGGTTTTCATGTCATTCTCATTTGTTTACTTTTTATTCAGTGCCTGGATACCCTCACAGCATCTGGATACCCTAACAGTGCCTGGATACCCTCACAGGTGACACATTTGCGCTCTAAAAATCCACGTCCCGTTCCATTTAATTGTTTTCGTTCCTCTCCTTGTGTTTTCCATCTCTGGAGCGTAGCTTAATTCCTAGCAGTTTGATTGGATGACTTGTATTCTTCCACGGCTGACATCAGGGAACTACTTTTTTTCTTTCTGCTCTCCATGGAATTTCACTTGTTTTCTTGTTCTCCCACCTCGCCTCCTGCTTCACCTGCACATCCCTTCCCCCGCACACATTGATGTCCCCCCGCTCATCTGTAGCTTCCTCAAACACCCACCACTCTGCTTAGCTTTCATTCTTTCTTTCTGCTTTTACTTCGGTTGTTTTCTAACCTCTACCCATTCCATTTGGCTCCGGTGCCCCCCCTGCCCCATGTTTTTAATTTGATTATTTTGGGGGGAATCTCCAACGGCTGCAAATTGCAAGGAGGCTATGCTTTTCTCTTAAGTTTGCTTTTGTGAAATTTGCATACTTTTTTAATTAGTCGACACCTTTCAATGGTGATACCTATCGGCTTTGCCAATGTGAGTCTATCCCATTACAGAAAGGACTGACCATATGCTAATCAGTCTTTACCTTGCTCCCAGAGGATGATCCATCCAGATTAGAATGCATGTCCTACAAGAGTCCCAACCTTACTGGGCCTCATTGATGGGAAGCAGCACGCGTCCCAATGGCACATGTCTAGGATCCTCGCCTGGACATATCCCCACCACTGAGGGCATCTCAGTGAGATGAACAAACTGGTGATGGGGTAGAAGCTTCAATGAATCCGATTGGCTGATAGCTCTCTGGAGTGACCCTTTCTGCAGCTGAGTCAGAATGACTTGCATTTTGTTGACTCTCTTGCGTAAAACACACAGAGAGAAAACAACCGTGTGGATTACTACCAAGAGTAAGTTCCAGGGAAGGCCTGCTTTCTCATGGGGAGGCGCGGCTGACGCAGAGTCAACATCATTTATTTGTGCTTAATAGTATGCTAACCTGTAACCACCATAACCACAATTTGTGCACACATTATCTTACACACTGTTTATATTTAGGAACAGAAAACTAAGAGGTTCATATGCGAATGATTAACCAAAGTTGGAATCTGTCCATCTTAACATTGACATGAGTAGGCCTAGGCACCGACCTCCAGTTTAAAGTTAACGCTGTATACTTGCTTGCTGGGCACAACTCTCTTTCTGTTCCAGGCACCAGGATCACCACATTACAATTTAATGTATTTTTTTTTTTAGGTTTACCATGTGAAAGTCATTGTTTGTTACATATAATGAGTTGTACGATGATTCTCAGCACCTGCACAGGAGACCAGAGGAGGAGGATACTGCTTGGTGGGATATCGTGATGGCCGCAAAGATGGAAGAGTATGGCGTTGACCTGTTTGTGGGAAGGAGGCCGAGACCAACCTCAACTAGTATGTTGTACTTGATTGGTCCACAGTGCCATGGGAAATGTGGGGTTGTACTTTCTCCTGAGTATGATGATTTAGGGCCAGATGTATCAAGGTTTTTTGCATTTGCAAACGGTGCGAATGCCCGTTTGCGAATGCAAAAAGCCAGTTCAGAATGTATGAAAGACATTCTGAACACAATTTTAAGGAATCGAAAAAATAGTGATTCCTTAAAATTACGACCCTGTTTAGAGAGTCGCAAATTGCCCCCTGGGGTTTTGCATTTCCAAAATTGCGATTTCTGGTTAAGAAATCGCAATTTTGGAAATGCAAAAAATTCGCAGATATGGGATCAGGGGCCATATGTACGAACACTTTTTCCCATAGACACAGAATGGGTAAAAACCTTTGCTACATCTGGCCCCAGGTTCTCTATTTGCGATTCGGTAATAGCATTTGCGATTTTTAGGAAATCGCTATTACCGAATCGCAAAAATCATACATACCTTTTTGCATTTCTGAAATAGCGATTTCTTAAAAATTGCTATTTGAGAATCGCAAATCGGTTGTATGATACATCTGGCCCTTAATTCTGTGTTCTGGAATGAACTTGTTAGGGGCTTGCTTGCGACTCTGGCCCTTGTCCACCTCTGCAGGCCGATGCGTCTTTCCTTGAGACTGGATACCCCCTATATTCCTGCTGACAGAGTTACTCTCTAATGCAAGTTCTCTTTGCCTTTACTTGGTTGGAACCCTCATTTGGTTCTTTTTGAGATTTTCTGCCCGCTGGCGACTGCTACTTATGAATTTCCCGACTATAACCGCCACTTTCCATTAACAGAGGCCACTTCCCTTCCAGGGAACTGAATCCTTGTGGAATCAACTTTTGCGTTCAAATAACTGAACTTCGTATCCTTTGCTTGACTTACCTGGCTGATTTACGACTATGCTATAACCAGGTGATCATTGGTTTATGATTGAATTTACTGATCTAAGATTGTAACGTTACTAATTTGTTAATTAACCTTCATGGTTGGCAAAAACGACTTTTCTCTGTCGTTCCTCTGGGGCAAACTTTGCTTCACTGTCATTGATGTAATGCTGAATGTATGATTTGAGCCTCAGTTCGAGATAAAGGTCCATCCAAGTAAGTGCCAAAGGAATGCGGATTGCGGCTAGTTTGCTGGTGCAAACATCATTCTTAACTTTCCCACTCTCGGCAACTCCCCGTGGGGGCTGCCACCCACAAGCACCAAAGTTTATAGGCCATGACCGTTGAGGATACGGGATAGTTTTCCTCCACCACGGCCCCCACCAGAGCTTGCATGTTGGCTTAGTGACTTAATACTTGCTAATGACATCTACAGTGATCTAAGGGACATTAGAACAGTGGAACGTTGGGAGCTCCATTGAAGTCCATGGATTAGCTCCGGGCTTCTAATGGCTGATAGAAGCCCGGAGCTTCTACATTGCAGTGTTTGTCTTCACAGCAGTTGGTGTGAATAAAAGCCTCTCGGAGCTTGAGCGGATTTCAACCCCCTCAGGCTCCATGAGGCCTTTGTTATATTTATTAGAACATCCTGCCCTCTGGGGGCCGAATCTTCTAATACCGGTATAGCCTGCCATAGCTGGGCTATTCTGTCCTTCGGCTCGGGCCTTTAATGCTGGATCAGGCCTTTAATGACTGGTATAGCCCATTATGGTGGGCTTTGAGATTGAATCTCAGCAAGGTACACTCACCTTTCCATCCTTTGTGAGGTCTCTAAATTGAGTACCATGATGTAACAGCAACACATTTTATTTAAAGACGTGTGGCATGACTTGCAATATAAACAAGCATTTGCAATGCAATCGGTCTCGCATTTGCTAGAGTTAGAGCTACTTGACGTTGTGAATTCCTAAATGGACTTTTCTTAACACATAAATAAAAAATGAAAAGTAAAACATTAGTTGACATAAGCAAGACGATTCAAAGCGCCACAGCCGCCATGAGCTCAAAGGAGAGACACAAAAGGGAAAAGAAGTTTGCTCACAGTCAAACATATCGGCAATCGTGCAATAATCCATTTAACAGGGTCAGCCTGCAAGGTGGTAACAAAACCTCCCCAAGGCGGGACAAACGTAAAACATTTACCAATGATGACAAAGGATTTTTGAAAGGCAAGCCCAAGAGCGAGTGAAAGTGATGGGCGTGAGGTGGGCGTGGTTAAAAGACCACAATACGAACAACAGGTCAAAGCGCTTGCGCGCTCGACCTAAAAACAAGTAATTACCATCCATGAGGATCATGACCCCACCGGGGACCCCAAGATCCACCAAAGAATCCTGACCGCCAACCTCCCAGGCTTTCCGACTGGTGCACCTCAAAGATTAAGAATTAGAGGAAGCAAATTCATATCATATAGTATCACTTTTATGCATACTTTGTTATTTGTCTGAGCACAAGCACACTTTAGTAAGAAACCCCAGGGTGACCTTGAAAAGTGTTTTCTAGGTAATACAACACAGGAGGCATATTTCTATACCCCCCATGCCTCACAACAGCCTCCATTATAAGAAGCTCGAACGCCCGGGGGAACCACCGAGCTATCCATGGTGCTGAAATCTCCATAGGTTAATATCAGCCCATTCAAACTCATGGGAGCCTAAAGTTGAAAGAGTCTCAGCAACTAACCTTAGGCCCTTTTCAGGTGTTTGCAACCACTAACCCCGCAGTTTGTGGAAAAGCAATTAAAAAAAAAAACTCTGTTTTACCTTACAACTTTTAAACAGTTTGGGATACAAAATTCCTGTTTTTTGCTGTTATTAGCCACAAACATTTCGGCTAGAAACGTGGGTTTCCACTGCCATTTCCATTTCAATTGTTAGTTACAGAAATATCTTAGGCTGGACCTGATATGTGTTAATTGTGTTGATTAATGTGTTAACTATTACTTGCTACAAAAGGCCACACCATCACTCCTGAGTTTGACCTCGAACTGCACAAAACAGCTACTACTGAAGAATATTCTGTATTACAGAAACTTTGCTCTTTTGCAAAAAAAGAGAGGCAATCTATTTGCATCACTTATGCTACCTGAGCAATAATGAATGAAGCAAATGGCTTTTGCACCAGCGTGTATGTAGAAAAATGATTTCTTCTTATTCTCTCCTCAATTCTAATGTGAAAGATTGAAAGCTATTTGGAGTTGTTTAGTTTCATTTGTATTATATTTCTAGGAAAAACAATGTAAGCCAGTCTGCCGATTTCTAGGAGTGGTTGATGGAGGATGGAATGATGTTACAATGTCTGTGACAATATTAAAATATTTTAGAAGGAGAAACTACTGTTATATATTTATATACTATGGGGCATATTTACAAGTCCCTCGTGCCCCCTTAGCGCCCCCATAGTGTCATTTTTTTATGCTAAGGCGGCGCTAAGGTGGCTTTTCTACCACGCCATATTTACAAAGTGGCGCGATGCGTGCATTGCGTCACTTTGCGACCTCTTGTGCCATATTAGGCCTCCGTCAGGCATAATGTATGCAAGGAGGGGGGGGGGGGTTTCGGCGCTAGGAGGCCCTAAAAACGGCGTAGTGAAATTTACAACATTTCACTGCGCCATTTTTTCAGTCATTTTTAACACCTGCTCAGAGCAAGCGCTAAAATGACGCACCCATTATATTCAATGGACCCCCAGTGGTTTGCTGCACTAACGGCAACATTTTTGACGCTATTGTGCTAACCACCGTCATGGTGCACCATATTGTAAATACGGCACAACCATGGTGTCGTTGGGCGCCAGTAGGTGAGCGCAAGAAAAGTGGCACATCATGTGTGATGCGTCACTTTCTTGTAACTATGCCCCTATATGGCATTTATGGTATATAGCAGTGGTTCAGCAATACGTCTCATGTTTGGCCTGTATAAAACTTTTATTAAGCAACAAAATATTATGAAACGGTTTTGTTTGTATTTGCAGCAGTGCACAATTTCTGTGTAGGTCCCGGATGTAATGACGTCACAGCAATCCGCTGCAGTACTAGCGTTCAGCGCCTTGTGTTGGCGGAGAGGCTTCAAGCTGCTCCTGACAAACAACATGATCCCGAAATTAAGTCGGGCCGTCTGGTTGGCCCCAGAGATTCGGTGGAAACCGGTGTGATGTTTGTAATTGTTTTTATTTTTCTGGAAAGCATAGAATATTTCAATAATTTTGGGCTGCTAGGAGAGGTCAGGCTATCGTGGCGCTATTATTTTCATTCCAGAATGTTTGTAGTTTATCTACAAACGTTTTCCATTTTCTTTGGGTTGCATAAGGGTGAAAATTATGTCAAATTCTCTATGAATTACCTCGCAATGCAGGTAGAAAAAATAACACTTTGCACACGCACAAGGAACCTCCCACCTGGCCTGCAACCACGAGGGGCAAAAATCAGCCAATTTGCAAAGCTTGGCTGAAGGAAGAAATCCTTCCACAAATAATCCTGTTTCCCTGAAGGCCCGGGATGGACAGAATGTACCACTGCAGTTCACTGTCGCTGCCCAGCGCCCCGATGCGCGAGGCCTTCGATGCCAGGCTGACCACGGCCCCCCGCCGCCCCCTGGACCCTCGGCGCTCAGAGCCGGGAAGCACTGGACCCGTGCCAAGGCAATAAAGAACAGAAAGCAGGCAGGACTTTGAGCGCTGCCAAGCTGGCACTGCTGCCAAAGTGAGACCTGTTTATGTTCCTCGTGTCTCGTGACAGGCAGGCGCGGTGCACATGGGCGCCCGGGCAGCCGGAAGGGGTTTTATAAAGGAAAATATTTCAAGCAGGAAAGAAAATAAGTAAAAAGAAAGCAGCAGAAAAAGAGAAAGAAAAGAAAGAAAGAAGAACAAAAAGAAATAAAATGGAGTGCGTAAAAGGCGAGGAAGAAAAGGAAACAAAGAATAATAAGTAAACAAGGGATGAGCAAGAAAAAGAAGAAAATTATGAAACTGAAAAGGAACTGCAATAAGGAATAGAGAGAAATGAGACGTGTACCGGAGGAAAGGAGAAGAACGAAAAAAGTAGATAGAAAAAACAACAGAAGGAAAGGAAGAAAAAGAAAAGAAAGGTAGAAGGAAAGAAACGAAGAACGAAAAACAGAGGGAGGGGAGAAAGAAAGGACGAGAAAGGAGAGGGAAGAAAAAGTGAATCAAGGAGGCAAAAAGTCTGGAAAGAAAAAAAAGGGAAAAAGCCCTGGAAAGAGAGCATAGAGACAAATGAGAGAAAGAAAGAAATATAAAAAGAAAGATAAATAAAAGACATTCAGAAGAAGATGCTCTTCATTGAAAGCTTCCCAGGCCACTCAGAAAGAGCTGCTCGTCTGTCCAAAGTGCTGTAAAAGGGGCATCTGCAAATCTTCAAACTCACTGACAGCCAATAAAGTCTGGTCTCCTGGTGTGGAGGCAGTGAGCTCCTGGTGTTGAGGCATTGAGCTCCTGGTGTGGAGGCACTGAATTCCTGGTGTGGAGGGAGTGAGCTCCTGGTGTCGAGGCACTGTGCTCCTGGTGTGGAGGCAGTGAGCTCCTGGTGTGGAGCACTGAGCTCCTGCTGTGGAGGCAGTGAGCTCCTGGTGTGGAGGCACTGACCTCCTGGTGTGGAGGCACTGAGCTCCTGGTGTGGAGGCACTGAGCTCCTGATGTGGAGGCAGTGAAGTGAGCTCCTGGTGTGGGGGTAGTGAGCTCCTGGTGTGGAGGCAGTGAGCTCCTGGTGTGGAACCAATGAGCTCCTGGTGTGGAGGCACTGAGCTCCTGGTGTGGAGGCAGTGAGCTCCTGGTGTGAAGGCACTGAGCTCCTGTTGTGGAGGCAGTGAACTCCTGGTGTGGAGGCAGTGAGCTCCTGGTGTGGAGGCACTGAGCTCCTGGTGTGGAGGCAGTGAAGTGAGCTCCTGGTGTGGAGGAAATGAGCCCCTGATGTGGAGGCAGTGAGCTCCTGGTGTGGAGCACTGAGCTCCTGCTGTGGAGACAGTGAAGTGATCTACTGGTGTGGAAGTAGTGAGCTCCTGGTGTGGAGGCACTCAGGCAGTGAGCCCCTGATGTGGAGGCAGTGAGCTCCTGGTGTGGAGGAAGTGAGCTCCTGATGTGGAGGCAGTGAGCTCCTGGTGTGGAGGCACTGAGCTCCTGGTGTGGAGGCAGTGTAGTGAGCTCCTGGTGTGGAGGCAGTGAGCTCCTGGTGTGGAGCACTGAGCTCCTGCTGTGGGGGCAGTGTAGTGAGCTCCTGGTGTGGAGGCAGTGAGCTCCTGGTGTGGCGGCAGTGAGCTCCTGGTGTGGAGCACTGAGCTCCTGGTGTGGAGGCAGTGAGCTCCTGGTGTTGGGGCAGTGAGCTCCTGGTGTGGAGGCACTGAGCTATTGGTGTGGAAGCAGTGAGCTCCTGGTGTGGAGGCAGTGAAGTGAGCTCCTGATTTGGAGGCAGTGAGCTCCTGGTGTGGAGGCACTGAGCTCCTGGTATGGAGGCAGTGAGCTCCTGGTGTGGAGGTAGTGAGCTCCTGGTGTGGAGGCACTGAGCTCCTGGTGTGGAGATGGTGAGCTCCTGGTGTGGAGGCACTGATCTCCTGGTGTGGAGGCAGTGAGCTCCTGGTGTGAAGGCAGTGAAGTGAGCTCCTGATTTGGAGGCAGTGAGCTCCTGGTGTGGAGGCACTGAGTTCCTGGTATGGAGGCAGTGAGCTCCTGGTGTGGAGTCTGTGAACTACTGGTGTGGAGGCAGTGAGCTCCTGGTGTGGAGGTAGTGAGCTCCTGGTGTGGAGGCACTGAGCTCCTGGTGTGGAGGTAGTGAGCTCCTGGTGTGGAGGCACTGAGCTCCTGGTGTGGAGTCCGTGATCTACTGGTGTGGAGGCAGTGAGCTCCTGGTGTGGAGGCACTGAGCTCCTGGTGTGGAGGCAGTGAATTGAGCTCCTGGTGTGGAGGCAGTGAGGTCTTGGTGTGGAGTGTAGGAGGCTGGACTGGCTTGTAGTGAGTACCAAGGGGTACTTGCACCTTGCACCAGGCCCAGTTATCCCTTATTAGTGTATAGGGTGTCTAGCAGCTTAGGCTGATAGATAATGGTAGCTTAGCAGAGCAGCTTAGGCTGAACTAGGAGACGAGTGAAGCTCCTACAGTACCACAAGTGTCACTTGCACAATATCATAAGAAAACACAATACACAGTTATACTAAAAATAAAGGTACTTTATTTTTATGACAATATACCAAAGTATCTTAGAGTGTACCCTCAGTGAGAGGATAGGAAATATACACAAGATATATATACACAATAGCAAAAATATGCAGTATAGTCTTAGAAAACAGTGCAAACAATGTATAGTTACAATAGGATGCAATGGGGACACATAGGGATAGGGGCAACACAAACCATATACTCCAAAAGTGGAATGCGAACCACGAATGGACCCCAAACCTATGTGACCTTGTAGAGGGTCGCTGGGACTATTAGAAAATAGTGAGAGTTAGAAAAATAACCCTCCCCAAGACCCTGAAAAGTGAGTGCAAAGTGCACTAAAGTTCCCCTAAGGACATAGAAGTCGTGATAGGGGAATTCTGCAGGAAAGACACAAACCAGCAATGCAACAACGATGGATTTCCAGTCGAGGGTACCTGTGGAACAAGGGGACCAAGTCCAAAAGTCACAAGCAAGTCGGAGATGGGCATATGCCCAGGAAATGCCAGCTGTGGATGCAAAGAAGCTTCTACTGGACAGAAGAAGCTGAGGTTTCTGCAGGAACAAAAAGGGCTAGAGACTTTCCCTTTGGTGGACGAATCTCTCTCGCTGTGGAGAGTTGTGCAGAAGTGTTTTCCCGCCGAAAGAACTCCAACAAGCTTTGCTAGCTGCAAATCGTGCGGTTAGTGTTTTTGGACGCTGCTGTAGCCCTGGAGGGACTAGGAGGTCGCAAATTGGACCAGGAGAGAGAGGAGACGTCGAGCAAGACAAGGAGCCCTCTCAGCAGCAGGTAGCACCCGGAGAAGTGCCAGAAACAGGCACTACGAGGATGCGTGAAATGGTGCTCACCCGAAGTTACACAAAGGAGTCCCACGTCGCCGGAGACCAACTTAGAAAGTCGTGCAATGCAGGTTAGAGTGTCCCGTGGACCCAGGCTTGGCTGTGCACAAAGGATTTCCGCCGGAAGTGCACAGGGGCCGGAGTAGCTGCAAAAGTCGCGGTTCCCAGCAATGCAGTCTAGCGAGGTGAGGCAAGGACTTACTTCCACCAAACTTGGACTGAAGAGTCACTGGACTGTGGGAGTCACTTGGACAGAGTTGCTGGATTCGAGGGACCTCGCTCGTCGTGCTGAGAGGAGACCCAAGGGACCGCTAATGCAGCTTTTTGGTGCCTGCGGTTGCAGGGGGAAGATTCCGTCGACCCACAGGAGATTTCTTCGGAGCTTCTAGTGCAGAGAGGAGGCAGACTACCCCCACAGCATGCACCACCAGGAAAACAGTCGAGAAGGCGGCAGGATCAGCGTTACAGAGTTGCAGTAGTCATCTTTGCTACTTTGTTGCAGTGTTGCAGGCTTCCAGCGCGGTCAGCAGTCGATTCCTTGGCAGAAGGTGAAGAGAGAGATGCAGAGGAACTCGGATGAGCTCTTGCATTCGTTATCTAAAGTTTCCCCAGAGATAGAGACCCTAAATAGCCAGAAAAGAGGGTTTGGCTACTTAGGAGAGAGGATAGGCTAGCAACACCTGAAGGAGCCTATCACAAGAAGTCTCTGACGTCACCTGGTGGCACTGGCCACTCAGAGCAGTCCAGTGTGCCAGCAGCACCTCTGTTTCCAAGATGGCAGAGGTGTGGAGCACACTGGAGGAGCTCTGGACACCTCCCAGGGGAGGTGCAGGTCAGGGGAGTGGTCACTCCCCTTTCCTTTGTCCAGTTTCGCGCCAGAGCAGGGCTAAGGGGTCCCCTGAACCGGTGTAGACTGGCTTATGCAGAATTGGGCACATCTGTGCCCAAGAAAGCATTTCCAGAGGCTGGGGGAGGCTACTCCTCCCCTGCCTTCACACCATTTTCCAAAGGGAGAGGGTGTAACACCCTCTCTCAGAGGAAGTCCTTTGTTCTGCCATCCTGGGACAAGCCTGGCTTGACCCCAGGAGGGCAGAAACCTGTCTGAGGGGTTGGCAGCAGCAGCAGCTGCAGTGAAACCCCAGGAAAGGCAGTTTGGCAGTACCAGGGTCTGTGCTACAGACCACTGGGATCATGGGATTGTGCCAACTATGCCAGGATGGCATAGAGGGGGCAATTCCATGATCATAGACATGTTACATGGCCATATTCGGAGTTACCATTGTGAAGTTACATATAGGTAGTGACCTATATGTAGTGCACGCGTGTAATGGTGTCCCCGCACTCACAAAGTTCAGGGAATTGGCCCTGAACAATGTGGGGGCACCTTGGCTAGTGCCTGGGTGCCCTCACACTAAGTAACTTTGTACCTAACCTTTACCAGGTAAAGGTTAGACATATAGGTGACTTATAAGTTACTTAAGTGCAGTGTAAAATGGCTGTGAAATAACGTGGATGTTATTTCACTCAGGCTGCAATGGCAGGCCTGTGTAAGACTTGTCAGAGCTCCCTATGGGTGGGAAAAGAAATGCTGCAGCCCATAGGGATCTCCTGGAACCCCAATACCCTGGGTACCTCAGTACCATATACTAGGGAATTATAAGGGTGTTCCAGTAAGCCAATGTAAATTGGTAAAATGGGTCACTAGCCTGTTAGTGACAATTTAGAAAGAAATGAGAGAGCATAACCACTGAGGTTCTGATTAGCAGAGCCTCAGTGGGACAGTTAGGCACCACACAGGGAACACACACATATAGGCCACAAACTTATGAGCACTGGGGTCCTGACTAGCAGGGTCCCAGTGACACATAACAAACATACTGAAAACATAGGGATTTCACTATGAGCACTGGGCCCTGGCTAGCAGGATCCCAGTGAGACAGTGAAAACACCCTGACATACACTCACAAACAGGCCAAAAGTGGGGGTAACAAGGCTAGAAAGAGGCTACTTTCTCACATGGAGGCAGTGAGCTACTGGTGTGGAGACACTGGGCTCCTGGTGTGGAGGCACTGTACTCTTGGTGTGGAGGCAGTGAGCTACTGGTGTGGATGCACTGGGCTCCTGGTGTGGAGGCAGTGAGCTACTGATGTGGAGGCAGTGAGCTCCTGGTGTGGTAGCACTGAGCTCCTGGTGTGGAGGCAGTGAAGTGAGCTCCTGATTTGGAGGCAGTGAGCTCCTGGTGTGGAGGCACTGAGTACCTGGTATGGAGGCAGTGAGCTCCTGGTGTGGAGTCCGTGAACTACTGGTGTGGAGGCAGTGAGCTCCTGGTGTGGAGGTAGTGAGCTCCTGGTGTGGAGGCACTGAGCTCCTGGTGTGGAGGTAGTGAGCTCCTGGTGTGGAGGCACTGAGCTCCTGGTGTGGAGTCCGTGAACTACTGGTGTGGAGGCAGTGAGCTCCTGGTGTGGAGGCAGTGAAGTGATCTACTGGTGTGGAAGTAGTGAGCTCCTGGTGTGGAGGCACTGAGCTCCTGGTGTGGAGGGAGTGAAGTGAGCTTCTGGTGTGGAGGCAGTGAGGTCTTGGTGTGGAGGCAGTGACCTACTGGTGTGGAGGCACTGGGCTCCTGGTGTGGAGGCACTGTACTCTTGGTGTGGAGGCAGTGAGCTACTGGTGTGGATGCACTGGGCTCCTGGTGTGGAGGCAGTGAGCTACTGATGTGGAGGCAGTGAGCTCCTGGTGTGGTAGCACTGAGCTCCTGGTGTGGAGGCAGTGAGCTCCTGGTGTGGGGGCACTGAGCTCCTGGTGTGGGGGCACTGAGCTCCTGGTGTGGAGGCAGTGGACGACTGGTGTGGAGACAGTGAGCTCGTGGTGTGGAGTCCGTGAATTACTGGTGTGGAGGCACTGAGCTCCTGGTGTGGAGGCACTGAGCTCATCGCGTAGAGGCAGTGAGCTCCTGGTGTGGAGGAAGTGAGCTCCTGGTGTGGAGGCAGTGAGCTCATGGTGTGGAATCCGTGAACTACTGGTGTGGAGGCACTGAGCTCCTGGCGTAGAGGCACTGAGCTCCTGGTGTAGAGGCAGGTCTCCTGCGTGGAGACAGTGAGTTCCTGGTGTGGAGGCAGTGAGCTCCTGGTGTGGAGGCACTGAGCTCCTGGTGTGGAGGCACTGAGCTCATCGCGTAGAGGCAGTGAGCTCATGGTGTGGAGGCAGTGAGCTCCTGGTGTGGAGGCAGTGAGCTACTGATGTGAAGGCAGTGAGCTCCTGGTGTGGTAGCATTGAGCTCCTGGTGTGGGGGCACTTAGCTCCTGGTGTGGGGGCAGTGAAGTGAGCTCCTGGTGTGGAGGCAGTGAGGTCTTGGTGTGGAGGCAGTGACCTACTGGTGGGGAGGCACTGGGCTCCTGGTGTGGAGGCACTGTACTCTTGGTGTGGAGGCAGTGAGCTACTGGTGTGGAGGCAGTGAGCTCCTGGAGTGGAGTCCATGAACTACTGGTGTGGAGGCAGTGAGCTCCTGGTGTGGAGGCACTGAGCTCCTGGCGTAGAGGCAGTGAGCTTCTGTCATGGAGGCAGTGAATTCCTGGTGTGGAGACAGTGAGCTCCTGGTGTGGAGTCCGTGAATTACTGGTGTGGAGGCACTGAGCTCCTGGTGTGGAGGCACTGAGCTCATCACGTAGAGGCAGTGAGCTCCTGGTGTGGAGGCAGTGAGCTCATGGTGTGGAGTCCGTGAACTACTGGTGTGGAGGCACTGAGCTCCTGGCGTGGAGGCACTGAGCTCCTGGCGTAGTGGCAGTGTTCCTGCGTGGAGACAGTGAGTTCCTGGTGTGCAGGCAGTGAGGTCCTGGTGTGGAGACACTGAGCTCCTGGTGTGGAGGCACTGAGCTCATTGCGTAGAGGCAGTGAGCTCGTGGTGTGGAGGCAGTGAGCTCCTGGTGTGGAGGCAGTGAGCTACTGATGTGGAGGAAGTGAGCTCCTGGTGTGGTAGCACTGAGCTCCTGGTGTGGGGGCACTGAGCTCCTGGTGTGGGGGCAGTGAGCTCCTGGTGTGGAGGCAGTGGACGACTGGTGTGGAGGCAGTGAGCTCCTGGTGTGCAGTCCTTGAACTCCTGGTGTGGAGGGATTGAGCCCCTGGTGTGGAGGCACTGAGCTCCTAGCATGGAGGCAGTGAGGTCCTGGTGTGGAGTCTGTGAACTACTGGTGTGGAGGGACTGAGCTTCTGGTGTGCAGGCAGTGAAGTGAGCGCCTGGTGTGGAGGCAGTGAGCCACTGGTGTGGAGGCAGTGAGCTACTGGTGTGGAGGCACTGAGATTCTGGTGTGGAGGCAGTGAGCTCCTGGAGTGGAGTCCATGAACTACTGGTGTGGAGGCAGTGAGCTCCTGGTGTGGAGGCACTGAGCTCCTGGCGTAGAGGCAGTGAGCTTCTGGCATGGAGGCAGTGAATTCCTGGTGTGGCGACAGTGAGCTCCTGGTGTGAAGTCCGTGAATTACTGGTGTGGAAGCACTGAGCTCCTGGTGTGGAAGCACTGAGCTCATCGCGTAGAGGCAGTGAGCTCCTGGTGTGGAGGCAGTGAGCTCCTGGTGTGGAGGCAGTGAGCTCATGGTGTGGAGTCCGTGAACTACTGGTGTGGAGGCACTGAGCTCCTGGCGTAGAGGCACTGAGTTCCTGGCGTAGAGGCAGTGCTCCTGCATGGGGACAGTGAGTTCCTGGTGTGGAGGCAGTGAGCTCCTGGTGTGGAGGCACTGAGCTCCTGATGTGGAGGCATTGAGCTCATCGCGTAGAGGCAGTGAGCTTGTGGTGTGGAGGCAGTGAGCTCCTGGTATGGAGGCAGTGAGGTCATGGTGTGCAGGCAATGAAGTGAGCTCCTGGTGTGGAGGCAGTGAGCTCCTGATGCGGAGGCACCGAACTACTGGGAGCTCGCCCTCGACCAGTTGGAGATCCCTGCATAGGATAACGCCTCTCAGGTTTTGTCTCTTAAGCCTTCTCCCAGTGCCAAGAGGAGGCTGGCTGTCTGACCCTCACCCAGCATCTTCAGGCCCCCAGCGCTCCCCTCCTCTACTAATCTTACATCTGGGACCCAGGACCCCCACACCGCCCAGGTGGCACTAACCGAGCCCCCCCACCCCGCTACTTCCTTTACTGCATTCACCCACACAAGAAACATTTTTGCCAAGTAACGTTCTAACCACAGAAAGGACAATTGCTTCCATCTTGCAGGAATAACTCTGGGAGCTTGAAAACTGTGGGGTTTATTTAGGGTTGCTGGCAGAAAGTATTTATCCATAAGCAATCCACAGACTGCTTCTGGAAGCAGTGGGGTAAGAAGCCCCCCAAATAGCAGCTTAAGAGGGGGCTGTCACTGGGCCTGATAGCTTGAGAACTGGGTCCACATAGACATTAATTTGTTGTTTTGGGCCTCTTGTGTCTGCAGACCACACGTTAATAACTACCACTGCTAGGACACCCCAACATAAGGGGCTGTGAGCGGTCGCTGGCATGCACAGTGAAGGAAACACACGAAGAAAAATAATGAATAGGGGAAACAGAGAGCAGAACAAATAGAAACACAATGAGCGTGAGAGAAAGATATGAAAAAAGTAAGGATGAGATTAAAAAGACGGGCAGATAGAAAGAGAAAAAAAAGAACCAGAGGTGAAAGGAGGGTGACGGGAGAGAAGGTAACATGAAAGGAAAGATGGGAAAAAGTTCAATGGAAGGATGAAACGGGGAAAGACTGACTGGATGGGTATGTGAAAGTATTGATAGATGCAAGGGTCAAAGGTCGGATGGAAGAGTGAAAGAACTGACTGGTGAAAGAGTGAATGGATGGAAGAACAAACAGATGGAGATAAGTGAGTGGATGGATGGTTAACAGACTGATGAATACACGATAATAGGGATGAGTTGATAGTGAAATGGTGGATGGATGAATGGATGGATGGCTTGGTTGTGGTCACATGTAGAAAGGATGCAGATGGATCAGCATCTGGAAGGGTAAATGGATGGCTGGATGGAAGGAGGGTCACATTTACTCACTCGGCACGCTCAGTCTGGTTAAAGGTATGTTTCAAGTGGGGGTATTTTAATTTTCTGGCTACTCCCTTGTCTGGAAGTCTGGAAAGGTGTATGGCGTTTCTGGAAGCAAAATTTTGCTTACAGGGGCACAGTCCCTTCTGGATTAAGTAGTAGAAGTTACATTATCTGTTGCTTCCCACCCCTCTGTGGGACGCACACAGAGCTGGCTCCAGTGATATCAAGAAGTAAGGTAAAAGCCCCCTTGAATTGGCTTGTGTTCAGGTTTCTTTTGTCGGCTATCAGACTCGATGACTCCTCCCTGATCGGCTTTCTGTGTTCCAGAGTTCTGGTCCCAGATCATGGGTTGTCCTCCCTCCTACATCTTCTGGCTGAACCTGGCTTAAATGGTCTGGTTTGTTCTACCCGACCCAAGGTTACTGCTAGGGGTTTAGAGTAGGGTCAGCCTCTCTAGACATTTGGGCTATGCATCCATGTGCTTTGTGGGGCATAGTATAATTAATTTCATCCGCTATGCCATCGATAGCCATGGAACTTGTTTCGCAGCCGTGATGCAATGGCCCAATTGGAGCGGGTTGATGCAGAGCCTAGTTGCTCTATTTCGTATGCTCGAGGGACTCTATATATCTGTCTTTGGAGCCCTAGGACAAAATTTCGGGGGAGCACCAAGCAGAGACGTTATAAGTCATGGGCAAAGTGGGGTGTGGCCCAGGGCCCCAGTCTTTCAGGGGGGCCCCCTGGTAGAGCTAATTTGCTCTGAAAAGTCTTTCCCTTAGGACCTTGAATAATTCTTAAACAGGCTGTTTTAAATCCCATTTTCCTTTTATTTGTTTTTAATTCATGTGATGTGTGAGAGTCTATTACAGGCATTTTGCAGAGAAATGTATTCAGAATGCATGCACCATCCATAAAAAAAGTTTCTTTTTGATCAAAACAGGGCCCCACGTATGAGATATGAGAGGGGTCATAGAGATTATTTGCAGTAACATCAGTGAGCTGCCCCTGAGTTACAATATTGAAAACACACCTCACTGTCCCTGAATACTAGATGTAAATACACTTAGAATTTGGTCCTCTGTATCTGCACTGTCTTTGACCTGGCCAAAGTGGGTACGAAAGAGCTGAAATTGGATCATAAATTCAAAGCTGCTCCAAACAGGAGGCCCCAAAGTACATTTGACCGAGGTTCCCATAATCCATAAGATGTCCCTGGCACCAAGGCTCTGGTAGGTTCAATGTCTTAACTGAAGGGTTAGAGGGTTTCTTCACTCCCTCCTAAGCTGACATGTTTGACCAATGATGCTACACAACCCACACCCTAAAACTTGTTACTTCTTGAAGAGAGTGTTGACGTAGCTCCTTATTCCCGTGACCTTCGGAGAGGCAGCTCTCGTTCATCCATTGGGGTTTATGTCTGAAGAAACTGAGGGTGATTTATGCTTCTCTATGTAGCTACTGATTTTATATCATCTGCATACATAATTGAAATTGTGTGATTGCCTGGGCCAGTAGCCTCTGGCTGGAGTTGGAAAACACTGGTGCGAACCATGACTCCTGTGGAAACCCTCAAGTGACTGGTGTTGATGGTGAGGTTGCTGAAGTGCTTCTGATGTGCTGCTTTTGGTTTGGGGAGAGTAGTGCTTGTCACGCTGTCCCATGTTTGAAAGGGCGCTGGTAAGACTTTGTTGTACAGCATTTTTTGCACTATGATAATGTCACGTAAGACAAGGTTTTTGTTATATCTTCTTCTGGTGAGGCCTACGAAACGATCTGTATGTCAGTTGCGTGGGGTTCTCGAGACTGCTCGTCTGCACACGCGACAAAGAGAAGAACGTTGGGAAATGCCATAGATGGACAGACTGGACAAGGGATTGAGGAACTCATGGTCGCTGTTCCCCCTTTGAGACCTCAGATTAATCCAGGCCAGGAGTTACATGATGAAATGTGGGAGATACTGTTCGAATCAAAATACCCAGAATAGTTGATACCGGAGGCCCTAAGTTTGGTATACTTGGGGGGCGTGGTCAACATGGCGGCCGGAGAGGACGTGTGATTTGAGCTCCGCTCGCCGCCCACCACTAATCGGCAAATTTTAAATGTCTCTGCAGTCGTCAGCAACCTAAAAAGGATGCGCGGGGGCGCAACAAACCTGTAGCAGCGTTTGTCGCTGCAAAATTGGGAGATCGGCTTTAGAGGAGCATCGGAGGAGGGAGGAGGGGCCCTGCCTGCACCTGACCCGGCCTAACTACAGAGGCGGCGGCGAACACCGGAGAAGCTGCGCCGGCCCAGAGAAGAGGTGAGAGGGACCAGCGCTCCCCGTCCGGGAGCGGAAGTGGTTTCTCCCCTGAAGGGGATAAAAGGTAACAGCGGCGGCCCCCCTACGCGGAAGAGGGACGCCACGGTAGTGCGGACCGGGTCTGGATCCGGCCGGGACCCCGCAGGCAGGACGGGCTCGTCTCCAGAGCGCCTGACAGCACGAAACGGTCCCACGAGTGAGCCCGGACGGAGGGGGTGAGGCCTTGCCTTCGCCCGTCTGGCTCGGCAACGCGGGCAACACTAGACACCCCGGGGGCCCACGCTGCTCTTTGGGGGAGAAGAAGGGAGGCGGCGCCCCCTCCCCACACTCCAGAAGAAAACACAATCTTTTCCCCTGAGGTGGATCAGGGCGGGAAGGAGGGCACGCAAAAGTGTACAGAACAGAGCAACAACAAAAGATGAAAAAGGCAGTGGAACAAAAGAAAAATGGTTGATAACTGTGAAAGAACTTAACAAATAAACTCTAAATAGAAGCCAGCAGCGAGCTGTGATCATATATAGGGCCCCAGCCACTATCTGAACGACTACAACAAACAAGGAGGCAGAGAAAAAAAAAAAACGGCGAATAATATTACCAAAATTAAAACAACACAGGACACCAGGATAAATACTACCTCATACAATAAACAACGTTATCACAACAAGTACAAGCATGGGCAAATCAAAACTTCCTAAGACACACCCCAACACAGAGACTGAGACAACCCCCCTTGAAGGAGAAATGGACACTCAAACGGATGCTCTGCGAAGGATGACTGGAACTCTGGCTGCTCACTCCGCACAATTCACCAAAGTACTACAGGCGGTACTAGACACGAAGACCTCATTAGAGGGAAAAATAGACTCAGTGGTATTGGAAGTCAACCTACTTTGCACCGATCAACGGAAACTGGCGGAAAGAGTCGCCACTAATGAGACGGCATTATAATCGGCCCAACCAGAAATAGCAGAGATGAAAGCTCAGATCCAACGTATGGAAAATGACATAACATCACTACAACGCAGAGCGGAGGACGCTGAAAGCCATTCGAGAAGGAACAACGTAAGGTTTATGGGGGTTCCGGAGCGACTAGAGCTTCCGAACGCTGAACACTACCTAGAGCAATGGCTTAAAGACACAGTACTACCTCAAACCACTGCACAAACATTAACGGTAGAACCAGCACACAGAGTCCCAGGCGGGTCGCCAAGGCCGGGCGCCCTGCCCCGCTGATAGCAAGGTTCTTAAACTTTAGGGACCGTGATCAAGTACTGCAAAGCTTTCGTAACAAAAATCCGATTACGAATGGAGAATGCTGAGATAACAGCGTACCCCGACTACACAATGGAGGTCCAACGCAAACGTGCCACCTTCACCAGAGTGAAGCAAACCCTCTGCGACAAAAATATTGCTTATTCCCTCCTCTTTCCAGCCAGGCTGAAAGTAATAGACAGCGACAGAACTCTCTTCTTTCCATCAGCAGAAGACACGTGGACATGGCTCCACGCCAAGGGTCTGGGGGGGCGTGGCCGGGCCACGAAAGAAGATGGCCGCCTAAGTCCCGAGCTCCGCGCCGCAGTGGCCCCGAGGTGGCGGCGGGGGCCCTATGGAGGCCGAAAAATCGCCTTAACGCACGCCGAAACCCTCCCACAACCTTGAGCTTCCGTCCGAACCTCAACAACTGGCCGCCGAGACCCTATCGGCCGACGGTGCGCCTCGGAGGGAAAGGGGGAAAAATGGCCTACAGAGAGGGCAGAGCCGCGTCTCCTCGACCAGAAAACCGGCTCTCTTAAGGACGGAGGAACCCAGTCCGGAAGACCCTGAGGAGCCCCCCAAAGCCCAGGACCTCCGATCTTGAGTGGGGACACGCTCCGGAGCATCAGGGGACCTAGGGTGCACAATATCGAGGTAGGCCCAACTGCGGGGGAGGAACCGCGCTCTCGAGCCGAGAGAGGAGCCGGCCTCCCTACCATTACGGCGACTGGAGTCACAGGCACAGTCCTTCGCATCCTATTTCCAAAGGGAGGCGTGAGCATTTATCCTCTATTTGGCCCGGGAGAAGAAGACAATACCGCAGAGCGGCGAGGGGAACAAGGTGAGGAGGCGAGGAGGGGCGAACCAGGACAGTAAACAATAGAAAGGAATAAAGACACGGAAACAAGAGAAGAAGGGGAGTAAGGGAAAAATAAGGGGAAGGAGGAAGAAGGAGCAAACGGGGAGGGGGAAGAAGAGAGCTAAGAATCAAGCTAAACAAAGAGGGAGAGGGGAGGCGAACGGGGGGAAGGAGGGAAAGAAAAACAAAACAGGAGGAGAAGACAGAAAGAAAGACGAAACACACCAAATCCCCCCCCCAACACATCCGGGAACAGAAAAAGGACCAAATAAATTACCGCCTCAACCCTAAAATCCCCCCAAAACAAAACAAAAAAAGAAGAGGAGGGGAAAAAGAAAAGGGAAAAAAAAAAAAAGGGAGAACATCAAAAGTCAGAACACGACAAGAGCCGGCTGACTGCGTAACACTGCTTTCGCCAGACTTCGAGGAAAACTCCGAAACCAGTTGGACAACACACACAGACGGACGAGGCGATGCCCGGCAGCAAAACAAACCAGAAACCCACTGGTAAGTCGGCACGACAATTATTATTCTCCGAAGCGCTCCATCACAAGCGTCCAATATCTACGATAACAGGACCTCACTCACCACCCTCCCCAACACAATCCACCACAATGTCTGACAAGGAACAATCAATAACCATGGAAAAAATACTACAGGAGATCACCGCTGTCAGCCGCCGCATAGAGGGAATGGACGCTTCTCTGTCTTCACTGACCCTGGAAACCAAATCTATGAGATTAGACATTGCAGGTTTTCAAACCAGGTTGACAGGCCTGGAACACCGCATGGGCTCATTAGAAACGCAGATGACCACTTATCGAGACAGAGACCAAGACCTCCTTTACCTTAGGAGTAAACTCACAGACCTAGAGGATAGGAGCCGAAGAGATAACATTCGCCTACTGGGAATCCCGGAGCATGAAGAAGGTACAGACATGCAGGCCTTCCTGGGCTCCGTTCTCCCCAAACTAACCTCCCTGGACTTCGACCCACCGCTAGAATTCCAAAGAGCACACAGAGTAGGCCCGAAACGTTCTGATACATCTTCAAGACCCAGACCGTTAATCGCTTGTCTATTACGCCACAACCATGCCCGACAGATATTACAAACGGCGCGTAAACAGGGCCCTTTCCGGATAGGCCAACATGACATCTGAATAACAGCTGATTACTCCAAGGACACCAATGAACTAAGAAAAGCCTTCCTAGCTCTAAGACCTCGACTTCGCCAAATGGGGATGAAATTCGGCCTCTTCGACCCCGCCGGAATGTGGGTCACCAATAACAGTATATCCAAAGACTTCTATAATCCAGACGATCTGAGCCTTTTCCTTGACTCTTTTCAACATCAGCCTATGGACTCTACCAATCCAGACTGTTCACAAGATACCGGAAGAGAAAACGAAGGGGGAGGACTCTTACCCCCGGGCCCAGAGAAAGAAGGCCCGCTCCATCATGACACCGACCTCAATCAAAGGGGCAGGGACACAGAGAGGCTAGCCAGACTACACGACGACAGGGGTCAGGTTCTCCACGCTGTGGCAACCTACACCCAACTGTCAGAAAGAGACAAATCCAGATCACCTCTAAAACCAATGACTGTACCCCCCTGAAACACCGATCCCTCGTTGGGTGCATGTGAGATGATTACAAGACATTGAAACCGGAACGACGAGAACTCACGGAAGGATGAGTACAAGCCCGGGTTTTGTTTGTAACCATTATTACTTAACAATCGTCAATAACCTTTTTTTAACAACATTAGACGACCATTATGTTTACATGTTCTACAAGATAACACAGGGCTTATTTTATAACACTGTTGCATAGATATCCACTGTATAACACGAAACGCACAAGCCGGATCTTGCAGACCCCACAGGTGATGCAAACACATACATCGGGACCTTGCTCAGTAGGGACAAGTTCCAACACCTAAAGAGAAGCTACCATTCAACCCCTCACAGCACTACTACAATATAGAATATTTGACAACACAACACCACACAATAACAACAAGACTACATGAACAGGCCCGATCCTGCAGACAAGTCGTAACGCTGTCCCCTCTCAGCTAAATCTAGCACCCTCCACTTCTCCCTTAAACGGCCGCTCCGGGAAACAAAACGAATGTAATATAATCTACATGCAATAATACACATCCCGACGATCACTAGAGTACTGCCACAGGGGACGATAAGATACAATACAACACAACATTACATATTACGGAGATGCACCACTACTTCTTATGGGAACACTATGGGGGTCATTCCGACCCCGGCGGTCAAGGACCGCCGGGGCCGGGGATGCGGGAGCACCGCCAACAGGCTGGCGGTGCCCCGCAGGGCATTCTGACCGCGGCGGTTTGGCCGCGGTCAGACAAGGAAAACCGGCGGTCTCCCGCCGGTTTTCCGCTGCCCTGGGAATCCCCCATGGCGGCGCAGCTTGCTGCGCCGCCATGGGGGATTCCGACCCCCTCACCGCCATCCTGTTCCTGGCGGCTCCGACCGCCAGGAACAGGATGGCGGTGAGGGGTGTCGTGGGGCCCCTCCGCCATTCGGAGCCGGCTTCCTCGTGGGGAGGGGTTTCCCGCTGGGCTGGCGGGCGGCCCTCTGGCGGTCGCCCGCCAGCCCAGCGGGAAAGCCAGAATGGCCTCCGCGGTCTTTCGACCGCGGAGCGGCCATTTGGCGGCTCCCTCCAGGCGGTCGGATCCCGCCGCCTGCCGGGCTCAGAATGAGCCCCTATATCTCCATGGAGACATTCATACGTATTCCCCAGAATCCTCCCCATGAGGGGGATGTAACCCCCCATATACTCGCGATGACACCTGACCACGTAGATGATGAGCAGTAGACCAACCATTTGTATACACAACCCATGTTCCACCCTTCAATAACAACACCCACACCGGGGCTGGTCCCGCGACATATAAACTAATGGAATGTAATAAGATTACCTGTGTGGAAATAAGTTATATTGCGTTACGTTATGCTATATTATACTATGTTATGTTATACAAATTAACAGATTGCTGTGACATTATGCTGTTTGACATTATGTTGTTTGACATAACGATATTATGCTATATAAGTATAGTAATATTTCAACTGTTATTATGTACAAATGTACTCCAATATCCTGATCTGAACCGGCATTATGTTACTTGGCTCCCTCCCCCCCCCCCTGCCCTCTCCTCTCCTCCGGCCCTTTAGACACCCACCCCTTGATCCCACAAATCACTTCTCCCCCCCCCTTACACAAACACCAACACCTACGGTAACATCTGCATTACAACCATCACCACATTTATATCTATCATTATAATCATGATTACAAATACACACCCTGATCCACACCCACCCCCTCTCCTCGACCAATATATACCCTCACAACATTGAACCCATTGTGATGACATACATCAAGTACAGTGATCGCTAGCCCCCTTCCACTCGAAAATAGGATAAACATCTACCCTATTAACTTAGACACCGGACACTGCGAGGTATCAACTGGATCCTTCTCCATCTCTTAATCCAGGCCAGTGCGAACTCCCTCTCTACCACCTTTCCCACTGTACCCACCCTCGCCATATTAAAATTATGTCACCAAATCCCCCCCCCCTTATCTACACATCATACCCTCCCTCATCAACATAGCTACTACCCTCTCCCGGCCCGCCCCCCCCCCTTCCATAATATGCCCATGGCTTCCCCCCATATCCGTTCCCCTCCTCCAGAGCTCAGCTCAGATCTTGTGCATTCGACCACCTTGGATCAATACTGGCCTCCCCCTGCCCCAACGCCGCCTCCTCGGCAGAGAGGCTGCATCGACGGCATTAGGAGGTCGGATAGGACTCGGACTTGCCGTTTACAGACCGTCCCTAAGGGAGCATAGTACTCCCGATCCTCCCTATATCCCTCTAACCTCTTCCCCTCCTGTAGGAGGCTGGACTGGCTTGTAGTGAGTACCAAGGGGTACTTGCACCTTGCACCAGGCCCAGTTATCCCTTATTAGTGTATAGGGTGTCTAGCAGCTTAGGCTGATAGATAATGGTAGCTTAGCAGAGCAGCTTAGGCTGAACTAGGAGACGTGTGAAGCTACTACAGTACCACTTAGTGTCATATGCACAATATCATAAGAAAACACAATACACAGTTATACTAAAAATAAAGGTACTTTATTTTTATGACAATATGCCAAAGTATCTTAGAGTGTACCCTCAGTGAGAGGATAGGAAATATACACAAGATATATATACACAATAGCAAAAATATGCAGTATAGTCTTAGAAAACAGTGCAAACAATGTATAGTTACAATAGGATGCAATGGGGAAACATAGGGATAGGGGCAACACAAACCATATACTCCAAAAGTGGAATGCGAACCACGAATGGACCCCAAACCTATGTGACCTTGTAGAGGGTCGCTGGGACTATTAGAAAATAGTGAGAGTTAGAAAAATAACCCCCCCCCAAGACCCTGAAAAGTGAGTGCAAAGTGCACTAAAGTTCCCCTAAGGACAAAAGAGTCGTGTTAGAGGAATAATGCAGGAAAGACACAAACCAGCAATGCAACAACTGTGGATTTCCAATCTAGGGTACCTGTGGAACAAGGGGACCAAGTCCAAAAGTCACAAGCAAGTCGGAGATGGGCAGATGCCCAGGGAATGCCAGCTGCGGGTGCAAAGAAGCTTCGACTGGACAGAAGAAGCTGAGGTTTCTGCAGGAACGAAAAGGGCTAGAGACTTTCCCTTTGGTGGACGGATCCCTCCCGCCGTGGAGAGTCGTGCAAAAGTGTTTTCCCGTCGAAAGAACGCCAACAAGCCTTGCTAGCTGCAAATCGTGCGTTTGGCGTTTTTGGACACTGCTGGGGCCCAGGAGGGACCAGGAGGTCGCAAATTGAACCTGAAGAGAGAGGGGACGTCGAGAAAGACAAAGAGCCCTCACTAAAGCAGGTAGCACCCGCAGAAGTGCCAGAAACAGGCACTACAAGGATGCGTGAAACGGTGCTCGCCGAAGTTGCACAAAGGAGTCCCACGTCGCCGGAGACCAACTTAGAAAGTCGTGCAATGCAGGTTAGAGTGCCGTGGACCCAGGCTTGGCTGTGCACGAAGGATTTCCGCCAGAAGTGCACAGGGGCCGGAGCAGCTGCAAAGTCGCGGTTCCCAGCAATGCAGCCCAGCGAGGTGAGGCAAGGACTTACCTCCACCAAACTTGGGCTGAAGAGTCACTGGACTGTGGGGGTCACTTGGACAGAGTCGCTGGATTCGAGGGACCTCGCTCGTTGTGCTGAGAGGCGACCCAAGGGACCGGTAATGCAGCTTTTTGGTGCCTGCGGTTGCAGGGGGAAGATTCCGTCGACCCACAGGAGATTTCTTCGGAGCTTCTGGTGCAGAGAGGAGGCAGGCTACCCCCACAGCATGCACAAGCAGGAAAACAGTCGAGAAGGCGGCAGGATCAGCGTTACAGAGTTGCAGTAGTCGTCTTTGCTACTATGTTGCAGGTTTGCAGGCTTCCAGCGCGGTCAGCGGTCGATTCCTTATCAGAAGGTGAAGAGAGAGATGCAGAGGAACTCGGCTGAGCTCATGCATTCGTTATCTAAAGTTTCCCCAGAGACAGAGACCCTAAATAGCCAGAAAAGAGGGTTTGGCTACTTAGGAGAGAGGATAGGCTACTAACACCTGAAGGAGCCTATCAGCAGGAGTCTCTGATGTCACCTGGTGGCACTGGCCACTCAGAGCAGTCCAGTGTGCCAGCAGCACCTCTGTTTCCAAGATGGCAGAGGTCTGGAGCACACTGGAGGAGCTCTGGACACCTCCCAGGGGAGGTGCAGGTCAGGGGAGTGGTCACTCCCCTTTCCTTTGTCCAGTTTCGCGCCAGAGCAGGGGCTAAGGGGTCCCTGAACCGGTGTAGACTGGCATATGCAGAATTGGGCACCTTTGTGCCCAACAAAGCATTTCCAGAGGCTGGGGGAGGCTACTCCTCCCCTGCCTTCACACCATTTTCCAAAGGGAGAGGGTGTCACACCCTCTCTCAGAGGAAGTTCTTTGTTCTGCCATCCTGGGCCAGGCCTGGCTGGACCCCAGGAGGGCAGATGCCTGTCTGAGGGGTTGGCAGCAGCAGCAGCTGCAGTGAAACCCCAGGAAGGGCAGTTTGGCAGTACCAGGGTCTGTGCTACAGACCACTGGGATCATGGGATTGTGCCAACTATGCCAGGATGGCATAGAGGGGGCAATTCCATGATCATAGACATGTTACATGGCCATATTCGGAGTTACCATTGTGAAGCTACATATAGGTAGTGACCTATATGTAGTGCACGCGTGTAATGGTGTCCCCGCACTCACAAAGTTCAGGGAATTGGCTCTGAACAATGTGGGGGCACCTTGGCTAGTGCCAGGGTGCCCTCACACTAAGTAACTTTTCACCTAACCTTTACCAGGTAAAGGTTAGACATATAGGTGACTTATAAGTTACTTAAGTGCAGTGTAAAATGGCTGTGAAATAACGTGGACGTTATTTCACTCAGGCTGCAGTGGCAGGCCTGTGTAAGAATTGTCAGAGCTCCCTATGGGTGGCAAAAGAAATGCTGCAGCCCATAGGGATCTCCTGGAACCCCAATACCCTGGGTACCTCAGTACCATATACTAGGGAATTATAAGGGTGTTCCAGTAAGCCAATGTAAATTGGTAAAAATGGTCACTAGCCTGTCAGTGACAATTTGGAAAGAAATGAGAGAGCATAACCACTGAGGTCCTGATTAGCAGAGCCTCAGTGAGACAGTTAGTCACTACACAGGTAACACATTCAGGCACACTTATGAGCACTGGGGCCCTGGGTTACTAGGGTCCCAGTGACACATACAACTAAAACAACATATATACAGTGAAAAATGGGGGTAACATGCCAGGCAAGATGGTACTTTCCTACACAACCCCCCCCAAACGAAGGACAATAAGACTAGCCATGACCTGATGAGTCTTCATTGTCTAAGTGGAAATATCTGGAGAGTCCATCTGCATTGGAGTGGCTACTCCCAGGTCTATGTTCCACTGTATAGTCCATTCCCTGTAGGGATATGGACCACCTCAACAATTTTGGATTTTCACCTTTCATTTGTTTTAGCCAAAGTAGAGGTTTGTGGTCTGTCTGAACAATGAAGTGAGTGCCAAACAGGTATGGCCTCAACTTCTTCAGAGCCCAGACCACAGCAAAGGCCTCCCTCTCAATGGCAGACCAACGCTTTTCTCTAGGGGTCAACCTCCTACTAATAAAAGCAACAGGTTGATCCTGGCCCTCAGAATTAAGTTGTGATAGGACTGCCCCTACTCCTAATTCAGATGCATCAGTTTGGACATAGAATTTTTTAGAGTAACAAGGGCTTTTCAGGACAGGTGCAGAGCACATGGCCTGCTTCAGCTCCTCAAAAGCTTTCTGACAGTTTGCTGTCCATAATACCTTTTTAGGCATTTTCTTGGATGTGAGGTCATTAAGAGGGGCTGCAATGGAGCCATAGTTCTTAATGAACCTCCTGTAGTACCCAGTGAGGCCTAGGAAGGCTCTCACCTGAGTCTGAGTGGTAGGGGGAACCCAATCAATAATTGTTTGGATTTTCCCCAGAAGTGGTGCAATCTGTTCCCCACCAACAAGGTGTCCCAGATAAACCACCATACCCTGCCCTATCTGGCACTTTGAAGCCTTGATAGTGAGGCCTGCCTTTTGCAGGGCCTCCAAAACTTTCCATAGGTGGACCAGGTGATCATCCCAGCTGGAGCTAAAGACAGCTATATCGTCCAAATATGCTGCACTGAAAGCTTCCAGCCCTTGCAGGACTGTGTTCACCAACCTCTGAAAAGTGGCAGGTGCATTTTTCAAACCAAAAGGCATTACAGTAAACTGGTAATGTCCTCCAATGGTAGAAAATGCAGTCTTAGATTTAGCATCTTCTGATAATTTGATCTGCCAATACCCTGCAGTCAAATCAAAAGTGCTTAGATACTTGGCAGATGCCAGTGTATCTATAAGCTCATCTGCCCTGGGTATAGGGTGAGCATCAGTTTTGGTTACCAAGTTGAGACCTCTATAATCTACACAAAACCGCATTTCTTTCTTTCCATCTTTAGAATTGGGTTTTGGTACCAGTACCACAGGAGAAGCCCATGGACTGTCAGAGTGCTCAACCACTCCTAGTTCCAACATTTTCTGAACTTCTTGCTTTATGCAGTCCCTGACATGGTCAGGCTGCCTATAGATCTTACTTTTGACAGGTAAACTGTCTCCAGTATCTATAGTGTGCTCACACCAAGAAGTGGTGCCTGGCACAGTAGTGAAGAGTTCTGAAAATTGTCCTAGGAGATTTATGCAATGGTCTTTCTGCTCAGCAGTAAGACAATCTGCCAAAACTACACCTTCCACAAGAGCATCTTGTTCTGTGGAAGAGAAGAGATCAGGTAGAGGATCACTGTCTTCTTCCTGTCCCTCATCAGTTGCCATGAGCAGGGTGAGATCAGCCCTGTCATAGTAGGGTTTCAGGCGGTTGACATGGAGCACCCTAAGGGGACTCCTGGCAGTGCCTAAGTCAACCAAGTAGGTGACTTCACCCTTCTTTTCAACAATTGTGTGGGGTCCACTCCATTTATCTTGGAGTGCTCTTGGGGCCACAGGCTCCAAGACCCACACTTTCTGCCCTGGTTGGTACTGAACCAAAACAGCCTTCTGATCATGCCATTGCTTCTGGAGCTCTTGGCTGGCCTGAAGGTTTTTACTGGCCTTTTTCATGTACTCAGCCATCCTCGATCTGAGGCCAAGTACATAATCCACAATATCCTGCTTAGGAGCTTTTAAAGGTTGTTCCCAACCCTCCTTTACAAGTGTGAGTGGACCCCTAACAGGGTGTCCAAAAAGAAGTTCAAAGGGGCTGAAGCCCACTCCTTTCTGGGGTACCTCCCTGTAGGCAAAAAGGAGGCATGGTAGAAGGATATCCCATCTCCTGCGGAGTTTTTCAGGGAGACCCATAATCATGCCTTTGAGAGTTTTATTAAATCTCTCCACCAGTCCATTTGTTTGTGGATGATAGGGTGTTGTGAACTTGTACGTTACACCACACTCCTTCCACATGGCCTTTAAGTATGCAGACATGAAATTGCTTCCTCTGTCTGATACTACTTCCTTTGGGAAGCCCACCCTGGAAAATATTCCCAGGAGGGCCTTTGCCACTGCAGGAGCTGTAGTGGTCCTTAAAGGAATAGCTTCAGGATATCTTGTGGCATGGTCCACTACCACCAAGATAAACCTATTGCCTGAAGCAGTAGGAGGGTCAAGGGGGCCAACTATGTCAACCCCTACCCTTTCAAAGGGAACCCCAACCACAGGCAGTGGGATAAGGGGTGCCTTTGGAGTGCCACCTGTCTTGCCACTGGCTTGACAGGTTTCACAGGACTTACAAAATTCCTTTGTGTCCTCAGACATCCTAGGCCAATGAAACAATGGAACCAATCTGTCCCAAGTTTTCATTTGACCCAGGTGCCCAGCTAGGGGAATGTCATGTGCCAGTGTTAGGAGGAACTTTCTGTACTCCTGAGGAATCACTAATCTCCTGGCAGCTCCAGGTTTAGGATCCCTATGCTCAGTGTACAAGAGGTTGTCCTCCCAGTAAACTCTGTGAGAGTCACTGACATCCCCATTAGCCTGTTTGACAGCTTGCTGTCTGAGACCCTCTAATGTGGGACAGGTTTGCTGTGCCACACTCAGCTCCTCTCTGGCAGGCCCCCCTTCACCCAAAAGCTCAGCAGTGTCTGCTTCCAGCTCCTCTGGTGTAGGTTCTGCACAGGGAGGGAATACTTCTTCCTCAGAAGTAGAATCCACTGTAGAGGGAGGGATAGTAGGAAGTGGTTTGCTTCTACTAGCCCTAGCTTTAGGGAGCACTTGGTCCATTGTTCCAGGATCCAAGCTTCCCTGTCCTTTTTGCTTTTTGGCCTGAGCCCTTGTCAAAGCTAAAATATGCCCTGGGATGCCCAGCATTGCTGCATGGGCCTCCAACTCCACATCTGACCAAGCTGATGTCTCCAAATCATTCCCTAATAGACAGTCTACAGGTAAATCTGAAGCTACCACAACTTTCTTTGGACCAGTTACCCCCCCCCAGTTGAGATTTACAACAGCCATGGGGTGGCTTTGTGTTATGTTGTGAGCATCGGTTACTTGGTACTGGTGTCCAAGTATGTGTTGTTCAGGGTGCACCAGTTTCTCAATCACCATTGTGACACTGGCACCTGTGTCCCTGTAGGCCTGGACCTCAACACCATTTATTAGGGTTAGTTGCTTGTACTTCTCCAAGTTATGGGGGCAAGCAACCAAAGTGGCTAAATCAATAGCCCCTTCAGAGACTAAAGTAGCCTCTGTGGTCTCCCTAATCAGACCAACCCCAACTAAATTACCAAAAGTGAGCCCAGCTACTCCCTTGGATTGGCTATTAGTAGGTTTGCTCCCACCACCACTGCTATTAGTAGGGACACTAGGTGTAGCAGTAGGGGTTGTAGTGGTAGGAGCTGTGGTGCCTTTCTTTGGACAACTGGGATCTGTTGTCCAATGGCCTTTTATTTTACATAAATAGCACCATGGTTTCTTTTCCTTGTTCTGATTAAAGGAGGATTTGGACCCACCACCCCCACCAGAGTGTTTTTGTGGGCCTGATGAAGACTCATTTTTAGATTTGTCCCCACCCTTGTCAGAAGACTTACCATCCTTCTTTTTGTTGCCATCTTTGTCACCCCCTGTATGAACTTTTCTGTTCACTCTTGTTCTGACCCATTTGTCTGCCTTCTTTCCCAATTCTTGGGGAGAGGTCAGATCAGAGTCCACCAAGTACTGGTGCAACAAATCAGACACACAATTATTAAGAATATGCTCGCTCAGGATCAAGTTATACACGCTGTCATAATCAGTAACTTTACTGCCATGTAACCACCCCTCCAAGGCCTTCACTGCCTGGTCAATGAAATCAACCCAGTCTTGTGAAGACTCCTTTTTGGTCTCTCTGAACTTTATCCTGTACTGTTCAGTGGTTAAGCCATAACCATCCAGGAGTGCATTCTTAAGTACTTGGAAATTATTAGCATCATTTTCTTTCACAGTAAGGAGCCTATCCCTACCTTTTCCACTAAATGATAGCCATAGGATAGCAGCCCACTGCCTTTGAGGGACATCCTGTACAACACAGGCCCTCTCAAGTGCAGCAAACCACTTGTTAATGTCATCCCCCTCCTTATAAGGGGGAACTATCTTGTGCAGATTCCTGGAATCATGCTCTTTTGCAGTATGACTATGGGGAATACTGCTGCTGCCACCATGGGTATCTAAACCCAACTTCTGTCTTTCCTTCTCTAATTCAAAAGACTGTCTATCCAAATCCAGCTGTTGCTTTTTAAGCTTCAGTCTGGTTTGTTCCACCCTCAACTTATTGAGTTCCCTCTCTAACATTCTGTCATCAGGGTTGGTGGGAGGGACATTTCTAGAAACAGAGCTATGATGGGAATGAACAGAAGGAGACCTGTCCCTTACAGAAGCCAACTTAACAGCTTGGTTTACAGAAACATTACTACCAGTATGGTGAGAATAAATGCTTTTGCTATGATGTGAGACAACACTATTTATTTGGTGTGGCTCATCATCATTACCATCTATGCTAGATTGTCTAGTAATGGGCAGGCTAGGAAGTTTCTTTCCTGAATCTTTTCCTGGGGGAGTCCCTGAATCAGATTGGGAACTATTAGGTACTTTTTCAACAGATGGGGCACCTATGGCCTTATCCTGTTCTCTAAGCATGTTAAGTAACAGTTCCAAGGAAGGATTCTTCCCTACACTCAAACCTCTCTCTATACAGAGACTCCTTGCTCTTTTCCAGCTAAGGTTGTCATATGCAAGTTTGGACAGATCAACACTTTGGCCTGTGCCAGACATTTTTTAGAGAGAGTTAAAGTGATAGATAAAGAGAAAAAAGTTTTCAGAACTTTTTGGAAAGACAGAAAAAAACTTTTTAAACTTTTAAGAACTTTTTGAAAGTTTAGGAGTACTTTTCAGCACTTAGAAAAGAGTGAAAAGAGGAAATGCAAAACTTTTTGGCTATGTGTATATACACTGACCTTGTTTTGTATATTTTTCTCTTATGAAAAGTACAATGACAAGAGTGGTAAGTAGTCTCAAGCACTTATCCCACCACTGCACAACCAATGTAGGAGGCTGGACTGGCTTGTTGTGAGTACCAAGGGGTACTTGCACCTTGCACCAGGCCCAGTTATCCCTTATTAGTGTATAGGGTGTCTAGCAGCTTAGGCTGATAGATAATGGTAGCTTAGCAGAGCAGCTTAGGCTGAACTAGGAGACGTGTGAAGCTACTACAGTACCACTTAGTGTCATATGCACAATATCATAAGAAAACACAATACACAGTTATACTAAAAATAAAGGTACTTTATTTTTATGACAATATGCCAAAGTATCTTAGAGTGTACCCTCAGTGAGAGGATAGGAAATATACACAAGATATATATACACAATAGCAAAAATATGCAGTATAGTCTTAGAAAACAGTGCAAACAATGTATAGTTACAATAGGATATAATGGGGAAACATAGGGATAGGGGCAACACAAACCATATACTCCAAAAGTGGAATGCGAACCACGAATGGACCCCAAACCTATGTGACCTTGTAGAGGGTCGCTGGGATTATTAGAAAATAGTGAGAGTTAGAAAAATAACCCCCCCCAAGCCCCTGAAAAGTGAGTGCAAAGTGCACTAAAGTTCCCCTAAGGACAAAAGAGTCGTGTTAGAGGAATAATGCAGGAAAGACACAAACCAGCAATGCAACAACTGTGGATTTCCAATCTAGGGTACCTGTGGAACAAGGGGACCAAGTCCAAAAGTCACAAGCAAGTCGGAGATGGGCAGATGCCCAGGAAATGCCAGCTGCGGGTGCAAAGAAGCTTCGACTGGACAGAAGAAGCTGAGGTTTCTGCAGGAACGAAAAGGGCTAGAGACTTCCCCTTTGGTGGACGGATCCCTCTCGCCGTGGAGAGTTGTGCAGAAGTGTTTTCCCGCCGAAAGAACGCCAACAAGCCTTGCTAGCTGCAAATCGTGCGTTTGACGTTTTTGGACGCTGCTGGGGCCCAGGAGGGACCAGGAGGTCGCAAATTGGACCTGAAGAGAGAGGGGACGTCGAGCAAGACAAAGGGCCCTCACTGAAGCAGGTAGCACCCGGAGAAGTGCCAGAAACAGGCACTACGAGGATGCGTGAAATGGTGCTCACCGAACTTGCACAAAGGAGTCCCACGTCGCCGGAGACCAACTTAGAAAGTCGTGCAATGCAGGTTAGAGTGCCGTGGACCCAGGCTTGGCTGTGCACGAAGGATTTCCGCCGGAAGTGCACAGGGGCCGGAGCAGCTGCAAAGTCGCGGTTCCCAGCAATGCAGCACAGCGAGGTGAGGCAAGGACTTACCTCCACCAAACTTGGGCTGAAGAGTCACTGGACTGTGGGGGTCACTTGGACAGAGTCGCTGGATTCGAGGGACCTCGCTCGTCGTGCTGAGAGGAGACCCAAGGGACCGGTAATGCAGCTTTTTGGTGCCTGCGGTTGCAGGGGGAAGATTCCGTCGACCCACGGGAGATTTCTTCGGAGCTTCTGGTGCAGAGAGGAGGCAGGCTACCCCCACAGCATGCACAAGCAGGAAAACAGTCGAGAAGGCGGCAGGATCAGCGTTACAGAGTTGCAGTAGTCGTCTTTGCTACTATGTTGCAGGTTTGCAGGCATCCAGCGCGGTCAGCGGTCGATTCCTTATCAGAAGGTGAAGAGAGAGATGCAGAGGAACTCGGCTGAGCTCATGCATTCGTTATCTAAAGTTTCCCCAGAGACAGAGACATTAAATAGCCAGAAAAGAGGGTTTGGCTACTTAGGAGAGAGGATAGGCTACTAACACCTGAAGGAGCCTATCAGCAGGAGTCTCTGACGTCACCTGGTGGCACTGGCCACTCAGAGCAGTCCAGTGTGCCAGCAGCACCTCTGTTTCCAAGATGGCAGAGGTCTGGAGCACACTGGAGGAGCTCTGGACACCTCCCAATGGAGGTGCAGGTCAGGGGAGTGGTCACTCCCCTTTCCTTTGTCCAGTTTCGCGCCAGAGCAGGGGCTAAGGGGTCCCTGAACCGGTGTAGACTGGCTTATGCAGAATTGGGCACCTTTGTGCCCAACAAAGCATTTCCAGAGGCTGGGGGAGGCTACTCCTCCCCTGCCTTCACACCATTTTCCAAAGGGAGAGGGTGTCACACCCTCTCTCAGAGGAAGTTCTTTGTTCTGCCATCCTGGGCCAGGCCTGGCTGGACCCCAGGAGGGCAGATGCCTGTCTGAGGGGTTGGCAGCAGCAGCAGCTGCAGTGAAACCCCAGGAAGGGCAGTTTGGCAGCACCAGGGTCTGTGCTACAGACCACTGGGATCATGGGATTGTGCCAACTATGCCAGGATGGCATAGAGGGGGCAATTCCATGATCATAGACATGTTACATGGCCATATTCGGAGTTACCATTGTGAAGCTACATATAGGTAGTGACCTATATGTAGTGCACGCGTGTAATGGTGTCCCCACACTCACAAAGTTCAGGGAATTGGCTCTGAACAATGTGGGGGCACCTTGGCTAGTGCCAGGGTGCCCTCACACTAAGTAACTTTGCACCTAACCTTTACCAGGTAAAGGTTAGACATATAGGTGACTTATAAGTTACTTAAGTGCAGTGTAAAATGGCTGTGAAATAACGTGGACGTTATTTCACTCAGGCTGCAGTGGCAGGCCTGTGTAAGAATTGTCAGAGCTCCCTATGGGTGGCAAAAGAAATGCTGCAGCCCATAGGGATCTCCTGGAACCCCAATACCCTGGGTACCTCAGTACCATAAACTAGGGAATTATAAGGGTGTTCCAGTAAGCCAATGTAAATTGGTAAAAATGGTCACTAGCCTGTCAGTGACAATTTGGAAAGAAATGAGGGAGCATAACCACTGAGGTCCTGATTAGCAGAGCCTCAGTGAGACAGTTAGTCACTACACAGGTAACACATTCAGGCACACTTATGAGCACTGGGGCCCTGGGTTACCAGGGTCCCAGTGACACATACAACTAAAACAACATATATACAGTGAAAAATGGGGGTAACATGCCAGGCAAGATGGTACTTTCCTACACCTCCTAATCATCACATTCATTCCCCTTTACAGATAAACGCTAACTCTAGCCTTCTTTCCTCCCATATTATCCATTTCCTCTCCCTCACCAACCCCTACACGTTCTTGTTTCCCCCCCCCCCCTTTCTTGTCGGGGTACCCGACCATCATCAGCTGCCTCTGTCTCACCCCCCGAACTCCCAAATATTCATATTACAGCGAACACAGTACCACACGATTACCACCCCCAGTATTGCTGAAATTCCTTCCTCTAACTCAGTATGCCAGCGACAACCCCCCACATAGTACACCCTCTACGAATCCTCTCATGGAATGTTCATGGCATGATGAATTACATCAAACGGAAAAAGATCTTGTCATATCTCCAATCTAAAAAAGCAGACATAGCCTTGATCCAAGAAACGCATCTTGATAATATAAAGTCCGACAAACTCAGACGTGACTGGGTAGGAAAGGTCCTCTTCAGCTGCTGTCCAGAAGATCAGGGAATCAAGGGAGGCACTCCTCGTAAATGTGGCGTAGCGATACTAATACGTAAATCCCTGCCGACCACGATCATTAAAACATGGAATGACACAGAAGGGAGATATACATTTGTCAAACTGAAAATAGGAAATACCTTCCTATGTGTGGGCTCTGTCTATGCACCAACCGGACCAAAGCGTTCCTTCTTCCTACAACTCAATCGCGTACTGACCGAAATAGGGACCACACGCTATATCATCGGAGGGGATTGGAATCTTACTAGAGATGCCATACTGGACAGGACAGGCCCCATCGATGTGGGCAATAATCCCGATAGGGCCTTACTGACGGACATCACAGCAGATGTAGGTCTAGTCGACTGCTGGAGACTAACACACCCAAAGTACAAGGAATTCACATTCATTTCGTCCGTCCATGGCACCCAATCACGCCTGGACTATTTTCTTGTATCACATACCATAATCCCCCAAATACTAGACACTAGCATCTTCGATAGCGGACTCTCAGACCATTCCCCGATTTCACTCTCTATTCAGGTGGGCTTGACCTCTCCTGGTCGTAAACCATGGCGCTTTGCCATACACAGATACCGTTCAACCCCAAGGGGAAAGAGCAACTAAAGGCCCACATATCCACATACATGACCGAAAACAGGCTCTGTGACATCCAAGCGGGTCTTATGGGCAGCGGCTAAGGCCACTCTGAGAGGGAACATGATGAGGGACGCAGCACTGGCCAATAAAGATAGGGAGGTCCGCTACCGCACCCTAGAAGACACGATCCAACGCCTCACCAAACAATACACTACTCAACCGTCCCCAGCGCTGCGCCGCTCCCTCGAACAAGCCCGAATGGCACACAACGATCTTTACACAACGCAGGCAGAATATGCACTACAAAGATTACGTCACCGCCACTATGAACAAGGAGAAAAGGCCGGACGCCTCTTAGCGGCACAGCTCCGACAGAGAGATGCTGCCTCAGCTATCCCAGCTATAATGTCTCCCTCCGGAGCAGTACTGACCCGCCTGCAAGACATTGTGTATGAATTTGCTACATATTATCAACTCCTTTACACCCCCGAAACCCCTACCAACCAGGCACAGACAGAGGCATTTCTCACTGCGGCAAAATTGCCCTGCCTATCAGAAGCCGGCCGAGCTCTCCTTGAGGGCGATATAAGCAAGGAAGAAATTATACAGGTTATCACAAAATTCCCATACCATAAATCCCCGGGCGAAGATGGATTCCCAGCGGAATTTTACAGATGGTCAGGAGAGGAGGCAACCACGGCAGTACACGAGGCACTCATGGAGGCGTGCCAGGAGGGCTCTCTGGGTGCCCTGTCCAACAGGGCCACGATTGTCGTCCTGCCTAAACCCGGAAGGGACCCCCTACTTTGCAGTAGCTATCGCCCCATCTCCCTTTTAAATGGAGATGTTAAATTACTAGCTAGTGTCCTTGCAGCACGTCTACGCAAAGTCATACCGTCCCTAATACATCATACCCAGGTGGGATTCGTACCGGGCCGCACTTCCAGAAACCATATGTGCACACTATGCCACACCCTGCTTGAATCGTTAAACCTACCAGAAGAAGCCTTGGCACTATCCCTCGACGCGGAGAAGGCATTCGACCGCATCGAATGGCCCTATCTATTCACCACCATGAAACATTTTGGTCTCGGAGATCAATTTATTTCTAAAGTCCGATTATTATACGATCACCCTACGGCACAAGTTAACTGCGGGGGCTTTCTGTCGGACCCATTCCCCATCGGAAGGGGCACTCGACAGGGCTGCCCCTTGTCTCCGCTCTTATTCTTACTAGCAATGGAACCGCTGGCGGCAACTATAAGGAATTCTCAACAGATAACAGGTATCTCCTTACCAGGGGGTTCCTCCAAAATCTATCTATATGCAGACGATATTCTGTTAACCTTGTCTGATTTAGAGAGATCCATCCCATCCCTACTCTCTATCATAGAAAGCTTTGCACCCTTGTCCGGGTATCGAGTAAACTGGGACAAGAGGGAATCGTTACCCCTATCTCGCGTAACAACGAGAGCTGCAATCCATGGACGCCCATTCAAATGGACCCCAACTCACCTCAAATATCTGGGGACATATATTAACCGAGGCTTAGAACACATGGTCAGGGACAACCTAGACCCTCTTATATCCCGGATGAAACAGGACTTTGCCAAGTGGACCTTTCTCGGCCTATCTATGTGGGGCAGAACACAGGCGGTTAGGATGGTCACCCTCCCCCGCTTCACATATGTTTTAGGCATGCTCCCCCTACAGATTCCGCTCTCTCTTCTCCGAAGGATTGATACTTTGATAAGGTCCTTTGTCTGGGGTTCTATACGGCCAAGACTAAAACCGGGGACGATATTAGCGCGCAGACCCTATGGAGGACTAGGCCTACCCTCAGTAGAACAATACGCTCTAGCCCTACAACTATCACAACTAGCCTACACACTACCAGGCACTCCAGACCCCCCACAATGGACAATCACGGAGAAACACATACAGGGACAACACTCCGAACTAGGTGGGATATATACCGACTACTCTCACTCGTCCAATCCTATCCTCGCGGCCACAAATACAGCGTGGCGCAGAGCCCACCGGCTACTGGGAGTGCACCCTTCTCTACATGCTCAAGCCCCTTTAGCGGGAAACAAATGTATAAAAATAGGGGGAAGTACCCTAAGGTGGCCCCAGTGGAACGACGCTGGTATCCACAACATAACTCAAATAATAGATGGCAATGATTTCCGGTCCTTTGAATCCCTACAGGAAGTGTTCGGAATCCACAAATATCAGGAATGGAGGTACAGGCAACTCATGCACTGTATGCGCAAGGCCCTAGGACCCCCCCGTGGATGATTAAAACCTCACCCGTTGTCAATTACCTACAGAAATGGGGCCAGCACAGAGGAGTTATGGCCGGTCTATACGCAGAGATTACGAACCATCTTTATTCGCAACCCCTCCTAGAACGACTGCGTCTCAGATGGCAAGATCGACTAGCGATAGCCTACACAGTAGAAGATTGGCAGGACATAATCGAAGCCCTAGACAGAGGGGTCCAAAAGGCCCGCCTGAAATTCTGTCTCTTCAAAATCCTCCAGGACTGGTACTGGACCCCCACAAAACTCTTCAGGGCAGGTCTGATACCACATGCGAGGTGTTGGCGATGCACAGAGCTCCATTGTGATCTACTTCATATTCTGTGCCACTGTCTGACGATACAGCCCCTATGGGAAGCTGTGTTCCAGACACTTAGGGATTTCATATCAATACCAAACCCGTCACCGATAACACTCATTATCTTACACGACATGCGCCCATACCCCTCCCTATCACGCCCCCATAAACGACTACTTCACACGGCAATTGCCACAGCGAAAATCTGTATTCTTCGACACTGGAGGTCTGCTGTTGCCCCAACACCAACGGAATGGATGACAGCCATGTTCCAAACAGCTACCCATGAGCGAGTCATTTATAACCTACAGGATCAAGCGGCCCTATTTACAGAAATTTGGAGCCCCTTCCTGACAAGACCATGAGGCAGCTGGCTGATGGTCAGTGGATGGCAGTTGACACCCCACCATCTTCCTTTCTCTCCTTCCCTCGCTTCCCTCCCTGCTCTCGTACCCCTTTCCTCCACTCCAGAGACTATTCATCCCAGAG